>NC_092757.1:41421294-41721294 GCF_047496795.1 Chiloscyllium punctatum | reverse complement strand
CATCCGTATATGGGGTATGTTTGACACCAATTTACTTGTGCTTATTGTCCATAGTACCTGAATGCGCTTGACCCACTGCTAAATGGTTTCAATGTGGAAATCTCCTCCTGGATTTGATTTGCTACCCATGTACTAGTATTTGTGCAATTGATTGTGATATTGGAGCCATAGAGTTAAGATTAGAGTGGTGCTGGGAAAGCACAACAGGTGAGGCAGCATCTAAGGAGCAGGAAAATCGACATTTCAGGCAAAAGCCTCTCAGCGTGCCAATGGTTGCGAGTCCTATCAGATCGAATATCGGAAAGATGTTGTGAAACTTGAAAGGATTCAGAAAAGATTTACAAGGAGGTTGCCAGGGTTGGACGATTTGAACTATAGGGAGAGGTTGAATAGGCTAGGGCTGTTTTCCCTGGAGCGTCAGAGGCTGAGGTGTGACCTTCTAGAGGTTTATAAAATCGTGAGGGACATGGATAGGATAAATAGACAAAGTCTTTTCCCTGGGATGGGAGCATCCAGAACTAGAGGGCATTGGTTTAGGGTGAGAAGGGAAAGATATAAAAGAGACCTAAGAGGCAACGTTTTCACTCAGAGTATATGTGTATAGAATGAGTTGCCAGAGGAAGTGGTGGAGGCTGGTACAATTGCAACATTTAAAAAGCATCTGGATAGGTATATGAATAGGAAGGGTTTGGAGGGATATGGGCCTGGTGCTGGCAGGTGGGACTAGATTGCATTGGGATATCTGGTCGGCATGGAGGAATTGGATCGAAGGGTCTGTTTCTGTGCTGTACATCTCTATGACTCTATGAATGGATCGGTTGGAGAGACAGGTAGAGGCAATGAGGAACTTACAGAGCAAGGGAATGTGATGGATGGCAGTTATAGGATGGGGGGAAAGTCTCAGATACAATCACATAGATGGGTTAACTCTAGGAAAGGTAAGAGAGGTAGGCAGTTAATGCAGGAGTCTTCTGTGGCTTTCCCCATTTCAAACAGGTATGCTGTTTTGGAAAATGTAAGGGGTGATGGATTCTCAGGGGAACATAGCACGAACAGCCAGTTTTCTGGTATTGAGACTGGCTCTAATGCAACGAAGTTTACGTCAGGTTCCAAGAGATCAGTTGTGTTAGGGGACTCTTTAGTCCAAGGTGCAGATGGATGTTTCTGTGGCCAGCAGCAAAAAATCAGAATGGTGTGTGGCTTCCCTGGTGCCAGGATCAAGGATGTCTCAGAGAGGGTGCAGAATGTTCTCAAGGGGGAGAGGGGTCAGCAGGAGGTCATTGTCCACATTGGAACCAACAACATAAGAAGGGAAAAGGTTGAGATTCTGAAGGGAGATTACAGAGAGTTAGGCAGGAATTTTTAAAAGGAGGTCCTCGAGAGTAGTAATATCTGGATTAATCCCAGTGCTACGAATTAGTGAGGGCAGAAATAGGAGGATAGAGCAGATGAATGTATGGCTGAGGAGTTGGTGTATGGGAGAAGGATTCACATTTTTGGATCATAGGAAGCTCTCTTGGGGTAGAAGGAAAGGTTGGTAGGTATAGGGAATGCTGGATGACTAAAGAAATTGGGGGTTTGGTTAAGAAAAAGAAGGAAGCATATGTCCGTTATAGACAGGGTAGATCGAGTGACTCCTTGGAAAAGTATAAAGGCAGTAAGAGTATACTTAAGAGGGCAAAAAGGGGACATGAGATAGTTTTGGCAAATAGAGTAAAGGAGAATCCAAAGGGTTTATACAAATATATTAAGGACAGAAGGGAAACTACAGAGAGAATACGGCCCCCTCAAAGATCAACAAGGCAGCCTTTGTGTGGAGCTGCAGGAGATGGGTGAGATAGTATTTTGCACCAGTATTTACTGTGGAAAAGGACATGGAAGATATAGAATGTAGGAAAATGGATAGTAACATCTTGAAAAATGTCCATATAACAGAGAGAAAGTGCTGGATGTCTTGAAACGTATAAAAGTGATAAATCCCCAGGACCTATCAGTTGTACCCGAGAACTCTGTAGGAAGCTAGAGAAGTGATTGCTGGGCCTCTTGCTGAGATATTTGTAGCATCAATAGTCACAGGTGAGGTGCCGGAAGACTGGAGGTTGGCTAACGTGGTGCCACTGTTTAAGAAGGGTGACAAGGACAAGCCAGGGAACTATAGACCAGTGAGCCTGATGTCTGTGGTGGGCAAGTTGTTGGAGGGAGTCATGAGGGACAGGATGTACATGTATTTGGAAAGGCAAGGACTGAGTAGGGATAGTCAACATGGCTTTGTGCATGGGAAATCATGTCTCTCAAACATGATTGAGTTTTTTGAAGAAGTAATAAAGAGGATTGATGAAGGCAGAGTGGGATATGTGATCTATATGGACTTCAGTAAGGCATTCGACAAGGGTCCCCATGGGAGACTGGTTAGCAAGGTTAGATCTTATGGAATAAAGGAGAACTGGCCATTTGGCTAGAGAAATGGCTCAAAGGTAGAAGACAGAGGGTGGTGGAGGGTTGTTTTTCAAACTGGAGGCCTGTGACCAGTGGAGTGCCACAAGGATTGGCACTGGGTCCACTACTTTTCATCATTTACATAAATGATTTGGATGTGACCATAAGCGGTATTGTTAGTTAGTTTGCAGGTTACACCAAAATTGGATGTGTATTGGACAGCGAAGAAGGTTACCTCAGATTACAACAGAATCTTGATCACACGGGCCACTGGGCTGAGAAGTGGCAGATAGAGTTTAATTCAGATAAATGTGAGGTGCTGCATTTTGGGAAAGCAAATCTGAGCAGGACTTGTACACTTAGTGGTAAGGTCCTAGGGAGTGTTGCTGAACAAAGAGACCTTGGAGTGCAGGTTCATAGCTCCTTTAAAGTGGAGTCGCAGGTAGATAGGATAGTGAAGAAGGCGTTTGGTATGCTTTCCTTTATTGGTCAGAGTATTGAGTACAGGAGTTGGGAGGTCATGTTGCGGCTGTACAGGACATTGGTTAGGCCACTGCTGGAATATTGCGTGCAATTCTGGTCTCCTTCCTATCGTAAAAATGTTGTGAAACTTGAAAGAGTTCAGAAAAGATTTACTAGGATGTTGCCAGGGTTGGAGGATTTGAGCTACAGGGAGAGGCTGAACAGGCTTAGGCTGTTTTCCTTGGAATATTGGAGGCTGAGGGTGACCTTGTAGAGGTTGACAAAATTATGAGGGGCATGGATAGGATAAATAGGCAAAGTCTTTTCCCCGGGGTTGAGGAGTCCAGAACTAGAGGGCATAGGTTTAGGGTGAGAGGGGAAAGATATAAAAGAGACCTAAGGGACAACGTTTTCATGCAGAGGGTGGTACATGTATGGAATGAGCTGCCAAATTGAGTGATGGAGGCTGGTACAATTGCAATATTAAAAAGGCATTTTGATGGGTATATGAACAGGAAGGGTTTGGAGAAATATGGGCCAGGTGCTGGCAGGTTGGGTTGGGACTAGATTGGGTTGGGATATTGGTCAGCATGAACAAGTTGGACCGAAGGGTCTGTTTCCGTGCTGTACATCTCCATGACTCTATGACTCTTTCAGGAATTGGAGTCATAGAATCATTCAGCAAGAAAACACACCCATTGGTCCAACTCATCCAATACCAAACAGTTTTCTCAACTAAATTTGTCTCATTTGCATCTACTTGGCCCATATCCTTCTAAAACTTTGCCTATTCATGTACCTATCCAAATACCTTTTAAACGTTGAAACTGTTCCTGCATCTATTAGGGGTGGCATGGTGGCTCGGTGAATAGCACTGCTGCCTTACAGCACCAGAGTCCCAGGTTCGACTCTAGCCTCAGGCGTCTGTCTGTGTGGAGTTTGCACATTCTCCCTGTGTCTGTGTGGGTTTCCTCCGGGTGCTCTGGTTTTCTCCCACAGTTCAAAGATGTGCAGGTCAGGTGAATCGGCCATGCTAAATTGCCCCTTAGTGTCAGGTGCATTAGTCAGAGGGAAATGGGTCTGGGCGGGTTACTCATCAGAGGGTTGGTGTGGACTGGTTGGGCCGAAGGGCCTGTTTCCACACTGTAGGGAATCTAATCATCACTTCCTCTAGCAGTTCATTCATATACACCCCACCCTTTGTGTGAAAAAGCTGCTCCTCAAGTCCCTTTTAAATCTTTTCCTCTCACCTTAAACCCTCTAGTTTTGAACTCCCATAACCTGGAGCAAGATCTTTGCTATTCATCTTATCTGATTAGATTACTTACAGCGCAGAAACATGATTTTATAAACCTCTATGAACCTCAGTCTGTGATTTTGGAGAAGCTTTGTAACTCAGTTGTGAATCAGGTTGTAACTTTGATCGCTGAGCTGGTAGATTTGTTCTCAGACGTTTTGTTACATCATCAGTGAGGCTCTGGTGAAGCGATGGCGTTCTGACCCCCTTGCTATTTATATCTCTTGTTCTGGGTGATATCATTTCTGGTTCTTTTTCTGAGAGGTTGGCAAATGGGGTCCAAATCGATGTGTGTTAATGGAATTCTGGTTTGAATGCCAGGCCCCTTGGAATTCCTGTGCGTGTCTTTTTTTAGTCTGTTCCAGGATGGACGTATTGTCCCAGTCAAACTGGTGTCCCTCTTCATCTGTGTGTATGGATACTAGTGATAGTTGGTCATGTCTTTTGGTGGCTAGTTGGTGCTCATGTATCTTGGTGGCTAGTTTCCTGCCCATCTGTCCAATGTAATGTTTGTTGCAGTCCTTGCAGGGTACTTTGTACAAGATGTTTGTTCTTCTGGTTGTTGGTACAAGGTCCCTTAAATTCATTAGGAGCTGCTTCGGTGTGGTGGTAGGTTTGTGGGTACCATGATGCCTAGGGGCTGGAGTAGTCTGGTCATCATCTCTGAGGTGTATGGCAGGGTAGCTACAGTCTCTGGGCATATTGTCTTCTTGTGTAGGTCTGTTGCGGAGGAATTGGTGGACTGCGCTTATTGGGCACACGTATAGCTGCTTTTCCTCGGCTTCTCGTAGTTCCTGGGTGCTGCAGATTGTTGTCACTCATTTAAATAATGTCCTGATTTAGTTCCTTTTGTGGATGTTGGGATGATTGCTCCTGAAGTTGAGTATCTGGTCAATTGTGATCAAAGTCTCAGATCAAAAATGTTAATCTTGCTCATCTGTCAACGGATGCTGTTTGACACACTGATTATTTCCTCTTTATATTTTGCTAATTATGAATGAGAAGAGATAATAATATAATTCAACAGGTTAAATTCTAAATAGTGTACAGTAGAAGAATGACCTGGGGGTGCATGTGCAGAAATTGTTGCAGGTGTGGGACAGGATGAAAATGTAATTCCCAAGACAGATGGGAAGCTTGGTTTTGTAAAGTAGAGGCATGGAGCATTAAAGATGTTTTGCACATACCTGCGCATGTAAATATAAATCTTTACATCTTTAAATAATTCAAAATACACACTTTTTAGAGAAAGAAAATGAACAGATTTCTCTCTAAGATTCATTTTTAAAATTTCTGGTCAATTGTGAAGGGGTAAAATGTACCTCAGTCTGTGATCTGGTGTTCTTGTATAAGTGGTCAAGTCAGTATCCACACATGTTTTAATCTAGGATGTTGGCAGACAATGTTTACTCAGAAAACACAATTGAAGTCTTTCAGATGACCACATAGATCTGCTCCTGGACCTGGCCAGGCTGGCTATGAACAGGCGGTGGGCCATGGAGGAGGTTGTCTCTGCTGACTGCCTCCCCTTTTTCTGTGCTTGCATCGAGCCTGGATATCATTAGAGAGGGAGCATGCGGGTGTCCATCAATGCTCTCGATGCCTTTAGGGAGTGGTGGGCATGGTGGAGGATGTTTTATTTAATTTCTGCATCCAACTCTATTTTGATTTAGCCCCCTCCTCTCTTCTCTTCCCCCCCCCCCCCAACCACTTGCATTTTTTGACTTAAACATTGCTTTTATAAAGCTTTGCCTCTTAATGTTTCCCTAGCCACATGGTATATTCCAGGTGGTGGAAAGTATAGAATAAAGTTTTTGCAGAATGGTGTCACTCACTATATGTAAAAAAAATGTGTTTTCGTCACTCTTCCAGAACAATCAACACTAAGCTCTGCACGTTCAGTATAAGGAGAGATCACATCCGAAGTGAGGTATAACCCAAGTGAGAATGTAGTTCTGTGATTTTTGAGCAGCACGTGAATTTGGTGGAGAGGGGAAATATGCTTTTCACTTTTTGCTTTAGCTCTTAATGTCTTTTTAACAGAATAAATTGAAGTCCAGGATTGGGGGCCCAATATAAAATAAAGAGTGACATCACAGGAAAGCAGAGGTTGGTAATAGCTGCTAATTTGACTATCTGTTATAAATTACTTTCAGATTACAGGTAAATAAGGGAAATATTTTGCAGAATCAAAACTAAAAGAGCAGTACAAAATAAAATAAAACCAATTAAGAACTAAATAAATAAAATTAACTTTAGGGCCATGCTGGGTGCTGTACATGCACCCTGTTGTGGTTAATAGTGACATCGATAGCAAATGTTGGTGATCTGAGGGACTCTAGTTCAGAATTGGTTAGTATGAGCAAGTTTTGGTTAGTATAAGTCCAAGCTTCACACGAGAGGCTGGACCAGCCGTTATCTCTGGACGAGCTGATTAAGGCCCTCGAGTCGTTCGAAAAGAATAAAACTCCCGGAAGCGACGGCTTACCGGTCGAACTCTATTCTGCTCTGTGGGAATTGATTGGCCGGGACCTGCTGGAGGTGTATGTCAATATGCTTCGGGTAGGTACCATGAGTGAATCCATGAGAAAAGGCATCATCACCCTCATCTACAAGCGGAAGGGGGAGAGGGAGGAACTCCGAAATTGGAGACCAATCTCACTGTTGACTGCGGATTACAAAATTCTGTCAAAGGTAATTGCCAACCGGGTCAGGTCTGCTCTGGGATCGGTGATTCACCCTGACCAAACCTGTGCTGTACCGGGCAGGAAGATCGCTGAGAGTCTCGCACTCCTCAGGGATACGATCGCCTACGTGCAGGACAGAGGGTTGGTCACCTGCCTGATCAGCCTGGACCAGGAGAAAGCCTTTGACAGGATATCACACAGGTATATGAGAAATGTTCTCTCCAAGATGGGCTTTAGGGAGGGAATCTGCAATTGGATCAGACTGCTCTACACCAACATTGTCAGAGCAGTCTCAATCAATGGGTGGGAATCAGATAGCTTCCCAGTCAGAGGCTGCCCTCCCTCTCCTGCCTTGTTTGTGTGCTGCATAGAGCCATTTGCCGAATCCATCAGGAAGGATGCGAGCCTGCGAGGGGTGACTATTCCAGGCAGCGGGGGCCTGCAGGTTAAGGCCTCCCTGTACATGGATGACGTCGCCATTTTCTGCTCGGATCCGCTGTCCGTGTGCAGACTCGTGCATATGTGACCAGTTCAAACGGGCTTTAGGGGCCAAGGTAAACCAAGGCAAGAGCGAGGCCATACTCTTCAGGAACTGGGCCAACCAATCCTCGATCCCCTTCACCGTCAGGACCAACCACCTGAAGGTGCTGGGTATTTGGTTTGGGGGGGGCTGGGGCGTGCGCCAAGTCTTGGGAGGAGTGTGTCAGCAAAGTGAGGCAGAAACTGGGCAGATGGAAGCTACGGTCGCTCTCCATCACGGGAAAAAAACCTGGTCATCTGTTGTGAGGCACTGTCATTGCTATTATACGTGGAACAGTTCTGGCCTATTCCCAGAACCTGTGCTGCTGCAGTCACCCGGGCCATCTTCCAGTATATATGGAGGTCAAAGATGGACCAGGTCCGAAGGGACTCGCTGTACAAAGATCTGGGCAATGGGGGAAAAAAATACACCCAATACCACCCTCACCCTGATGGCCACCTTTGTGTGTGGCTGCATCAAGCTGTGTGTGGATCCGCGGTACGCAAACACCAAGTGTCACTATGTACTGAGATTCTACCTGTCCCCGGTGTTGTGAAGGATGGACCTGCCTCGCTGCCGCGGAACGCTCCGAGTAGTTGGACCGTTCCGTATCACCTGTCCTTCGTGGAGAAGTTTATGAAGAAAAACATCTTTGACCACAAGTCCGTCAGGAAGTGGTCAGCATGTAGTGTCCTTGAGACCCTTCGGGAAAAGGAGAGGGTGGATCCTATCGAGCGGTTCCCTGAGTAGACTGTCAAAGCCATTTGGCAGAATGCCTCATCGCCAGAACTTTCCAACAAGCACCAAGACATGGCTTAGCTGGTGGTGAGAAGGGCTCTGCCTCTTCTTTATGCACGCCCGGACTCTCAGCCACACCACACGCTGCCCTCTAAGCGGCTGCGGGGGGAGGAGACTGTCACACACCTCCTTCTGGAATGTGCCTATGCAGAAGAAGTCTGGAGAGGAATGCAGTGGTGTTTGTCGAGTTTCGTCCCGAGCAGCGCCGTGACGCGGGACTCCGTGCTCTACGGCCTGTTCCCCGGGCTGCACACCGAGACGAACATCAACTGTGCCTGGAGGATCATCAACTCGGTGAAGGACGCTCTCTGGGCTGTCTGAAACCTGTTGATCTTCCAGCTGAAGGAGTTGACCCCGATTGAGTGTTGCAGACTGGCACATTCCAAGGTCCAGGACTACGTGTTGAGGGACGCGCTGAAGCTTGGGGCAGCTGCCCCCAAGGCACGGTGGGGAAAGACCACCGTGTAAGATCGGCCTGCCTAAGAAGAACAGGGGGCCCGTGCAGTCACTTGGGCTCTGCTGACGCCTCAGCTAAAAATGTAATCGTACAGACCTGTAAATAGGAATGATTACTCTGTTTTCGGTATGCAAACAAATGGAATGTTTACATATGTATGGCATGTCCAGTTGTACAGATCATCAAAGTATTTTATGAATAAAGTATATTTTTGAAATTAATAAAGTCCAAGCTTCAAGCACTGAGACACAACAGGGGGACACTTTCCTGGACACGGTGTTTTAGGAGGCAGACATGCTGCTTAGATTAACTATGTTGAATTAGGTCAGTGGTCAAGGACAGGAAGTTTGATTACGAGCAAGGCAGGTAGAGGGATCTAGGAGGTATTGCAGCAGGAGCCTTAGCCTTTGAGCTTGTCCAATAGGTTTGAGATTCTTGCTCCCAATGTGGATGAGAATGTAGAGGTTAAGCAAATTGACCATAATACCATGGTACAGGGAGGCATTCAAGTGGGAGGGGAAAGAGAAATATAGTTGTAATCGGTAAAGCCAGGGTTATAGACACTGTTCCCTGTGGCCAAAATCAAGACCCCTGAAAGCTATTTGACTGCCTGGTGCCTGGGTTCAGAATATTTCATCTGGGCTGCAGAGGAACGAGGAGTGGGAGGGGAAGATCCAGTTATTTGTGATCCATGTAGGTACCAACAATACAGGTAGAAACAGGAAAGCGGTTCTGCTGAGAGAATATGAATAGCTCAGGGTAAAAGTAAAAAGCAGAACCAAAAAGGTTGTAACTCTCATATTACTATCTGAGCTATCTGGTCAGCATGGACGAATTGGATCGAATGGTCTGTTTCCATACTGTATGACTCACTGACTCTACTAGTTAATTAGCACAGTTCAAAGTTTGTGCGAAGATTTGTAGCTCGGGTGCTCATTGTTGTGGTTCTGTTCGCCGAGGTGGGAATTTCTGGCGCAGACGTTTTGTCCCCTGTCTAGGTGACATCCTCAGTGCTTGGGAGCCTCCAGTGAAGCGCTTCTGTGATCCTTCCTCCGGCATTTGTAGTGGTTTGAATCTGCCGCTTCCGGAAGTGGCAGATTCAAACCACTACAAATGCTGGAGGAAAGATCACAGAAGCGCTTCACTGGAGGCTCCCAAGCACTGAGGATGTCACCTAGACAGGGGACAAAACGTCTGCGCCAGAAATTCCCACCTCGGCGAACAGAACCACAACAATAATTAGCACAGTGTGGCAAAATTAAGGGGGTAAATGCATGACTCAAAGATTGGGGTGGGAGAAATGGGTTTGAAGTCATGGCACATTAGTACTGGGGAAAGGAGGGAACTGTTCCAATGGGACAGACTCCACCTGGGAGTTATGCTTGGACCAGGGAACTGGTGAATTGCACAACTAGATTTGTGGAAAGGGGTTCAAAATAATTTCTGGCTGAGCAAGGAATTCAGTTGCACAGTAAATGAGAAAATTGGAGATGAAAGAGAAAGTAGGATTGTAGGCTAGTGATGGGGCTGATTGGTTTCCTTCCTGGTTATTTTCTGGTAACAATCTGTGGATGTCATATTGCATCAAGGAACTGAAAAAGGTGTTGGGAAATTTGATAGAACGAACCTAAAGGCTTTGCACCTTCATGCATGAAGCATGCAGAATCCGACCTGAAGGCGTAAATCAACGTCAATGAAGATCGAATCTGGGCACATAAATATTCAAGGATATTTGACCTTTCAGAAAGAGAGGAGGGATGGAAAGGTGGTGGAATAGCACTGTTAAGAGATGCAATTAGGACAGATGTCAGGGATGGTCTGGGCTCAGATGAGATAGAATCCATTTGGACAGAGATAAAATATGGCAATATATATTATATGTACAGCTATATATCTCTGGGCACTATGGGGCAATTTCCCATAGCCAATCACCGTAACATGCACATCCCTGAGCACGATGCGACAATTTCCCATTGGCCAATGGACCCTAACTTACACATCCCTGAGCACGATGCGACAATTTCCCATGGCCAAGTAGCAATTGTGTTCAGACCCCTAAACATACAGGAAAGGCTTTAAATCAATTAATTATAGGAACATACAAAATGAAAATAGCAATAATTACGAGTGACTTTAATCTTTATGCTGATTGAGTTAATCAAGCAGAAATTATTGGCCATGACAACAAGTTCAGGGAGTGCATTAAGGATAGTTTCCTTGAATAGAATGTCATAAAAGCCAACCAGGGAGCATGTTATCTTACACCTGATAACAGGCAATGAGGCAGGTTAAAGAAATTACCTCAGTGTAAAAGAATTACCTCAGGTCGAGAGTGAGAAACTTGAGTCAAAAATTACTGTTTTAAAACTAAAAAAGCAAATTAAAATGGAAATGAGGATAGAGTTAGCTAAAGTGACCTGTACAGACAAATTAGCAGGAATGACAGTCAAGTAGTGGCAGTCATCTAAGGAAGTTATTCATGACTCTCAGCAAAAATAAATCCCAGCAAGGAGGAAAGATTCTAAGACAGGGGTGGCATGATGGCTCAGTGGTTAGCACTGCTGCCTCACAGCACCAGGGACCCAGGTTCACTTTCAGCCTTGGGCAACTATATGTCTGGAGTTTGCACATCCTCCCCATGTCTCCCTGCAATTCCTCCCACAGTCCAAAGTTGTGTAGGTCAGGTGAATTGCCCATAGTGTTCAGGGATGTGTAGGTTAGGGTTGGGGGAATGGGTCTGGATCGGTTACTCCTTGGAGGGTCGGCGTGGACTTATTGGGCCAAATGGCCCGTTTGCACACTGTAGGGGTTCTATTTCTTTCTATGTAAGACAGGTAACCAACCACAGATAACCAAGGAACTTAAGGTAAGTATTAAGTTGAAAGAAAGAGCATATAAGGAGACAAAACTCAGTGATGTGCCTGAAGATTGGATAAATTCAGAATCCAGCAAAGGAGGTCTAAACAGATAATAAAGTTAGAGAAAATAAACTACAAGGGCAAACTAGCAAGGATGTTAAAACTGATAATAGGGGCTTCTTTACAAATATAAACAAGAGAGGTCAAAATGAATTTAGGTCCCTTAGAAAATGATTATGGGGAGATGATTATGGGGAACAAGGAAATAACAGAATAGTTATTATGTCTTTATTGTGGAAGATACTTTGAACATCCTATTAAAACTAGAGAAAAGGGGGGAAGAATTAAATACCATCATCATCACCAGAGAAGTAATATTAGACAAACTAATGGGGTTAAAGGTAGAATGCTTGATGACTTGCATTAGATTACTTACAATGTGGAAACAGGCCCTTCGGCCCAACAAGTCCACACCGACCTGCCACCCACCCATACCCCTACATTTACCCCTTATTACCTAACACTACGGGCAATTTAGTATGGCCAATTCACTTAACCTCCACATCTTTGGGAGGAAACCGGAGCACCTGGAGGAAACCCACGCAGACACGGGGAGAACGTGCAAACTCCACACAGTCAGTCGCCTGAGGCAGGAATTGAACCCAGGTCTCTGGTGCTGTGAGGCAGCAGTGCTAACAACTGTGCCACTGTGCTGCCCCATTCCGGTATCCAAAAAAGATAGTGGATGTATTCGTTGTAATTTTTCAACAATCCTTGGAATCAGAGTACCAGAGATTTGGAAAACTTCCAATGTGACCACCCTATTCAAAAAAGGGAGAAAGACACAAAATAGATAACTATAGGCCAATCTGCCGAACATCTGTTATCAAAAAACTTTTGGAATCAATTAATTATGAAAGAAGTAAACACTTATTGGTAAGGCCCTAGGGAGTCTTGTGGAACAAAGACCTTGGAGTGCAGGTTCATACCTCCATGAAAGTAGAGTCGCAGGTATATAGGATAGTGAAGAAGGCGTTTAGTCAGAGTATTGAGTACAAGAGTTGGGAAGTCACGTTCTTAAGAAAAATGAGTGGAATTATCGGGAGAAGTCGGGGAGACCATGCAGAGTATTACTGTAACTGAACGAACAATCCAGAGGCCAAAGTTAACACTCTGTGGAAAGTGGTTCAAATACCATCAGAACAATTTTGGGAATTCAAATTCAATTAATACAATGTGGAATCCAAAGCTAGTCTCACTAATGGCAAGTAATACTGATTATTGTAGAAACATTGAATTTACTTATTCCCTTTGGGTAAGGATGGTAGATTTACTTCACCAATGTAGTAAATGAAATGTGGTTGGCCAGGTGGACCTCCTTGAGTATGAGGTCCCTAACTGGGGCTGTTAACCTGGACCAATCAGGAAAGCCCTGGCTGACTGATATAAACAAGAGATTCAGCATCTCCTTGGTTTAGGGGACTGACTCTGTGCTGGCTGGTGCTACAGTCAGTATGTTACTGTTGGTGTGGGGGAAACCTGATTCCTGAACTGGCTGAATCATTTAGCCAGTTTGTTAACTGGCATTCCTTTTAGTGAGGACTGATTTTTTTTTTTTTTTTTTTTTTTTTTATTTTTTTTTTTTTTTTTTTTAAACTCCTGATGCCCACAATGTGTTTCAGGTGTAACTCAGTTCTCATCAGGGGATTGTTGTTTCCCTGGCTGGTTACAGCCTGTGTGTTACTCTTTTCTCTTTTTTTTGAGAAAATAACAATGTTCATTTTGTGGTAGGGCTTAGCCCTTGGACTCTAGTTTTCTTTGTTTTTTTTTGTGTAAGTGTCTTCACTGTTTTTGGTGGTTGGACTGGGCCCTTGTGGAAGAAATACATTTCACTAGAGAAGCTGCTCCTGTGGGGAGGCCTAGCCCTGGGACTGGGCCTCTGAAGATTGAACACCTGTGTGTGCGTGCTGGGAGGTGAGCAATTGCTGTGTCCTGGAGTTTGGTTGAAGACCTTGCCTTCAGGAATGGACCAAACCCCTGTGAGTTAACCGCACCTGTACAATGTACTATGTTCCTGTGAGTGGGCCTGGTTTTCCAAGGCTGGGCCAGGACTCCACAGAGACTGAACACCTGTGCTGTGGGGTGTGTATTTGCTGCCTTCGGGAGTCGACTCTGCCCTTGGTTGTGGATCCTTTTTTTCTAGCGGTGGACTCTGCAGTTTGGAGTGGACTCCATTTTGGACAATGCACCTTGTGAAATGGAGTGGACTCCATTCCTGGGAATGGACTTTATATTTGAAGACTCTGTTTGGACTGTGGACCAGAAAGGACTCTGTGTTTTTATGTAATTAACTGTTTTGTGTTTGGGTCTATCAGCTGCACTGTCTTGCGTGTCTCTGGGTCTGGCAGGTCTTGCTGTGAGCTGGGAGGCTCATGGGTTGTCCTGAAAGCTGTCACCCTGAGATCCGGAGGGTGGGTAGGCCATCCTGTGAACCTGAAGGTTGGTAGGCTGTCCCGAAGGCCTGAGGGTGGGTAGGCCACTCTGATCTCAGTCACCCTGAGAGCCAGATGGTGGGTAGGCCGTTCTGAGTGCTGTCGTCCCGAGAAGGGGTAGTCGGGACGGGCTGTCCTAGAGGTGGTCGAAAGGTGTGTCAGACCAGCCGAGAGCCAGAAGGCGCGTAGGGGCAGACCGAGATCCGGAAGGCTTGTGGGCTACCCTGCACGCTGTCGTCCCAGGGAAGGGGACGGGCTGTCCTAGAGGTGGCCGGAAGGTGTGCCAGGATAGCCCACTGGCCGGATGGCGCATCGGGGTGGGTGAGAGCCCAATGGTACGTAGGGGCAGACCGAGAGCCAGAAGGCGGGTAGCCGTCCTCAGCGCTGTCACCCCGGGCAGGTACTGGGGCGGGCTGCCCCAGAGGTGGTCGAAAGGTGCTGAGGGTGGTTAGTGAAGCCGGAAGGTGGGTAGGCCGTCCTGACCGCTGTCACCCTGGGCGGGTACCGGGGCGGGCTGCCCTAGAGGTGGTCGAAAGGTGTGTCAGGGCAGACCGAGAACTGGAAGGGGCATGGGGTGGACAGAGAGCCGGAAGGTACATAGGGCGGGCTGTCTTAGAGTGGCCGGAAGGTGGGAGGGACGGGGACTTGCTGGGTCTGTATTGTACACTGTTTATGTAACTGGGTTGGCTTTTATGTACAAATGTCATTGTCGCTGACCTTTATATGTGGAACTGGGATTTGGGGTTTGTCCTCCTCTCCCTATAAACTGTTTGAATGGTAGGGTTTGGTGCCTAGCTTTGCTGCTCCTCTCCCTTGTAAAATTGCTGTTGTAAACAGCTGTAAATGTTAACTGTTTTTTGTAAACTGTGTTTTGTAATTTGGTTAATAAAATAATATAAACAAGAGATTCAGCATCTCCTTGGTTTAGGGGACTGACTCTGTGCTGGCTGGTGCTACAGTCAGTATGTTACTGTTGGTGCGGGGGAAACCTGATTCCTGAACTGGCTGAATCATTTAGCCAGTTTGTTAACTGGCATTCCTTTTCGTGAGGGCTGATTTCTAAACTCCTGATGCTCACAATGTGTTTCAGGTGAAACTCAGTTCTCATTAGGGGATTGTTGTTTCCCTGGCTGGTTACAGCCTGTGTGTTACTCTTTTCTCTGTTATTTTCTCAAAAAAAAGAAAAAAAATGTTCATTTTGTGGTAGGGCTTAGCCCTTGGACTCTAGTTTTCTTTGTTTTTTGTGTAAGTGTCTTCACTGTTTTTGGTGGTTGGACTGAGCCCTTGTGGAAGAAATACATTTCACTAGAGAAGCTGTTCCTGTGGGGAGGCCTAGCCCTGGGACTGGGCCTCTGAAGATTGAACACCTGTGTGTGCGTGCTGGGAGGTGAGCAATTGCTGTGTCCTGGAGTTTGGTTGAAGACCTTGCCTTCAGGAATGGACCAAACCCCTGTGAGTTAACCGCACCTGTACAATGTACTATGTTCCTGTGAGTGGGCCTGGTTTTCCAAGGCTGGGCCAGGACTCCACAGAGACTGAACACCTGTGCTGTGGGGTGTGTATTTGCTGTCTTCGGGAGTCGACTCTGCCCTTGGTTGTGGATCCTTTTTTTCTAGCGGTGGACTCTGCAGTTTGGAGTGGACTCCATTTTGGACAATGCACCTTGTGAAATGGAGTGGACTCCATTCTTGGGAATGGACTTTATATTTGAAGACTCTATATTTGGACTGTGGACCAGAAAGGACTCTGTTTTTATGTAATTAACTGTTTTGTGTTGTTTGGGTCTATCAGCTGCACTGTCTTGCGTGTCTCTGGGTCTGGCAGGTCTTACTGTGAGCTGGGAGGCTCATGGGTTGTCCTGAAAGCTGTCACCCTGAGATCCGGAGGGTGGGTAGGCCATCCTGTGAACCTGAAGGTTGGTAGGCTGTCCCGAAGGCCTGAGGGTGGGTAGGCCACTCTGATGCCAGTCACCCTGAGAGCCAGATGGTGGGTAGGCCGTTCTGAGCGCTGTCGTCCCGAGAAGGGGTAGTCGGGACGGGCTGTCCTAGAGGTGGTCGAAAGGTGTGTCAGACCAGCCGAGAGCCAGAAGGCGCGTAGGGGCAGACTGAGATCCGGAAGGCTTGTGGGCTACCCTGCAATCTGTCGTCCCAGGGAAGGGGACGGGCTGTCCTAGAGGTGGCCGGAAGGTGTGTCAGACCAGCTGAGAGCCAGAAGGCACGTAGGGGCAGACTGAGATCCGGAAGGCTTGTGGGCTACCCTGCACGCTGTCGTCCCAGGGAATGGGACGGGCTGTCCTAGAGGTGGCCGGAAGGTGTGCCAGGATAGCCCACTGGCCGGATGGCGCATCGGGGTGGGTGAGAGCCCAATGGTACGTAGGGGCAGACCGAGAGCCAGAAGGTGGGTAGCCGTCCTCAGCGCTGTCACCCCGGGCAGGTACCGGGGCGGGCTGCCCCAGAGGTGGTCGAAAGGTGCTGAGGGTGGTTAGTGAAGCCGGAAGGTGGGTAGGCCGTCCTGACCGCTGTCACCCCGGGCGGGTACCGGGGAGGGCTGCCCTAGAGGTGGTCGAAAGGTGTCAGGGCAGACCGAGAACTAGAAGGGGCATGGGGTGGACCGAGAGCCGGAAGGTACATGGGGCAGGCTGTCTTAAAGTGGCCGGAAGGTGGGAGGGATGGGGACTTGCTGGGTCTGTACTGTACACTGTTTATGTAACTGGGTTGGCTTTTTATGTACAAATGTCATTGTCGCTGACTTTTATATGTGGAACTGGGGTTTGTGCTCATCTCCCTGTAAACTGGTTGAGTGGTAGGGTTTGGTGCCTAGCTTTGCTGCTTCTCTCCCTTGTAAAATTGCTGTTGTAAACAGCTGTAAATGTTAACTGTTTTTTGTAAACTGTGTTTTGTAATTTGGTTAATAAAATAATATAAACAAGAGATTCAGCATCTCCTTGGTTTAGGGGACTGACTCTGTGCTGGCTGGTGCTACAGTCAGTATGTTACTGTTGGTGTGGGGGAAACCTGATTCCTGAACTGGCTGAATCATTTAGCCAGTTTGTTAACTGGCATTCCTTTTCGTGAGGGCTGATTTCTAAACTCCTGATGCTCACAATGTGTTTCAGGTGAAACTCAGTTCTCATTAGGGGATTGTTGTTTCCCTGGCTGGTTACAGCCTGTGTGTTACTCGTTTCTCTTTTTTCTTTTTTTGAGAAAATAACAATGTTCATTTTGTGGTAGGGCTTAGCCCTTGGACTCTAGTTTTCTTTGTTTTTTGTGTAAGTGTCTTCACTGTTTTTGGTGGTTGGACTGAGCCCTTGTGGAAGAAATACATTTCACTAGAGAAGCTGTTCCTGTGGGGAGGCCTAGCCCTGGGACTGGGCCTCTGAAGATTGAACACCTGTGTGTGCGTGCTGGGAGGTGAGCAATTGCTGTATCCTGGAGTTTGGTTGAAGACCTTGCCTTCAGGAATGGACCAAACCCCTGTGAGTTAACCGCACCTGTACTATGTTCCTGTGAGTGGGCCTGGTTTTCCAAGGCTGGGCCAGGACTCCACAGAGACTGAACACCTGTGCTGTGGGGTGTGTATTTGCTGCCTTCGGGAGTCGACTCTGCCCTTGGTTGTGGATCCTTTTTTTCTAGCGGTGGACTCTGCAGTTTGGAGTGGACTCCATTTTGGACAATGCACCTTGTAAACTGGAGTGGACTCCATTCCTGGGAATGGACTTTATATTTGAAGACTCTATATTTGGACTGTGGACCAGAAAGGACTCTGTTTTTATGTAATTAACTGTTTTGTGTTGTTTGGGTCTATCAGCTGCACTGTCTTGCGTGTCTCTGGGTCTGGCAGGTCTTACTGTGAGCTGGGAGGCTCATGGGTCGTCCTGAAAGCTGTCACCCTGAGATCCGGAGGGTAGTTAGGCCATCCTGTGAACCTGAAGGTTGGTAGGCTGTCCCGAAAGCTTGAGGGTGGGTAGGCCACTCTGATGCCAGTCACCCTGAGAGCCAGATGGTGGGTAGGCCGTTCTGAGCGCTGTCGTCCCGAGAAGGGGTAGTCGGGACGGGCTGTCCTAGAGGTGGTTGAAAGGTGTGTCAGACCAGCCGAGAGCCAGAAGGCACGTATGGGGCAGACTGAGATCCGGAAGGCTTGTGGGCTACCCTGCAATCTGTCGTCCCAGGGAAGGGGACAGGCTGTCCTAGAGGTGGCCGGAAGGTGTGCCAGGATAGCCCACTGGCCGGATGGCACATCGGGGTGGGTGAGAGCCCAATGGTACGTAGGGGCAGACCGAGAGCCAGAAGGCGGGTAGCCGTCCTCAGCGCTGTCACCCCGGGCGGGTACTGGGGCGGGCTGCCCCAGAGGTGGTCGAAAGGTGTGTCAGGGCAGACCGAGAACTGGAAGGGGCATGGGGTGGACCGAGAGCCGGAAGGTACATAGGGCGGGCTGTCTTAGAGTGGCCGGAAGGTGGGAGGGACGGGGACTTGCTGGGTCTGTATTGTACACTGTTTATGTAACTGGGTTGGCTTTTTATGTACAAATGTCATTGTCGCTGACCTTTATATGTGGAACTGGGATTTGGGGTTTGTGCTCATCTCCCTGTAACTTGGTTGAGTGGTAGGGTTTGGTGCCTAGCTTTGCTGCTCCTCTCCCTTGTAAAATTGCTGTTGTAAACAGCTGTAAATGTTAACTGTTTTTTGTAAACTGTTTTGTAATTTGGTTAATAAAATAAAAAAAATATAAACAAGAGATTCAGCATCTCCTTGGTTTAGGGGACTGGCTCTGTGCTGGCTGGTGCTACAGTCAGTATGTTACTGTTGGTGTGGGGAAACCTGAGTCCTGAACTGGCTGAATCATTTAGCCAGTTTGTTAACTGGCATTCCTTTTAGTGAGGACTGATTTTTTTTTAAACTCCTGATGCCCACAATGTGTTTCAGGTGTAACTCAGTTCTCATTAGGGGATTGTTGTTTCCCTGGCTGGTTACTCTTTTCTCTTCTTTTTTTGAGAAAATAACAATGTTAATTTTGTGGTAGGGCTTAGCCCTTGGACTCTAGTTTTCTTTGTTTTTTTTTGTGTAAGTGTCTTCACTGTTTTTGGTGGTTGGACTGAGCCCTTGTGGAAGAAATACATTTCACCAGAGAAGCTGTTCCTGTGGGGAGGCCTAGCCCTGGGACTGGGCCTCTGAAGATTGAACACCTGTGTGTGTGTGTGTGTGTGTGCTGGGAGGTGAGCAGTTGCTGTATCCGAGAGTTTGGGTGAAGATCTTGCCTTCAGGAATGGACCAAACCCCTGTGAGTTAACTGCACCTGTACAATGTACTATGTTCCTATGAGTGGGCCTGGTTTTCCAAGGCTGGGCCAGGATTCCACAGAGACTGAACACCTGTGCTGTGGGGTGTGTATTTGCTGCCTTCGGGAGTTGACTCTGCCCTTGGTTGTGGATCCTTTTTTTTAGTGGTGGACTCTGCAGTTTGGAGTGGACTCCATTTTGGACAATGCACCTTGTAAACTGGAGTGGACTCCATTCCTGGGAATGGACTCTATATTTGAAGACTCTATATTTGGACTATGGACCAGAAAGGACTCTGTTTTTATGTAATTAACTGTTTTGTGGAGTTTGGGTCTATCAGCTGCACTGTCTTGCGTGTCTCTGGGTCTGGCAGGTCTTACTGTGAGCTGGGAGGCTCGTGGGTCATCCGGAAAGCTGTCACCCCGAGATCCGGAGGGTGGTTAGGCCATCCTGTGAACCTGAAGGTTGGTAGGCTGTCCCGAAAGCCTGAGGGTGGGTAGGCCACTCTGATGCCAGTCACCCTGAGAGCCAGATGGTGGGTAGGCCGTTCTGAGCGCTGTCGTCCCGAGAAGGGGTAATCGGGACGGGCTGTCCTAGAGGTGGTCGAAAGGTGTGTCAGACCAGCTGAGAGCCAGAAGGCACGTAGGGGCAGACTGAGATCCGGAAGGCTTGTGGGCTACCCTGCACGCTGTCGTCCCAGGGAAGGGGACGGGCTGTCCTAGAGGTGGCCGGAAGGTGTGCCAGGATAGCCCACTGGCCGGACGGCGCATCGGGGTGGGTGAGAGCCCAATGGTACGTAGGGGCAGACCGAGAGCCAGAAGGCGGGTAGCCGTCCTCAGCGCTGTCACCCCGGGCAGGTACCGGGGCGGGCTGCCCCAGAGGTGGTCGAAAGGTGCTAAGGATGATTAGTGAAGCCGGAGGGTGGGTAGGCCGTCCTGACCGCTGTCACCCCGGGCAGGCTGCCCTACAGGCGGTCGAAAGGTGTGTCAGGGCAGACTGAGAACTGGAAGGAGCATGGGGTGGACCGAGAGCCAGAAGGTACATAGGGCGGGCTGTCTTAGAGTGGCCGGAAGGTGGGAGGGACGGGGACTTGCTGGGTCTGTATTGTACACTGTTTATGTAACTGGGTTGGCTTTTTATGTACAAATGTCATTGTCGCTGACCTTTATATGTGGAACTGGGATTTGGGGTTTGTCCTCCTCTCCCTATAAACTGGTTGAATGGTAGGGTTTGGTGCCTAGCTTTGCTGCTCCTCTCCCTTGTAAAATTGCTGTTGTAAACAGCTGTAAATGTTAACTGTTTTTTGTAAACTGTATTTTGTAATTTGGTTAATAAAATATTATCAACAGGAGATTCAGCATCTCCTTGGTTTAGGGGACTGACTCTGTGCTGGTTGGTGTTACAGTTGGTTTCTGTTTCTCTTTTTATGGAGGGGGAGAAAACCTGATTCCTGAACTGGCTGAATTATTTAGCCAGTTTGTTAACTGGCATTCCTTTTAGTTTTTTTTAAGACACAAAGTTCACAAATCTTTATTCAATTGCCACCACCAGGAAGATAGGAAACCACCAGAGTGGCCAGTGACAAGCACTGCCCTTCACATCAAAGGGCAATGCTGGGCATTCCTTTTAGTGAGAACTGATTGTTAAACTCCTGATGCACATAATGTGTTTCAGGTGTAACTCAGTTCTCATTAGGGGATTGTTGTTTCACTGGCTGGTTACAGTCTGTGTGTTACTCTTTTTGAGAAAAGAATAATGTTAATTTTGTGGTAGGGCTTAGTCCTTGGACTCTAGTTTCCTTTGTTTTTTGTATGTGTCTTCACTTTTTATTGGTGTTTGGACTGAGCCCTTATGGAAGACATACATTTGACCTGTGGGGAGGCTTAGCCCTGGGACTGGGCCTCTGAAGACTGAATACCTGTGTGTATCCTGGAGTTTGGGAGAAGGCCTTTCCTTTGGGAGTGGATCAAACCCCTGTGAGTTAACTGCACCTGTACAATGTACTGTGGGCCTGGTTTTCCAAGGCTGGGCCAGGACTCCATGGAGACTGAACACCTGTGTGCTGTGGGGTGTGCATTTGCTGCCTTCAGGAGTGGACTGTGCCCTTGGTTGCGGACTCTGTTTTTAGCAATGGACTCTGCAGTTTGGAGTGGGCTCTATTTCTGACAATGCACATTGTATACTGGAGTTGACTCTTCCTGTAAATGGATTCTATATTTTGAAGACTGTATAGATTTGGACTGTGTACCAGAAAGGACTGTTTTTTCTTTTGGTAACTAACTGTATTGTGGTGTTTCCTTGGGTCTATCACCTGCACTGTCCTGTGTCCCTGGGTCTGGCAGGCCTTACTGTGAGCTGGGTGGCTCATGGGTCGTCCTGAGAGCTGGAGGGTGGGTAGGCCATCCTGTGAACCTGAAGGTTGGTAGGCTGTCCTGAAAGCCAGAGGGTGGGTAGGCCACTCTGATGCCAGTCGCCCCAAGAGCCAGATAGTGGGTAGACCGTTCTGAGCATTGTCGTCCCGAGAAGGGGTAATCTGTACAGGCTGTCCTAGAGGTGGTCGAACGGTGTCAGAACAGCAGAGAGCCAGAAGGTGCGTAGGGGCGGGCTGAGATCCGGAAGGCTCGTGGGCTGCCCTGCACACTGTTGTCCCAGGGAAGGGGACAGGCTGTCCTAGAGGTGGCTGGAAGGTGTGCCAGGATGGCCCACTGGCCGGATGGTGCATCGGGGTGGGTGAGACCAATGGTACGTAGAGGTAGACAGAGCCAGAAGGTGGATAGCTGTCCTCAGCGCTGTCACCCCTGGCAGGTACCGGGGCAGGCTGCCCCAGAAGTGGTCGAAAGGTGCTGAGGGTGGCCAGTGAAGATGGGTAGACCGTCCTGATCGCTGTCACCCTGGGTGGGTACCAGGGTGGGCTGTCCTAGAGGTGGTCAAAAGGTGTCAGGGCGGACCGAGAACTGCAAGGGGCATGGGGTGGATCGAGAGCTAGAAGGTGCGTAGGGGTGGGCTGCCTTAGAGTGGCTGGAAGGTGGGAGGGGTGGGGGCTTGCTGGGTCTGTATTGTCTGCACTTTTTTTTAATGTAACTGGATTGTCTTGTGTATAAAGGTTATTGTCGCTGTCTTTTTATATTTGAAACTGGGATTTGTGGTTTGTCCTCCATTACCTGTAAACTGGTTGAACAGTAGGGTTTGGGGCTTTGCTTTGCTGCTCCTCTCCCTTGTAAAATTGCTATTGTATACAGCTGTAAATGTTAACTGTTTTTTGTAAATTGTTTTGTAATTTAACAAAATATTGTAAACAGGAAATTCAGAGTCTCCTCAGTTTAGGGGACTGACTGTGCTGGTTGGTGTTATAGTCAGTATGTTACTGTTGCAGTTGGTTTCTACTACTTTTTTTCTGGGGTGGAAACCTGATTCCTAAACTGGCTGAATTATTTAGCCAGTTTGTTAACTGGCATTCCTTTTAGTGAGGACTGCTTGTTAAACTCCTGATGCACATAATGTGTTTCAGGTGTAACTCAGTTCTCATTAGGGGATTGTTGTTTCACTGGCTGGTTACAGCTGGTGTTATTCTTTTCGAGAAACAGATAATGTTAATTTTGTGGTAGGGCTTAGGTAGGGTTTCCTTTATTTTCTTTTGTATGTATTCTCACTGGTTTTGGTGTATGGACTGAGTCCTTATGGAAGACATACATTTTACCAGAAGAGCTGTTCCTGTGGGGAGGCCTACCCTAGGACTGGGCCTTTGAAGATTGAACACCTGTGTGTGTGCTGGGAGGTGAGCACTTGCTGTATCCTGAAGTTTGGGGGAAGACCTTGCGTTCAGGAGTGGATCAAACCCCTGTGAGTTAACAGCACCTGTACAATGTACTATGTTCCTGTGAGTGGGCCTGGTTTTCCAAGGCTGGGCCAGGACTCCATGGAGACTGAACACCTGTGAGGTGTGTATTTGCTGCCTTCAGGAGCGGACTCTGCCCTCAGTTGGGGGCCCTGTTTTTTAGCGGTGGACTCTGTAGTTTGGATGGACTCCATTTTGGACAACACACCTCATAAACTGGCATGGACTCCATTCCTGGGAATGGACTCTATATATTTTGAAGACTCCTATATTTGGACTGTACCAGAAAGGACATTTTATTTTTGGTAATTAACTGTATTGCATTGTTTGATGGGTCTATCACCTGCATTGTCTTGCATGTCCCTGGGTCTGGCAGGTCTTACTGTGAGCTGGGAGGCTCATGGGTCATCCTCAAAGCTGTCACCCGGAGGGTGGTTAGGCCATCCTGTGAACCTGAAGGTTGGTAGGCTGTCCTGAAAGCCAGAGGGTGGGTAGGCCACCCTGATGCCAGTCGCCCTGACAACCATAAGGTGGGTAGGCCATTCTGAGCACTGTCGTCCCGAGAAGGGGTAATCGGGATGGGCTGTCCTAGAATTGGTCGGAAGGTGTCAGAGCAGCTGAGAGCCAGAAGGCATGTAGGGACAGGCTGAGATCCAGAAGGCTTGTGGGCTACCCTGCACACTGTCGTCCCAGGGAAGGGGACGGGCTGTCCTAGAGGTGGCCGGAAGGTGTGCCAGGATAGCCCACTGGCCGGACGGCGCATCGGGGTGGGTGAGAGCCCAATGGTACGTAGGGGCAGACCGAGAGCCAGAAGGCGGGTAGCCGTCCTCAGCGCTGTCACCCCGGGCAGGTACCGGGGCGGGCTGCCCCAGAGGTGGTCGAAAGGTGCTGAGGGTGGTTAGTGAAGCCGGAAGGTGGGTAGGCCGTCCTGACCGCTGTCACCCTGGGTGGGTACCGGGGAGGGCTGCCCCAGAGGTGGTCGAAAGGTGCTGAGGGTGGTTAGTGAAGCCGGAAGGTGGGTAGGCCGTCCTGACCGCTGTCACCCTGGGCGGGTACCGGGGAGGGCTGCCCTAGAGGTGGTCGAAAGGTGTGTCAGGGCAGACCGAGAACTGGAAGGGGCATGGGGTGGACCGAGAGCCGGAAGGTACATAGGGCGGGCTGTCTTAGAGTGGCCGGAAGGTGGGAGGGACGGGGACTTGCTGGGTCTGTATTGTACACTGTTTATGTAACTGGGTTGGCTTTTTATGTACAAATGTCATTGTCGCTGACCTTTATATGTGGAACTGGGATTTGGGGTTTGTGCTCATCTCCCTGTAAACTGGTTGAGTGGTAGGGTTTGGTGCCTAGCTTTGCTGCTCCTCTCCCTTGTAAAATTGCTGTTATAAACAGCTGTAAATGTTAACTGTTTTTTGTAAACTGTGTTTTGTAATTTGGTTAATAAAATAAAAAAAAAAAAAAAAAATAAACAGGAGATTTCCCCGGGTGTCCTTGGAGAAGGAGCACGCGGGTGTCCACTGACACCCTGGAGTTGTGACTGGCCACTTGAGTGTTTCCTTCCCTTCTGGAGAGATTGGACCATCTTGTGACTGTGCGAGGACTGTTCCTGTTGCTGCTTGGGGCCTGCCTCCCTGCTGCTGCCTGGGACTTTGGAGAGGCCTGCCTCTGCTGCTGCTGCCTGAGGCCTGCCTCTGCCTTTGCTGCCTGGGACTCGCCTTGGGGCCCCTCCCCAGGACCTCCACCACCACCACTGCTGCTGCTGTGGCCTGAGGAGAGGCCTGCCTCTACTGCTGCTGCTGCCCGGGGCCTGCCTCCGCCTTTGCTGCCTGGGACTCGCCTTGGGGCCCCTCCCCAGGACCTCCACCACCACCACTGCTGCTGCTGTGGCCTGAGGAGAGGCCTGCCTCTACTGCTGCTGCTGCCCGGGGCCTGCCTCTGCCTTTGCTGCCTGGGACTCGCCTTGGGGCCCCTCCCCAGGACCTCCACCACCACCACTGCTGCTGCTGTGGCCTGAGGAGAGGCCTGCCTCTACTGCTGCTGCCCGGGGCCTGCCTCCGCCTTTGCTGCCTGGGACTTGCCTTGGGGCCCCTCCCCAGGACCTCCACCACCACCGCTGCTGCTGTTGCCTGAGGCCTACCTCCACCACTGCTGCCTTGGGCTCGGTTTTGGGGCTGCCTGGGACTTCCCTTGGGGACCCTCCCCAACAGGCCTGCCCCCCCCACTGCTGTGACTGGAGGAACTGCCTGGGACTTGCCGGAGGCCTGCCTCCACTGCTGCTGCCTGGGACTTGCCTTGGGGGCCTTCCCCAACAGGCCTGCCCCCCACCACAGCTGCAACCGAGGAACTGCCCAGGACTTGCCGGAGGCCTGCCTTCCACCACTGCTGTTGCCTGAGGCCTGCCTCTACATCTGCTGCCTGGGACTTGATTTTGGGGCTGCCTGGGACTTGCCTTGGGGACCCTCCCTAACAGGTCTGCCCCACACCGCTGCGACCGAGGGCCTACCTGGGACTCGCCTGAGGCCTGCCTCCACCGCTGTTGTCACCTGAGGCAGGTCTCCACCGTCGCTGCCTGGGACCCTCCCTGCGACCTCCACCACTGCCGCTGCCAGAGGACCGACTCCACCACCGGCAGCAGAGGATGGCGAGCCCGAAGGTCGCGGGGCCCAGCCGCACCTACGCCGGGGTAGCCGCTGCCTTAGGCTCGGCTGGCCCAGCCCCGGCTGCGAACCACACCCCCTTCAGGCACCTGACCAAACGCCTGGGGGTCAAGGCCTATCCCCACCCCAATATGAGCATCGAGGCCTGCAGCAAGGCTATGGCTAGTGTGGTCGGCCCACTGGCCATAGTCGCTGCGGCCCGGATGTACGGGAAGGCCGTATTTTTCCTAAAGACCGAGCAGGCGGTCCACCTGGCCGTGGAGAGGGGGCTCGCTGTGGGCGGGACGCATTTGCCCGTCGACCCTCTGGAGGTCACGGCCCAGAGGGTCGTGATCTCCAACGTCCCGCCCTTTATTGCCAGCGAGCTCCTTCTCCCCCACCTCACCACCTTGGGGGAGATCCGGTCAGGGATCCAGCCGCTCCTGCTCGGTCTGAGGGACCCCGCCCTCCGGCACATCTACTCCTTCCGTCGCCAGGTGTTTATTTGCCTGGCCCGGGAGGAGGTCACGGAGGGCTCCTTTACCCTCCTCCACGAGGGCGCGGCCTACCGCGCCTTCTGGACGGCGGACGGCGTGCGGTGCCACCTGTGCCGCGAGGTGGGGCACATTAGAAGAAACTGCCCCACCCAGAAGGCCGCCCAGCCCTCGCCAACGGCTGACGGTGGTGCCGCCGCGCCCACTCCCCCTCCCCCAAAGTCAACACCACAGGCCCCGGCACCGGAGCCTGAGCCGGAGGCTTCCGATCCTCCAGCCTCCGGCAGGGAGGGGGGTGAGCGTCCAGCCGGCCGGAAGGCGCTCAGGAAGGCGCGACGCGTCAGGCCCGCCCACGGGGAGACCACCCTATCCCCATCCCCGACACCCAGCCCACGACCTGCCCCGCCCCGGCACGACGATGCCCCTGCGGCCGTGCCAGCGTCGCCCCGGCGCGGGAACCCTGACCCCCAAACCCCCGGACCCGTACCCGACCCTGACCCCACGTCTACCCCCTGCCCCGATGGAGAAACCCCTGGGGCTGCGACGCCTGCCCCAGGCCCTGCAACACCAGGCCCCGGGGACCCCGAGCCCGAGCCCGAGCCCTGCCCCGCCCAGCCACACCCTGGCACTAACCTGGGGGGGACCACTGCTGCCCAATCTCCTGCAGCCACCGTGTCTCCGGGCCCCGGAGAGGGAACTGGGCCCCTGCCCCGCCCGCCGTCACCTGATAAACCAGGGGCGGGGCAGGAAGTGACACGGCTGACCCTCCCCACCCTGGCCACGCCCCCTGCCTTCCCCCAGCCAATCGTATTCCGGGAAAGGCTGGGGGGAGGGGCCTCAGGCCCCATGACCACCAAGGCGGGCGGGGAGGGAAAGGCCCATAAATCCCCCCCTGTCTCTCTGGGGAAGAGGGGCTGGCCCTTGGAGGGGAGAGACAGTCCTGCAGCGCGCCGGCGGCGCTGCCCCTCTCCAGGGGACGGGCCCACGGGACCCCCCAACGATCCCGCACCGCGGCCTGGCCTGCCCAACAACAACGACGACGAGGGCCGCGGTGCGGGCGTCGACAAAGGACCCTTTACTGGGTCGCCGAGCGGCGGAGGGGAGGTAGGTGTTATCCCCGCTCCTCCCTCCCAGACTGTTTTTCCGGGAGCCTTGGCCCTGGGGGACGACCTTTTCCTGGGGGATGACCTTTTCCCCGAGGAGCCAGGCGTCCCGGTGTCGGGAGGAGAGCGGGGCCCCGAGCCTCCGCCGCCCGACGACCCGAACTCGGGGCGTTCCGGGACGGGGTGCGCCGAGGAAGGTACCGCCGGTGACCCTGGGGGTGGGGTCGCCGGGGGTTCGAGGCCTGTTGGCGGCGCCGGACCAGCCCCCATCCTCTCGGTGGGGGAGGGGTCGGCGACCGAGGGCGACCTCCCGGAGGAGGGTTCGGGATCGGTGGCGGACACCGGGGACGACGCGGACTCCGTCTGCAGTGACGTTTTTGAGTCCCAGGTGCCCCCCGCCGATCTCCCCCTCATCCCCCTCGAGGAACTCCGGGAATTTGTCGAGGAAACTCGAGGTCGCCGGGATAGAGCCCAACTGGCGCTCGACCGCTGGAGCTCTTATGAAAAAGTTTATTGGTCGGCCCACGCTGCTCGCCAGGCGCCTGGGCTCGACGTCAACGAGCGAAAGCGAGTCAGGAACTTCCTGGGGGCACTCCTGGTGAGGGCGAGGGACTCCTGTGCCCCTCCCTCGTCCTCCCAGTAATTGTATTTGTTTTTAACTGTACTGGTGGTGGTAGCACAATGCTTCCGACATGGAGACTACTATAGCCAGCCTCAACATCAACGGCAGCAGGGAGTCACAGCGCAGATTCCAGACCCTCTCGGTCCTCCGGGACGGGAGGTATGCGGTGTGCTTCCTGCAAGAAACCCACACTACCCCGGGAGACGAAGCCACCTGGCTCCTGGAGTGGCGAGGGGGGGTCTACATGAGTCACCTCACCCGCAGATCTGGCGGGGTGGCTATCCTGTTGGCCCCGCATTTTCAGCCCGAGATCTTGGGGGTCAGGGAGCCGGTGCCAGGCCGTTTGCTTCACCTGACGGTTCGGCTGGGGGGCGCGGTGCTTCACTTGGTGAACGTATACGCTCCCCTGGCCGGGCCGAGGCAAGCGAGCTTCTTCGAAGAACTGTCCGCTCATCTGGCTTCCATCGACGAGAACCAGTGCGTCGTCCTCGGGGGAGATTTTAACTGCGTCCTCGAGGGCAGGGACCACGGCGGTACCCGCACTGGCTGCGCGTCGGGGAAGAGGTTGGGGGACTTGGTCAAGTCCTTCGACCTGGTGGACGTCTGGCGGACTCTCCATCCCGACTCCATCGCCTTCACCTTCGTGAGGCCTGGGGTCGGAGCGTCCAGAATCGATCGCCTGTACGTTTCGCGGGCGTACGCCTCCTGTTTTCCGAAGGCCTCCACGCGGCAGGTGTCGTGCACGGACCATCACCTGGTGTGGGCGGAACTCCTTCCGTTCGGCGCCAGGCTCGGCTCCGCGTACTGGCACTTTAACAACCTGCTGCTGGAGGACGAGCGGTTCCGGGACTCGTTTCGTCGTTTCTGGGCCGGCTGGAGAAGGAAGCGGGGAAGCTTCCCCTCCCTGAGGCTATGGTGGGACGTGGGCAAGGCTCACGTCCGCGTCTTCTGTCAGGAGTACGCGAGGGGGTCGACCAAGAGGCGGAAATCCAGGATCGCGGAGTTGGAGAGGGAGATGCTCGACCTGGAGTCACGCCTCGGTAAGCCCGACGCGGACCCGGCCCTGCGCGGGGTGTACGAAGAGAAGAAGGCCGCGCTCCGGGACCTGCAGCTCGTCGGGGCTCGGGGCGCGTACGTGAGGTCGCGGATCCAGCTCCTGCAGGACCTGGACCGCGGCTCCCCCTTCTTCTACTCGCTGGAAAAAAGGCGCGGCACCCGTCAGCAGCTCCTTGTGCTGCTGGCCGACGACGGGTCCCTCGTCTCGGATCCGGAGGGCGTCAGGGCCCACGTCCGAAACTATTACACGGCTCTGTTCTCTCCGGATCCGTCCAGCGAGGACGCTCGCAGAGTTCTGTGGGAGGACCTGCCGCAGCTCAGCCCGGAGGACGCCGGAAGGCTCGACGCTCCCGTCACCTTAGAGGAGCTGACCGGCGCCCTCGACCGGCTCTCGAGGGGCAAAACCCCGGGGCTGGACGGGCTGACTGTGGAGTTCTTCAGGGCGTTCTGGGACGTCCTGGGGAACGACTACGCACAGGTCCTGGGGGAGTGTCTAAATGCCGGACAGCTGCCCCTTTCTTGGCGCAGGGCGGTCATCGTCCTGCTGCCGAAGAAGGGGGACCTTCGTTCTTTGAAGAACTGGCGTCCGGTCTCCCTCCTCAGCACGGATTACAAAATTTTCGCCAGGGTGTTGTCTTCTCGCCTGGCTTCCGTGCTGGCCCACATGATTCACCCGGACCAGTCCTACACGGTCCCGGGCCGGAGGATACACGACAACGTCCACCTGGTCCGGGACCTGATCCATTTCTGTCGACGGGCTGGTCTGCCGAGCGCCTTCCTGTCCCTCGACCAGGAGAAGGCGTTCGACAGGGTCGATCACGAGTACCTGCTCGGGACTCTGCGGGCGTTCGGGTTCGGGACGCGGTTCGTCGCCCGGATCCGACTTTTGTACGCCGCCGCAGAGTGTCTGGTTAAAGTTAACGGGTCCCTGACGGCGCCCCTTCGCTTCGGGAGAGGAGTGCGTCAAGGCTGCCCCCTGTCCGGCCAGCTGTATTCCCTGTGCGTGGAGCCTTTCCTGCGCCTCTTGCGGAGGAGGTTGTCGGGGCTGGTTCTGCGCGGCGCGGGCACGGGGGTGGTCCTCTCGGCCTACGCCGACGACGTGCTCCTCACTTTCACCGACCCGGCTGACCTGGGGAGGATGCGCGAGTGCCAGGCCGTGTACTCGGCGGCGTCTTCCGCCAGGATCAACTGGGCCAAGTGTTCCGGACTACTGGTCGGCCCGTGGCGGGTGGACTCTCTGCCGGAGGAGTTACGGGGGTTCAGCTGGAGTACCACCCATCTCCTCTACCTGGGGGTCTACCTCGGCCCGGCTGAGGAATCCTGGCCGGCCAACTGGCAGGAGCTGGAGGCCAAAGTCTCGGCTCGCCTAGGCCGCTGGACAGGACTGCTCCGAGTGCTATCTTACAGGAGTCGAGTGCTGGTCATAAACCAGCTGGTGGCCGCCATGCTGTGGTACCGGCTGGTCACTTTGGTCCCTCCTCCTGGCTTTGTCGCTGACATCCAGAGAACGTTGGTCGACTTCTTCTGGGACAAAAAGATGCACTGGGTCGCCGCGCAGGTTCTGAGTCTCCCTATCGAGGAGGGCGGTCAGTCGCTGGTGTGCGTCCGCACCCAGGTCGCGACGTTCCGCCTTCAGACCTTGCGGCGATACCTTTACGTCGAGCCTCCTCCTAGGTGGTGCGCCCTGGCGACGTATTTTTTCCGCCAGGTGCGTAACCTCAACTACGACACGCAGCTCCTGTTCGTCGACCGTGACGGTTTGGAGGTCGCCCTCAAGGTGCTGCCTGTCTTTTACCAGGACCTGATCACTGTCTGGAACATGGTCGAATCGCGTCGCGCCTACCCTCCGGCTGGAGTAGCGGCTGTCGTCAGGGAGCCGTTGCTCAGGAATCCGCACCTCCGTACTCGCGGGTTCGAGTGGCTGTCGGAGGGGAGGGCCGTGGCGGCGAGGGCGACCAGGGTCGGGGACGTGCTGGGTGCCGGGGGCCTGGGCTGGACGCTGCCGCAGGACATAGCTAGCAGGGCAGCGGTAGACGTCCGGTACGTGGCCACCGCCATCCGACGCCTTAAAACGGCGGTGCTCGGACCCGACGTAGTGCACCAGTTGGAGGACGCTCAGGTGTGCGGTGGGATCCCGTCCGCGCTCACCCCGGCCCGGACGGAATTTCACATTGGCCCCAAGGTCCCGTACTTCCCGCGGGAGCCTGTGCCCCACAACCTGAGCCGCCTCCGGAATTTTAATTTTGTTTCTTTTAAGGATATTAAAAGGAAGGCCCTGTATAGACTGCTGCTGCACACCGTCCACCTCTTCTCCCTCATCCACCGTCCGGACACGCCTTGGCGTGCCCATTTGCCACCGGGCGGTGGGGATCCCCAGTGGAGGGCTCTCTACGCGGGAGTCCTCCCCCTTTCTCTCGGGGATCTGGGGTGGAGGGTGCTGCACGCAGCAGTCCCCTGCAACCGCAGGTTGCGGTGGTTCACGGACTCCCAGCCCAACTGCTTGTTCTGTGGCGCTGTGGAGTCCGTGGACCATGTATATATTGGTTGTGGGCGTTTGCACTCCCTTTTTGATTTTCTTAAGAACCTTCTCCTCTGTTTCTGGCTGCACTTCAGTCCCACGCTCCTGATCTTCGGGCACCCGGTACGGAGGAGGGAGGGCAGGTCCGAGGACCTCCTCGTGGGTCTGCTCCTGGGCCTGGCCAAACTGGCCATCAACAGGTCCAGGCAGCGGGCCGTGGAGGGGGTCGTTAGGGCCGACTGCCTGCCCCTCTTCCGGGGTTACGTTAGAGCCCGGGTGTCCTTGGAGAAGGAGCACGCGGTGTCCACCGACACCCTGGAGTCGTTCAGGGAGAGGTGGGCGCCGCAGGGAGTGGAGTGCATCATTTCCCCCTCCAACTCTATTTTGATTTAGTCCCTACCCTCCCCTTCACTGTTTTGATCACACAGCATTGCCCTGTGGTTTGAAGGGCAGTGCTTGTCACTGGCCACGCGGGTGTTTTTCCTATCTTCCTGGTGGTGGAAATTGAATAAAGATTCGTACACTTTGTGTCTTTCACTGTGTCTCACACCTGCACACACACACCATGGGTGCTGGGGAAAAAATAAGCACTACCGCACTTAAGCGGTAGTGTAGGGGTTAATTTAAAAAAAAAAAAAAAAAAAAAAAAAAAAAATAAACAGGAGATTTCCCCGGGTGTCCTTGGAGAAGGAGCACGCGGGTGTCCACTGACACCCTGGAGTTGTGACTGGCCACTTGAGTGTTTCCTTCCCTTCTGGAGAGATTGGACCATCTTGTGACTGTGCGAGGACTGTTCCTGTTGCTGCTTGGGGCCTGCCTCCCTGCTGCTGCCTGGGACTTTGGAGAGGCCTGCCTCTGCCTTTGCTGCCTGGGACTCGCCTTGGGGCCCCTCCCCAGGACCTCCACCACCACCACTGCTGCTGCTGTGGCCTGAGGAGAGGCCTGCCTCTACTGCTGCTGCTGCCCGGGGCCTGCCTCCGCCTTTGCTGCCTGGGACTCGCCTTGGGGCCCCTCCCCAGGACCTCCACCACCACCACTGCTGCTGCTGTGGCCTGAGGAAAGGCCTGCCTCTACTGCTGCTGCTGCCCGGGGCCTGCCTCCGCCTTTGCTGCCTGGGACTCGCCTTGGGGCCCCTCCCCAGGACCTCCACCACCACCACTGCTGCTGCTGTGGCCTGAGGAGAGGCCTGCCTCTACTGCTGCTGCCCGGGGCCTGCCTCCGCCTTTGCTGCCTGGGACTTGCCTTGGGGCCCCTCCCCAGGACCTCCACCACCACCGCTGCTGCTGTTGCCTGAGGCCTACCTCCACCACTGCTGCCTTGGGCTCGGTTTTGGGGCTGCCTGGGACTTCCCTTGGGGACCCTCCCCAACAGGCCTGCCCCCCCCCACTGCTGTGACTGGAGGAGCTGCCTGGGACTTGCCGGAGGCCTGCCTCCACTGCTGCTGCCTGGGACTTGCCTTGGGGGGCCTTCCCCAACAGGCCTGCCCCCCACCACAGCTGCAACCGAGGAACTGCCCAGGACTTGCCGGAGGTCTACTTTCCACCACTGCTGTTGCCTGAGGCCTGCCTCTACATCTGCTGCCTGGGACTCGATTTTGGGGCTGCCTGGGACTTGCCTTGGGGACCCTCCCCAACAGGTCTGCCCCACACCGCTGCGACCGAGGGCCTACCTGGGACTCGCCTGGGGCCTGCCTCCACCGCTGTTGTCGCCTGAGGCAGGTCTCCACCGTCGCTGCCTGGGACCCTCCCTGCGGCCTCCGCCACTGCCGCTGCCAGAGTCCCGACTCCACCACCGGCAGCAGAGGATGGCGAGCCCGAAGGTCGCGGGGCCCAGCCGCACCTACGCCGGGGTAGCCGCTGCCTTAGGCTCGGCTGGCCCAGCCCCGGCTGCGAACCACACCCCCTTCAGGCACCTGACCAAACGCCTGGGGGTCAAGGCCTATCCCCACCCCAATATGACCATCGAGGCCTGCAGCAAGGCTATGGCTAGTGTGGTCGGCCCACTGGCCATAGTCGCTGCGGCCCGGATGTACGGGAAGGCTGTATTTTTTCTGAAGACCGAGCAGGCGGTCCACCTGGCCGTGGAGAGGGGGCTCGCTGTGGGCGGGACACATTTGCCCGTGGACCCTCTGGAGGTCACGGCCCAGAGGGTCGTGATCTCCAACGTCCCGCCCTTTATTGCCAGCGAGCTCCTTCTCCCCCACCTCACCACCTTGGGGGAGATCCGGTCAGGGATCCAGCCGCTCCTGCTCGGTCTGAGGGACCCCGCCCTCCGGCACATCTACTCCTTCCGTCGCCAGGTGTTTATTTGCCTGGCCCGGGAGGAGGTCACGGAGGGCTCCTTTACCCTCCTCCACGAGGGCGCGGCCTACCGCGCCTTCTGGACGGCGGACGGCGTGCGGTGCCACCTGTGCCGCGAGGTGGGGCACATTAGAAGAAACTGCCCCACCCAGAAGGCCGCCCAGCCCTCGCCAACGGCTGACGGTGGTGCCGCCGCGCCCACTCCCCCTCCCCCAAAGTCAACACCACAGGCCCCGGCACCGGAGCCTGAGCCGGAGGCTTCCGATCCTCCAGCCTCCGGCAGGGAGGGGGGTGAGCGTCCAGCCGGCCGGAAGGCGCTCAGGAAGGCGCGACGCGTCAGGCCCGCCCACGGGGAGACCACCCTATCCCCATCCCCGACACCCAGCCCACGACCTGCCCCGCCCCGGCACGACGATGCCCCTGCGGCCGTGCCAGCGTCGCCCCGGCGCGGGAACCCTGACCCCCAAACCCCCGGACCCGTACCCGACCCTGACCCCACGTCTACCCCCTGCCCCGATGGAGAAACCCCTGGGGCTGCGACGCCTGCCCCAGGCCCTGCAACACCTGGCCCCGGGGACCCCGAGCCTGAGCCCCGCCCTGGCACTAACCTGGGGGGGACCACTGCTGCCCAATCTCCTGCAGCCACCGTGTCTCCGGGCCCCGGAGAGGGAACTGGGCCCCTGCCCCGCCCGCCGTCACCTGATAAACCAGGGGCGGGGCAGGAAGTGACACGGCTGACCCTCCCCACCCTGGCCACGCCCCCTGCCTTCCCCCAGCCAATCGTATTCCGGGAAAGGCTGGGGGGAGGGGCCTCAGGCCCCATGACCACCAAGGCGGGCGGGGAGGGAAAGGCCCATAAATCCCCCCCTGTCTCTCTGGGGAAGAGGGGCTGGCCCTTGGAGGGGAGAGACAGTCCTGCAGCGCGCCGGCGGCGCTGCCCCTCTCCAGGGGACGGGCCCACGGGACCCCCCAACGATCCCGCACCGCGGCCTGACCTGCCCAACAACAACGACGACGAGGGCCGCGGTGCGGGCGTCGACAAAGGACCCTTTACTGGGTCGCCGAGCGGCGGAGGGGAGGTAGGTGTTATCCCCGCTCCTCCCTCCCAGACTGTTTTTCCGGGAGCCTTGGCCCTGGGGGACGACCTTTTCCTGGGGGATGACCTTGTCCCCGAGGAGCCAGGCGTCCCGGTGTCGGGAGGAGAGCGGGGCCCCGAGCCTCCGCCGCCCGACGACCCGAACTCGGGGCGTTCCGGGACGGGGTGCGCCGAGGAAGGTACCGCCGGTGACCCTGGGGGTGGGGTCGCCGGGGGTTCGAGGCCTGTTGGCGGCGCCGGACCAGCCCCCATCCTCTCGGTGGGGGAGGGGTCGGCGACCGAGGGCGACCTCCCGGAGGAGGGTTCGGGATCGGTGGCGGACACCGGGGACGACGCGGACTCCGTCTGCAGTGACGTTTTTGAGTCCCAGGTGCCCCCCGCCGATCTCCCCCTCATCCCCCTCGAGGAACTCCGGGAATTTGTCGAGGAAACTCGAGGTCGCCGGGATAGAGCCCAACTGGCGCTCGACCGCTGGAGCTCTTATGAAAAAGTTTATTGGTCGGCCCACGCTGCTCGCCAGGCGCCTGGGCTCGACGTCAACGAGCGAAAGCGAGTCAGGAACTTCCTGGGGGCACTCCTGGTGAGGGCGAGGGACTCCTGTGCCCCTCCCTCGTCCTCCCAGTAATTGTACTTGTTTTTAACTGTACTGGTGGTGGTAGCACAATGCTTCCGACATGGAGACTACTATAGCCAGCCTCAACATCAACGGCAGCAGGGAGTCACAGCGCAGATTCCAGACCCTCTCGGTCCTCCGGGACGGGAGGTATGCGGTGTGCTTCCTGCAAGAAACCCACACTACCCCGGGAGACGAAGCCACCTGGCTCCTGGAGTGGCGAGGGGGGGTCTACATGAGTCACCTCACCCGCAGATCTGGCGGGGTGGCTATCCTGTTGGCCCCGCATTTTCAGCCCGAGATCTTGGGGGTCAGGGAGCCGGTGCCAGGCCGTTTGCTTCACCTGACGGTTCGGCTGGGGGGCGCGGTGCTTCACTTGGTGAACGTATACGCTCCCCTGGCCGGGCCGAGGCAAGCGAGCTTCTTCGAAGAACTGTCCGCTCATCTGGCTTCCATCGACGAGAACCAGTGCGTCGTCCTCGGGGGAGATTTTAACTGCGTCCTCGAGGGCAGGGACCACGGCGGTACCCGCACTGGCTGCGCGTCGGGGAAGAGGTTGGGGGACTTGGTCAAGTCCTTCGACCTGGTGGACGTCTGGCGGACTCTCCATCCCGACTCCATCGCCTTCACCTTCGTGAGGCCTGGGGTCGGAGCGTCCAGAATCGACCGCCTGTACGTTTCGCGGGCGTACGCCTCCTGTTTTCCGAAGGCCTCCACGCGGCAGGTGTCGTGCACGGACCATCACCTGGTGTGGGCGGAACTCCTTCCGTTCGGCGCCAGGCTCGGCTCCGCGTACTGGCACTTTAACAACCTGCTGCTGGAGGACGAGCGGTTCCGGGACTCGTTTCGTCGTTTCTGGGCCGGCTGGAGAAGGAAGCGGGGAAGCTTCCCCTCCCTGAGGCTATGGTGGGACGTGGGCAAGGCTCACGTCCGCGTCTTCTGTCAGGAGTACGCGAGGGGGTCGACCAAGAGGCGGAAATCCAGGATCGCGGAGTTGGAGAGGGAGATGCTCGACCTGGAGTCACGCCTCGGTCAGCCCGACGCGGACCCGGCCCTGCGCGGGGTGTACGAAGAGAAGAAGGCCGCGCTCCGGGACCTGCAGCTCGTCGGGGCCCGGGGCGCGTACGTGAGGTCGCGGATCCAGCTCCTGCAGGACCTGGACCGCGGCTCCCCCTTCTTCTACTCGCTGGAAAAAAGGCGCGGCACCCGTCAGCAGCTCCTTGTGCTGCTGGCCGACGACGGGTCCCTCGTCTCGGATCCGGAGGGCGTCAGGGCCCACGTCCGAAACTATTACACGGCTCTGTTCTCTCCGGATCCGTCCAGCGAGGACGCTCGCAGAGTTCTGTGGGAGGACCTGCCGCAGCTCAGCCCGGAGGACGCCGGAAGGCTCGACGCTCCCGTCACCTTAGAGGAGCTGACCGGCGCCCTCGACCGGCTCTCGAGGGGCAAAACCCCGGGGCTGGACGGGCTGACTGTGGAGTTCTTCAGGGCGTTCTGGGACGTCCTGGGGAACGACTACGCACAGGTCCTGGGGGAGTGTCTAAATGCCGGACAGCTGCCCCTTTCTTGGCGCAGGGCGGTCATCGTCCTGCTGCCGAAGAAGGGGGACCTTCGTTCTTTGAAGAACTGGCGTCCGGTCTCCCTCCTCAGCACGGACTACAAAATCTTCGCCAGGGTGTTGTCTTCTCGCCTGGCTTCCGTGCTGGCCCACATGATTCACCCGGACCAGTCCTACACGGTCCCGGGCCGGAGGATACACGACAACGTCCACCTGGTCCGGGACCTGATCCATTTCTGTCGACGGGCTGGTCTGCCGAGCGCCTTCCTGTCCCTCGACCAGGAGAAGGCGTTCGACAGGGTCGATCACGAGTACCTGCTCGGGACTCTGCGGGCGTTCGGGTTCGGGACGCGGTTCGTCGCCCGGATCCGACTTTTGTACGCCGCCGCAGAGTGTCTGGTTAAAGTTAACGGGTCCCTGACGGCGCCCCTTCGCTTCGGGAGAGGAGTGCGTCAAGGCTGCCCCCTGTCCGGCCAGCTGTATTCCCTGTGCGTGGAGCCTTTCCTGCGCCTCTTGCGGAGGAGGTTGTCGGGGCTGGTTCTGCGCGGCGCGGGCACGGGGGTGGTCCTCTCGGCCTACGCCGACGACGTGCTCCTCACTTTCACCGACCCGGCTGACCTGGGGAGGATGCGCGAGTGCCAGGCCGTGTACTCTGCGGCGTCTTCCGCCAGGATCAACTGGGCCAAGTGTTCCGGACTACTGGTCGGCCCGTGGCGGGTGGACTCTCTGCCGGAGGAGTTACGGGGGTTCAGCTGGAGTACCACCCATCTCCTCTACCTGGGGGTCTACCTCAGCCCGGCTGAGGAATCCTGGCCGGCCAACTGGCAGGAGCTGGAGGCCAAAGTCTCGGCTCGCCTAGGCCGCTGGACAGGACTGCTCCGAGTGCTATCTTACAGGAGTCGAGTGCTGGTCATAAACCAGCTGGTGGCCGCCATGCTGTGGTACCGGCTGGTCACTTTGGTCCCTCCTCCTGGCTTTGTCGCTGACATCCAGAGAACGTTGGTCGACTTCTTCTGGGACAAAAAGATGCACTGGGTCGCCGCGCAGGTTCTGACTCTCCCTATCGAGGAGGGCGGTCAGTCGCTGGTGTGCGTCCGCACCCAGGTCGCGACGTTCCGCCTTCAGACCTTGCGGCGATACCTTTACGTCGAGCCTCCTCCTAGGTGGTGCGCCCTGGCGACGTATTTTTTCCGCCAGGTGCGTAACCTCAACTACGACACGCAGCTCCTGTTCGTCGACCGTGACGGATTGGAGGTCTCCCTCAAGGTGCTGCCTGTCTTTTACCAGGACCTGATCACTGTCTGGAACATGGTCGAATCGCGTCGCGCCTACCCTCCGGCTGGAGTAGCGGCTGTCGTCAGGGAGCCGTTGCTCAGGAATCCGCACCTCCGTACTCGCGGGTTCGAGTGGCTGTCGGAGGGGAGGGCCGTGGCGGCGAGGGCGACCAGGGTCGGGGACGTGCTGGGTGCCGGCGGCCTGGGCTGGACGCTGCCGCAGGACATAGCTAGCAGGGCAGCGGTAGACGTCCGGTACGTGGCCACCGCCATCCGACGCCTTAAAACGGCGGTGCTCGGACCCGACGTAGTGCACCGGTTGGAGGACGCTCAGGTGTGCGGTGGGATCCCGTCCGCGCTCACCCCGGCCCGGACGGAATTTCACATTGGCCCCAAGGTCCCGTACTTCCCGCGGGAGCCTGTGCCCCACAACCTGAGCCGCCTCCGGAATTTTAATTTTGTCCCCTTAAGGGATATAAAAAGGAAGGCCCTGTATCGACTGCTGCTGCACACCGTCCACCTCTTCTCCCTCATCCACCGTCCGGACACGCCTTGGCGTGCCCATTTGCCACCGGGCGGTGGAGATCCCCAGTGGAGGGCTCTCTACGCGGGAGTCCTCCCCCTTTCTCTCGGGGATCTGGGGTGGAGGGTGCTGCACGCAGCAGTCCCCTGCAACCGCAGATTGCGGTGGTTCACGGACTCCCAGCCCAACTGCTTGTTCTGTGGCGCTGTGGAGTCCGTGGACCATGTATATATTGGGTGTGGGCGTTTGCACTCCCTTTTTGATTTCCTCAAAAACCTTCTCCTCTGCTTTTGGCTGCACTTCAGTCCCACGCTCCTGATCTTCGGGCACCCGGTACGGAGGAGGGAGGGCAGGTCCGAGGACCTCCTCGTGGGTCTGCTCCTGGGCCTGGCCAAACTGGCCATCAACAGGTCCAGGCAGCGGGCCGTGGAGGGGGTCGTTAGGGCCGACTGCCTGCCCCTCTTCCGGGGTTACGTTAGAGCCCGGGTGTCCTTGGAGAAGGAGCACGCGGTGTCCACCGACACCCTGGAGTCGTTCAGGGAGCGGTGGGCGCCGCAGGGGGTGGAGTGCATCATTTCTCCCTCCAACTCTATTTTGATTTGATCCCTACCCTCCCCTTCACTGTTTTGCTCACACAGCATTGCCCTGTGGTTTGAAGGGCAGTGCTTGTCACTGGCCACTCGGGTGTCTTTCCTATCTTCCTGGTGGTGGAGATTGAATAAAGATTCGTGCACTTTGTGTCTTTTCACTGTGTCTCACACCTGCACACACACACCATGGGTGCTGGGGAATAAAAATAAGCACTACCGCACTTAGGCGGTAGTGTGGGGGTTAAAAATAAAAGAAGAAAAAAAAAAAAGAAAAAAAAAAAAGAGAGAGAAAAAGAAAAAAAAAAAGAAAGAAAAATAAACAGGAGATTTCCCCGGGTGTCCTTGGAGAAGGGGCACGCGGGTGTCCACTGACACCCTGGAGTTGTGACTGGCCACTTGAGTGTTTCCTTCCCTTCTGGAGAGATTGGACCATCTTGTGACCGTGCGAGGACTGTTCCTGTTGCTGCTTGGGGCCTGCCTCCCTGCTGCTGCCTGGGACTTTGGAGAGGCCTGCCTCTGCTGCTGCTGCCTGAGGCCTGCCTCTGCCTTCGCTGCCTGGGACTCGCCTTGGGGCCCCTCCCCGGGACCTCCACCACCACCACCACTGCTGCTGCTGTGGCCTGAGGAGAGGCCTGCCTCTACTGCTGCTGCTGCCCGGGGCCTGCCTCTGCCTTTGCTGCCTGGGACTCGCCTTGGGGAAAAAGAAAAAAAAAAAAATAAACAGGAGATTTCCCCGGGTGTCCTTGGAGAAGGAGCACGCGGGTGTCCACTGACACCCTGGAAAGAAAAAAAAGAAAAAAAAAAAAAAAAAAAAACAGGAGCAAGGGGAAGCAATGGCCTAGTGGTATTGTCACTAGACTGTTAATCCAGAAATACAGCCAATATTCTGGGGACCCAGGTTCAAAACCCACCGTGACAGAAAAACAAAAATAAACAGGAGATTTCCCCGGGTGTCCTTGGAGAAGGAGCACGCGGGTGTCCACTGACACCCTGGAGTTGTGACTGGCCACTCGAGTGTTTCCTTCCAAAAGAAAAAAAAAAGAAAAAAAAATATATAAACAGGGGATTCACATTAAAACACAATATTGTGCAAAAAAAAAAAAAAAAAAAAAAATAAACAGGAGATTTCCCCGGGTGTCCTTGGAGAAGGAGCACGCGGGTGTCCACTGACACCCTGGAGTTGTGACTGGCCACTTGTGTGTTTCCTTCCCTTCGGGAGAGATTGGACCATTTCTGTGACTGTGCGAGGACTGTTCCTGTTGCTGCTTGGGGCCTGCCTCCCTGCTGCTGCCTGGGGCTTGCCTTGGGGCCCCTCCCCAGGACTTCCACCACCACTACCACTGCTGCTGTGGCCTGAGGAGAGGCCTGCCTCTACTGCTGCTGCTGCCCGGGGCCTGCCTCCGCCTTTGCTGCCTGGGACTCGCCTTGGGGCCCCTCCCCAGGACCTCCACCACCACCACTGCTGCTGCTGTGGCCTGAGGAGAGGCCTGCCTCTACTGCTGCTGCTGCCCGGGGCCTGCCTCCGCCTTTGCTGCCTGGGACTCGCCTTGGGGCCCCTCCCCAGGACCTCCACCACCACCACTGCTGCTGCTGTGGCCTGAGGAGAGGCCTGCCTCTACTGCTGCTGCCCGGGGCCTGCCTCCGCCTTTGCTGCCTGGGACTCGCCTTGGGGCCCCTCCCCAGGACCTCCACCACCACCGCTGCTGCTGTTGCCTGAGGCCTACCTCCACCACTGCTGCCTTGGGCTCGGTTTTGGGGCTGCCTGGGACTTTCCTTGGGGACCCTCCCCAACAGGCCTGCCCCCCACTGCTGTGACTGGAGGAACTGCCTGGGACTTGCCGGAGGCCTGCCTTCCACCACTGCTGTTGCCTGAGGCCTGCCTCTACATCTGCTGCCTGGGACTCGATTTTGGGGCTGCCTGGGACTTGCCTTGGGGACCCTCCCCAACAGGTCTGCCCCACACCGCTGCGACCGAGGGCCTACCTGGGACTCGCCTGAGGCCTGCCTCCACCGCTGTTGTCGCCTGAGGCAGGTCTCCACCGTCGCTGCCTGGGACCCTCCCTGCGACCTCCACCACTGCCGCTGCCAGAGTCCCGACTCCACCACCGGCAGCAGAGGATGGCGAGCCCGAAGGTCGCGGGGCCCAGCCGCACCTACGCCGGGGTAGCCGCTGCCTTGGGCTCGGCTGGCCCAGCCCCGGCTGCAAACCACACCCCCTTCAGGCACCTGACCAAACGCCTGGGGGTCAAGGCCTATCCCCACCCCAATATGACCATCGAGGCCTGCAGCAAGGCTATGGCTAGTGTGGTCGGCCCACTGGCCATAGTCGCTGCGGCCCGGATGTACAGGAAGGCCGTATTTTTCCTGAAGACCGAGCAGGCGGTCCACCTGGCCGTGGAGAGGGGGCTCGCTGTGGGCGGGACACATTTGCCCGTCGACCCTCTGGAGGTCACGGCCCAGAGGGTCGTGATCTCCAACGTCCCGCCCTTTATTGCCAGCGAGCTCCTTCTCCCCCACCTCACCACCTTGGGGGAGATCCGGTCAGGGATCCAGCCGCTCCTGCTCGGTCTGAAGGACCCCGCCCTCCGTCACGTCTACTCCTTCCGTCGCCAGGTGTTTATTTGCCTGGCCCGGGAGGAGGTCACGGAGGGCTCCTTTACCCTCCTCCACGAGGGCGCGGCCTACCGCGCCTTCTGGACGGCGGACGGCGTGCGGTGCCACCTGTGCCGCGAGGTGGGGCACATTAGAAGAAACTGCCCCACCCAGAAGGCCGCCCAGCCCTCGCCAACGGCTGACGGTGGTGCCGCCGCGCCCACTCCCCCTCCCCCAAAGTCAACACCACAGGCCCCGGCACCGGAGCCTGAGCCGGAGGCTTCCGATCCTCCAGCCTCCGGCAGGGAGGGGGGTGAGCGTCCAGCCGGCCGGAAGGCGCTCAGGAAGGCGCGACGCGTCAGGCCCGCCCACGGGGAGACCACCCTATCCCCATCCCCGACACCCAGCCCACGACCTGCCCCGCCCCGGCACGACGATGCCCCTGCGGCCGTGCCAGCGTCGCCCCGGCGCGGGAACCCTGACCCCCAAACCCCCGGACCCGTACCCGACCCTGACCCCACGTCTACCCCCCGCCCCGATGGAGAAACCCCTGGGGCTGCGACGCCTGCCCCAGGCCCTGCAACACCTGGCCCCGGGGACCCCGAGCCTGAGCCCCGCCCTGGCACTAACCTGGGGGGGACCACTGCTGCCCAATCTCCTGCAGCCACCGTGTCTCCGGGCCCCGGAGAGGGAACTGGGCCCCTGCCCCGCCCGCCGTCACCTGATAAACCAGGGGCGGGGCAGGAAGTGACACGGCTGACCCTCCCCACCCTGGCCACGCCCCCTGCCTTCCCCCAGCCAATCGTATTCCGGGAAAGGCTGGGGGGAGGGGCCTCAGGCCCCATGACCACCAAGGCGGGCGGGGAGGGAAAGGCCCATAAATCCCCCCCTGTCTCTCTGGGGAAGAGGGGCTGGCCCTTGGAGGGGAGAGACAGCCCTGCAGCGCGCCGGCGGCGCTGCCCCTCTCCGGGGGACGGACCCACCAACGATCCCGCACCGCGGCCTGACCTGCCCAAACCCCCAGGGGCTACGGCAGGGCTTCCTGCTGCTTCGACTCCACTGGCCCCTGGGGGGGACTTTGACAACCACGAGGGCCGCGGTGCGGGCGACGACAAGGGACCCTTTACTGGGTCGCCGAGCGGCGGAGGGGAGGTAGGTGTTATCCCCGCTCCTCCCTCCCAGACTGTTTTTCCGGGAGCCTTGGCCCTGGGGGACGATCTTTTCCTGGGGGATGACCTTTTCCCCGAGGAGCCAGGCGTCCCGGTGTCGGGAGGAGAGCGGGGCCCCGAGCCTCCGCCGCCCGACGACCCGGACTCGGGGCGTTCCGGGACGGGGTGCGCCGAGGAAGGTACCGCCGGTGACCCTGGGGGTGGGGTCGCCGGGGGTTCGAGGCCTGTTGGCGGCGCCGGACCAGCCCCCATCCTCTCGGTGGGGGAGGGGTCGGCGACCGAGGGCGACCTCCCGGAGGGGGTTCGGGATCGGTGGCGGACACCGGGGACGACGCGGACTCCGTCTGCAGTGACGTTTTTGAGTCCCAGGTGCCCCCCGCCGATCTCCCCCTCATCCCCCTCGAGGAACTCCGGGAATTTGTCGAGGAAACTCGAGGTCGCCGGGATAGAGCCCAACTGGCGCTCGACCGCTGGAGCTCTTATGAAAAAGTTTATTGGTCGGCCCACGCTGCTCGCCAGGCGCCTGGGCTCGACGTCAACGAGCGAAAGCGAGTCAGGAACTTCCTGGGGGCACTCCTGGTGAGGGCGAGGGACTCCTGTGCCCCTCCCTCGTCCTCCCAGTAATTGTATTTGTTTTTAACTGTACTGGTGGTGGTAGCACAATGCTTCCGACATGGAGACTACTATAGCCAGCCTCAACATCAACGGCAGCAGGGAGTCACAGCGCAGATTCCAGACCCTCTCGGTCCTTCGGGACGGGAGGTATGCGGTGTGCTTCCTGCAAGAAACCCACACTACCCCGGGAGACGAAGCCACCTGGCTCCTGGAGTGGCGAGGGGGGGTCTACATGAGTCACCTCACCCGCAGATCTGGCGGGGTGGCTATCCTGTTGGCCCCGCATTTTCAGCCCGAGATCTTGGGGGTCAGGGAGCCGGTGCCAGGCCGTTTGCTTCACCTGACGGTTCGGCTGGGGGGCGCGGTGCTTCACTTGGTGAACGTATACGCTCCCCTGGCCGGGCCGAGGCAAGCGAGCTTCTTCGAAGAACTGTCCGCTCATCTGGCTTCCATCGACGAGAACCAGTGCGTCGTCCTCGGGGGAGATTTTAACTGCGTCCTCGAGGGCAGGGACCACGGCGGTACCCGCACTGGCTGCGCGTCGGGGAAGAGGTTGGGGGACTTGGTCAAGTCCTTCGACCTGGTGGACGTCTGGCGGACTCTCCATCCCGACTCCATCGCCTTCACCTTCGTGAGGCCTGGGGTCGGAGCGTCCAGAATCGACCGCCTGTACGTTTCGCGGGCGTACGCCTCCTGTTTTCCGAAGGCCTCCACGCGGCAGGTGTCGTGCACGGACCATCACCTGGTGTGGGCGGAACTCCTTCCGTTCGGCGCCAGGCTCGGCTCCGCGTACTGGCACTTTAACAACCTGCTGCTGGAGGACGAGCGGTTCCGGGACTCGTTTCGTCGTTTCTGGGCCGGCTGGAGAAGGAAGCGGGGAAGCTTCCCCTCCCTGAGGCTATGGTGGGACGTGGGCAAGGCTCACGTCCGCGTCTTCTGTCAGGAGTACGCGAGGGGGTCGACCAAGAGGCGGAAATCCAGGATCGCGGAGTTGGAGAGGGAGATGCTCGACCTGGAGTCACGCCTCGGTCAGCCCGACGCGGACCCGGCCCTGCGCGGGGTGTACGAAGAGAAGAAGGCCGCGCTCCGGGACCTGCAGCTCGTCGGGGCTCGGGGCGCGTACGTGAGGTCGCGGATCCAGCTCCTGCAGGACCTGGACCGCGGCTCCCCCTTCTTCTACTCGCTGGAAAAAAGGCGCGGCACCCGTCAGCAGCTCCTTGTGCTGCTGGCCGACGACGGGTCCCTCGTCTCGGATCCGGAGGGCGTCAGGGCCCACGCCCGAAACTATTACACGGCTCTGTTCTCTCCGGATCCGTCCAGCGAGGACGCTCGCAGAGTTCTGTGGGAGGACCTGCCGCAGCTCAGCCCGGAGGACGCCGGAAGGCTCGACGCTCCCGTCACTTTAGAGGAGCTGACCGGCGCCCTCGACCGGCTCTCGAGGGGCAAAACCCCGGGGCTGGACGGGCTGACTGTGGAGTTCTTCAGGGCGTTCTGGGACGTCCTGGGGAACGACTACGCACAGGTCCTGGGGGAGTGTCTAAATGCCGGACAGCTGCCCCTTTCTTGGCGCAGGGCGGTCATCGTCCTGCTGCCGAAGAAGGGGGACCTTCGTTCTTTGAAGAACTGGCGTCCGGTCTCCCTCCTCAGCACGGATTACAAAATTTTCGCCAGGGTGTTGTCTTCTCGCCTGGCTTCCGTGCTGGCCCACATGATTCACCCGGACCAGTCCTACACGGTCCCGGGCCGGAGGATACACGACAACGTCCACCTGGTCCGGGACCTGATCCATTTCTGTCGACGGGCTGGTCTGCCGAGCGCCTTCCTGTCCCTCGACCAGGAGAAGGCGTTCGACAGGGTCGATCACGAGTACCTGCTCGGGACTCTGCGGGCGTTCGGGTTCGGGACGCGGTTCGTCGCCCGGATCCGACTTTTGTACGCCGCCGCAGAGTGTCTGGTTAAAGTTAACGGGTCCCTGACGGCGCCCCTTCGCTTCGGGAGAGGAGTGCGTCAAGGCTGCCCCCTGTCCGGCCAGCTGTATTCCCTGTGCGTGGAGCCTTTCCTGCGCCTCTTGCGGAGGAGGTTGTCGGGGCTGGTTCTGCGCGGCGCGGGCACGGGGGTGGTCCTCTCGGCCTACGCCGACGACGTGCTCCTCACTTTCACCGACCCGGCTGACCTGGGGAGGATGCGCGAGTGCCAGGCCGTGTACTCGGCGGCGTCTTCCGCCAGGATCAACTGGGCCAAGTGTTCCGGACTACTGGTCGGCCCGTGGCGGGTGGACACTCTGCCGGAGGAGTTACGGGGGTTCAGCTGGAGTACCACCCATCTCCTCTACCTGGGGGTCTACCTCAGCCCGGCTGAGGAATCCTGGCCGGCCAACTGGCAGGAGCTGGAGGCCAAAGTCTCGGCTCGCCTAGGCCGCTGGACAGGACTGCTCCGAGTGCTATCTTACAGGAGTCGAGTGCTGGTCATAAACCAGCTGGTGGCCGCCATGCTGTGGTACCGGCTGGTCACTTTGGTCCCTCCTCCTGGCTTTGTCGCTGACATCCAGAGAACGTTGGTCGACTTCTTCTGGGACAAAAAGATGCACTGGGTCGCCGCGCAGGTTCTGAGTCTCCCTATCGAGGAGGGCGGTCAGTCGCTGGTGTGCGTCCGCACCCAGGTCGCGACGTTCCGCCTTCAGACCTTGCGGCGATACCTTTACGTCGAGCCTCCTCCTAGGTGGTGCGCCCTGGCGACGTATTTTTTCCGCCGGGTGCGTAACCTCAACTACGACACGCAGCTCCTGTTCGTCGACCGTGACGGTTTGGAGGTCGCCCTCAAGGTGCTGCCTGTCTTTTACCAGGACCTGATCACTGTCTGGAACATGGTCGAATCGCGTCGCGCCTACCCTCCGGCTGGAGTAGCGGCTGTCGTCAGGGAGCCGTTGCTCAGGAATCCGCACCTCCGTACTCGCGGGTTCGAGTGGCTGTCGGAGGGGAGGGCCGTGGCGGCGAGGGTGACCAGGGTCGGGGACGTGCTGGGTGCCGGGGGCCTGGGCTGGACGCTGCCGCAGGACATAGCTAGCAGGGCAGCGGTAGACGTCCGGTACGTGGCCACCGCCATCCGACGCCTTAAAACGGCGGTGCTCGGACCCGACGTAGTGCACCGGTTGGAGGACGCTCAGGTGTGCGGTGGGATCCCGTCCGCGCTCACCCCGGCCCGGACGGAATTTCACATTGGCCCCAAGGTCCCGTACTTCCCGCGGGAGCCTGTGCCCCACAACCTGAGCCGCCTCCGGAATTTTAATTTTGTTTCTTTTAAGGATATTAAAAGGAAGGCCCTGTATAGACTGCTGCTGCACACCGTCCACCTCTTCTCCCTCATCCACCGTCCGGACACGCCTTGGCGTGCCCATTTGCCACCGGGCGGCGGAGATCCCCAGTGGAGGGCTCTCTACGCGGGAGTCCTCCCCCTTTCTCTCGGGGATCTGGGGTGGAGGGTGCTGCACGCAGCAGTCCCCTGCAACCGCAGGTTGCGGTGGTTCACGGACTCCAAGCCCAACTGCTTGTTCTGTGGCGCTGTGGAGTCCGTGGACCATGTATATATTGGTTGTGGGCGTTTGCACTCCCTTTTTGATTTTCTTAAAAACCTTCTCCTCTGTTTCTGGCTGCACTTCAGTCCCACGCTCCTGATCTTCGGGCACCCGGTACGGAGGAGAGAGGGCAGGTCCGAGGACCTCCTCGTGGGTCTGCTCCTGGGCCTGGCCAAACTGGCCATCAACAGGTCCAGGCAGCGGGCCGTGGAGGGGGTCGTTAGGGCCGACTGCCTGCCCCTCTTCCGGGGTTACGTTAGAGCCCGGGTGTCCTTGGAGAAGGAGCACGCGGTGTCCACCGACACCCTGGAGTCGTTCAGGGAGAGGTGGGCGCCGCAGGGAGTGGAGTGCATCATTTCTCCCTCCAACTCTATTTTGATTTGATCCCTACCCTCCCCTTCACTGTTTTGATCACACAGCATTGCCCTGTGGTTTGAAGGGCAGTGCTTGTCACTGGCCACTCGGGTGTCTTTCCTATCTTCCTGGTGGTGGAATTGAATAAAGATTCGTGCACTTTGTGTCTTTTCACTGTGTCTCACACCTGCACACACACACCATGGGTGCTGGGGAATAAAAATAAGCACTACCGCACTTAGGCGGTAGTGTGGGGGTTAAATAAATAAAAAATAAAAGAAAAAGAAACAAAAAAAAAAAAAAAAAAAAAAAATTAAATAGGAATGCTAGCCCGGGTAAAAAGAAGAAAAAAAAATAAACAAAAAAAAAAAAAATATAAATGTTTTCTCCAGGTGTCCTTGGAGAAGGAGCACGCGGTGTCCACCGACACCCTGGAGTTGTGACTGGCCACTTGAGTGTTTCCTTCCCTTTGGAGACTGGATCATTTTTGTGACTGTGACAAAAAAAAAAAAAAAAAAAAAAAATAAACAGGAGATTTCCCCGGGTGTCCTTGGAGAAGGAGCACGCGGGTGTCCACTGACACCCTGGAAAGAAAAAAAAGAAAAAAAAAAAAAAAAAAAACAGGAGCAAGGGGAAGCAATGGCCTAGTGGTATTGTCACTAGACTGTTAATCCAGAAATACAGCCAATATTCTGGGGACCCAGGTTCAAAACCCACCGTGACAGAAAAACAAAAATAAACAGGAGATTTCCCCGGGTGTCCTTGGAGAAGGAGCACGCGGGTGTCCACTGACACCCTGGAGTTGTGACTGGCCACTCGAGTGTTTCCTTCCAAAAGAAAAAAAAAAGAAAAAAAAATATATAAACAGGGGATTCACATTAAAACACAATATTGTGCAAAAAAAAAAAAAAAAAAAAAAATAAACAGGAGATTTCCCCGGGTGTCCTTGGAGAAGGAGCACGCGGGTGTCCACTGACACCCTGGAGTTGTGACTGGCCACTTGTGTGTTTCCTTCCCTTCGGGAGAGATTGGACCATTTCTGTGACTGTGCGAGGACTGTTCCTGTTGCTGCTTGGGGCCTGCCTCCCTGCTGCTGCCTGGGGCTTGCCTTGGGGCCCCTCCCCAGGACTTCCACCACCACTACCACTGCTGCTGTGGCCTGAGGAGAGGCCTGCCTCTACTGCTGCTGCTGCCCGGGGCCTGCCTCCGCCTTTGCTGCCTGGGACTCGCCTTGGGGCCCCTCCCCAGGACCTCCACCACCACCGCTGCTGCTGTGGCCTGAGGAGAGGCCTGCCTCTACTGCTGCTGCCCGGGGCCTGCCTCCGCCTTTGCTGCCTGGGACTCGCCTTGGGGCCCCTCCCCAGGACCTCCACCACCACCGCTGCTGCTGTTGCCTGAGGCCTACCTCCACCACTGCTGCCTTGGGCTCGGTTTTGGGGCTGCCTGGGACTTTCCTTGGGGACCCTCCCCAACAGGCCTGCCCCCCACTGCTGTGACTGGAGGAACTGCCTGGGACTTGCCGGAGGCCTGCCTTCCACCACAGCTGTTGCCTGAGGCCTGCCTCTACATCTGCTGCCTGGGACTCGATTTTGGGGCTGCCTGGGACTTGCCTTGGGGACCCTCCCCAACAGGTCTGCCCCACACCGCTGCGACCGAGGGCCTACCTGGGACTCGCCTGAAGCCTGCCTCCACCGCTGTTGTCGCCTGAGGCAGGTCTCCACCGTCGCTGCCTGGGACCCTCCCTGCGACCTCCACCACTGCCGCTGCCAGAGTCCCGACTCCACCACCGGCAGCAGAGGATGGCGAGCCCGAAGGTCGCGGGGCCCAGCCGCACCTACGCCGGGGTAGCCGCTGCCTTGGGCTCGGCTGGCCCAGCCCCGGCTGCAAACCACACCCCCTTCAGGCACCTGACCAAACGCCTGGGGGTCAAGGCCTATCCCCACCCCAATATGACCATCGAGGCCTGCAGCAAGGCTATGGCTAGTGTGGTCGGCCCACTGGCCATAGTCGCTGCGGCCCGGATGTACGGGAAGGCTGTATTTTTCCTGAAGACCGAGCAGGCGGTCCACCTGGCCGTGGAGAGGGGGCTCGCTGTGGGCGGGACACATTTGCCCGTCGACCCTCTGGAGGTCACGGCCCAGAGGGTCGTGATCTCCAACGTCCCGCCCTTTATTGCCAGCGAGCTCCTTCTCCCCCACCTCACCACCTTGGGGGAGATCCGGTCAGGGATCCAGCCGCTCCTGCTCGGTCTGAAGGACCCCGCCCTCCGTCACGTCTACTCCTTCCGTCGCCAGGTGTTTATTTGCCTGGCCCGGGAGGAGGTCACGGAGGGCTCCTTTACCCTCCTCCACGAGGGCGCGGCCTACCGCGCCTTCTGGACGGCGGACGGCGTGCGGTGCCACCTGTGCCGCGAGGTGGGGCACATCAGAAAAAACTGCCCCACCCAGAAGGCCGCCCAGCCCTCGCCAACGGCTGACGGTGGTGCCGCCGCGCCCACTCCCCCTCCCCCAAAGTCAACACCACAGGCCCCGGCACCGGAGCCTGAGCCGGAGGCTTCCGATCCTCCAGCCTCCGGCAGGGAGGGGGGTGAGCGTCCAGCCGGCCGGAAGGCGCTCAGGAAGGCGCGACGCGTCAGGCCCGCCCACGGGGAGACCACCCTATCCCCATCCCCGACACCCAGCCCACGACCTGCCCCGCCCCGGCACGACGATGCCCCTGCGGCCGTGCCAGCGTCGCCCCGGCGCGGGAACCCTGACCCCCAAACCCCCGGACCCGTACCCGACCCTGACCCCACGTCTACCCCCCGCCCCGATGGAGAAACCCCTGGGGCTGCGACGCCTGCCCCAGGCCCTGCAACACCTGGCCCCGGGGACCCCGAGCCCGAGCCCGAGCCCGAGCCCTGCCCCGCCCAGCCACACCCTGGCACTAACCTGGGGGGGACCACTGCTGCCCAATCTCCTGCAGCCACCGTGTCTCCGGGCCCCGGAGAGGGAACTGGGCCCCTGCCCCGCCCGCCGTCACCTGATAAACCAGGGGCGGGGCAGGAAGTGACACAGCTGACCCTCCCCACCCTGGCCACGCCCCCTGCCTTCCCCCAGCCAATCGTATTCCGGGAAAGGCTGGGGGGAGGGGCTTCAGGCCCCATGACCACCAAGGCGGGCGGGGAGGGGAAGGCCCATAAATCCCCCCCTGTCTCTCTGGGGAAGAGGGGCTGGCCCTTGGAGGGGAGAGACAGTCCTGCAGCGCGCCGGCGGCGCTGCCCCTCTCCAGGGGATGGGCCCACAGGACCCACCAACGATCCCGCACCGCGGCCTGACCTGCCCAAACCCCCAGGGGCTACGGCAGGGCTTCCTGCTGCTTTGACTCCACTGGCCCCTGGGGGGGACTTTGACAACCGCGAGGGCCGCGGTGCGGGCGACGACAAAGGACCCTTTACTGGGTCGCCGAGCGGCGGAGGGGAGGTAGGTGTTATCCCCGCTCCTCCCTCCCAGACTGTTCTTCCGGGAGCCTTGGCCCTGGGGGATGACCTTTTCCTGGGGGATGACCTTTTCCCCGAGGAGCCAGGCGTCCCGGTGTCGGGAGGAGAGCGGGGCCCCGAGCCTCCGCCGCCCGACGACCCGAACTCGGGGCGTTCCGGGACGGGGTGCGCCGAGGAAGGTACCGCCGGTGACCCTGGGGGTGGGGTCGCCGGGGGTTCGAGGCCTGTTGGCGGCGCCGGACCAGCCCCCATCCTCTCGGTGGGGGAGGGGTCGGCGACCGAGGGCGACCTCCCGGAGGAGGGTTCGGGATCGGTGGCGGACACCGGGGACGACGCGGACTCCGTCTGCAGTGACGTTTTTGAGTCCCAGGTGCCCCCCGCCGATCTCCCCCTCATCCCCCTCGAGGAACTCCGGGAATTTGTCGAGGAAACTCGAGGTCGCCGGGATAGAGCCCAACTGGCGCTCGACCGCTGGAGCTCTTATGAAAAAGTTTATTGGTCGGCCCACGCTGCTCGCCAGGCGCCTGGGCTCGACGTCAACGAGCGAAAGCGAGTCAGGAACTTCCTGGGGGCACTCCTGGTGAGGGCGAGGGACTCCTGTGCCCCTCCCTCGTCCTCCCAGTAATTGTATTTGTTTTTAACTGTACTGGTGGTGGCAGCACAATGCTTCCGACATGGAGACTACTATAGCCAGCCTCAACATCAACGGCAGCAGGGAGTCACAGCGCAGATTCCAGACCCTCTCGGTCCTTCGGGACGGGAGGTATGCGGTGTGCTTCCTGCAAGAAACCCACACTACCCCGGGAGACGAAGCCACCTGGCTCCTGGAGTGGCGAGGGGGGGTCTACATGAGTCACCTCACCCGCAGATCCGGCGGGGTGGCTATCCTGTTGGCCCCGCATTTTCAGCCCGAGATCTTGGGGGTCAGGGAGCCGGTGCCAGGCCGTTTGCTTCACCTGACGGTTCGGCTGGGGGGCGCGGTGCTTCACTTGGTGAACGTATACGCTCCCCTGGCCGGGCCGAGGCAAGCGAGCTTCTTCGAAGAACTGTCCGCTCATCTGGCTTCCATCGACGAGAACCAGTGCGTCGTCCTCGGGGGAGATTTTAACTGCGTCCTCGAGGGCAGGGACCACGGCGGTACCCGCACTGGCTGCGCGTCGGGGAAGAGGTTGGGGGACTTGGTCAAGTCCTTCGACCTGGTGGACGTCTGGCGGACTCTCCATCCCGACTCCATCGCCTTCACCTTCGTGAGGCCTGGGGTCGGAGCGTCCAGAATCGACCGCCTGTACGTTTCGCGGGCGTACGCCTCCTGTTTTCCGAAGGCCTCCACGCGGCAGGTGTCGTGCACGGACCATCACCTGGTGTGGGCGGAACTCCTTCCGTTCGGCGCCAGGCTCGGCTCCGCGTACTGGCACTTTAACAACCTGCTGCTGGAGGACGAGCGGTTCCGGGACTCGTTTCGTCGTTTCTGGGCCGGCTGGAGAAGGAAGCGGGGAAGCTTCCCCTCCCTGAGGCTATGGTGGGACGTGGGCAAGGCTCACGTCCGCGTCTTCTGTCAGGAGTACGCGAGGGGGTCGACCAAGAGGCGGAAATCCAGGATCGCGGAGTTGGAGAGGGAGATGCTCGACCTGGAGTCACGCCTCGGTCAGCCCGACGCGGACCCGGCCCTGCGCGGGGTGTACGAAGAGAAGAAGGCCGCGCTCCGGGACCTGCAGCTCGTCGGGGCCCGGGGCGCGTACGTGAGGTCGCGGATCCAGCTCCTGCAGGACCTGGACCGCGGCTCCCCCTTCTTCTACTCGCTGGAAAAAAGGCGCGGCACCCGTCAGCAGCTCCTTGTGCTGCTGGCCGACGACGGGTCCCTCGTCTCGGATCCGGAGGGCGTCAGGGCCCACGTCAGAAACTATTACACGGCTCTGTTCTCTCCGGATCCGTCCAGCGAGGACGCTCGCAGAGTTCTGTGGGAGGACCTGCCGCAGCTCAGCCCGGAGGACGCCGGAAGGCTCGACGCTCCCGTCACCTTAGAGGAGCTGACCGGCGCCCTCGACCGGCTCTCGAGGGGCAAAACCCCGGGGCTGGACGGGCTGACTGTGGAGTTCTTCAGGGCGTTCTGGGACGTCCTGGGGAACGACTACGCACAGGTCCTGGGGGAGTGTCTAAATGCCGGACAGCTGCCCCTTTCTTGGCGCAGGGCGGTCATCGTCCTGCTGCCGAAGAAGGGGGACCTTCGTTCTTTGAAGAACTGGCGTCCGGTCTCCCTCCTCAGCACGGACTACAAAATCTTCGCCAGGGTGTTGTCTTCTCGCCTGGCTTCCGTGCTGGCCCACATGATTCACCCGGACCAGTCCTACACGGTCCCGGGCCGGAGGATACACGACAACGTCCACCTGGTCCGGGACCTGATCCATTTCTGTCGACGGGCTGGTCTGCCGAGCGCCTTCCTGTCCCTCGACCAGGAGAAGGCGTTCGACAGGGTCGATCACGAGTACCTGCTCGGGACTCTGCGGGCGTTCGGGTTCGGGACGCGGTTCGTCGCCCGGATCCGACTTTTGTACGCCGCCGCAGAGTGTCTGGTTAAAGTTAACGGGTCCCTGACGGCGCCCCTTCGCTTCGGGAGAGGAGTGCGTCAAGGCTGCCCCCTGTCCGGCCAGCTGTATTCCCTGTGCGTGGAGCCTTTCCTGCGCCTCTTGCGGAGGAGGTTGTCGGGGCTGGTTCTGCGCGGCGCGGGCACGGGGGTGGTCCTCTCGGCCTACGCCGACGACGTGCTCCTCACTTTCACCGACCCGGCTGACCTGGGGAGGATGCGCGAGTGCCAGGCCGTGTACTCTGCGGCGTCTTCCGCCAGGATCAACTGGGCCAAGTGTTCCGGACTACTGGTCGGCCCGTGGCGGGTGGACTCTCTGCCGGAGGAGTTACGGGGGTTCAGCTGGAGTACCACCCATCTCCTCTACCTGGGGGTCTACCTCAGCCCGGCTGAGGAATCCTGGCCGGCCAACTGGCAGGAGCTGGAGGCCAAAGTCTCGGCTCGCCTAGGCCGCTGGACAGGACTGCTCCGAGTGCTATCTTACAGGAGTCGAGTGCTGGTCATAAACCAGCTGGTGGCCGCCATGCTGTGGTACCGGCTGGTCACTTTGGTCCCTCCTCCTGGCTTTGTCGCTGACATCCAGAGAACGTTGGTCGACTTCTTCTGGGACAAAAAGATGCACTGGGTCGCCGCGCAGGTTCTGAGTCTCCCTATCGAGGAGGGCGGTCAGTCGCTGGTGTGCGTCCGCACCCAGGTCGCGACGTTCCGCCTTCAGACCTTGCGGCGATACCTTTACGTCGAGCCTCCTCCTAGGTGGTGCGCCCTGGCGACGTATTTTTTCCGCCAGGTGCGTAACCTCAACTACGACACGCAGCTCCTGTTCGTCGACCGTGACGGTTTGGAGGTCGCCCTCAAGGTGCTGCCTGTCTTTTACCAGGACCTGATCACTGTCTGGAACATGGTCGAATCGCGTCGCGCCTACCCTCCGGCTGGAGTAGCGGCTGTCGTCAGGGAGCCGTTGCTCAGGAATCCGCACCTCCGTACTCGCGGGTTCGAGTGGCTGTCGGAGGGGAGGGCGGTGGCGGCGAGGGCGACCAGGGTCGGGGACGTGCTGGGTGCCGGGGGCCTGGGCTGGACGCTGCCGCAGGACATAGCTAGCAGGGCAGCGGTAGACGTCCGGTACGTGGCCACCGCCATCCGACGCCTTAAAACGGCGGTGCTCGGACCCGACGTAGTGCACCGGTTGGAGGACGCTCAGGTGTGCGGTGGGATCCCGTCCGCGCTCACCCCGGCCCGGACGGAATTTCACATTGGCCCCAAGGTCCCGTACTTCCCGCGGGAGCCTGTGCCCCACAACCTGAGCCGCCTCCGGAATTTTAATTTTGTTTCTTTTAAGGATATTAAAAGGAAGGCCCTGTATAGACTGCTGCTGCACACCGTCCACCTCTTCTCCCTCATCCACCGTCCGGACACGCCTTGGCGTGCCCATTTGCCACCGGGCGGCGGAGATCCCCAGTGGAGGGCTCTCTACGCGGGAGTCCTCCCCCTTTCTCTCGGGGATCTGGGGTGGAGGGTGCTGCACGCAGCAGTCCCCTGCAACCGCAGGTTGCGGTGGTTCACGGACTCCCAGCCCAACTGCTTGTTCTGTGGCGCTGTGGAGTCCGTGGACCATGTATATATTGGTTGTGGGCGTTTGCACTCCCTTTTTGATTTTCTTAAGAACCTTCTCCTCTGCTTCTGGCTGCACTTCAGTCCCACGCTCCTGATCTTCGGGCACCCGGTACGGAGGAGGGAGGGCAGGTCCGAGGACCTCCTCGTGGGTCTGCTCCTGGGCCTGGCCAAACTGGCCATCAACAGGTCCAGGCAGCGGGCCGTGGAGGGGGTCGTTAGGGCCGACTGCCTGCCCCTCTTCCGGGGTTACGTTAGAGCCCGGGTGTCCTTGGAGAAGGAGCACGCGGTGTCCACCGACACCCTGGAGTCGTTCAGGGAGAGGTGGGCGCCGCAGGGAGTGGAGTGCCTCATTTCCCCCTCCAACTCTATTTTGATTTAGTCCCTACCCTCCCCTTCACTGTTTTGATCACACAGCATTGCCCTGTGGTTTGAAGGGCAGTGCTTGTCACTGGCCACGCGGGTGTTTTTCCTATCTTCCTGGTGGTGGAAATTGAATAAAGATTCGTACACTTTGTGTCTTTCACTGTGTCTCACACCTGCACACACACACCATGGGTGCTGGGGAAAAAATAAGCACTACCGCACTTAGGCGGTAGTGTGGGGGTTAATTTAAAGAAAAAAAAAAAAGAACAGGAGTGTCGAGCCCGGGTGTCCTTGGAGAAGGAGCACGCGGGTGTCCACTGACACCCTGGAGTTGTGACTGGCCACTTGTGTGTTTCCTTCCCTTCTGGAGAGACTGGATCATTCTGTGACTGTGACCGTGCAAGGACTGTTCCTGTTGCTGCTTGGGGCCTGCCTCCCTGCTGCTGCCTGGGGCTTGCCTTGGGGCCCCTCCCCAGGACTTCCACCACCACTACCACTGCTGCTGTGGCCTGAGGAGAGGCCTGCCTCTACTGCTGCTGCTGCCCGGGGCCTGCCTCCGCCTAAAAAAAAAAAAAAAAAAAGAAATAAACAGGAGATTTCCCCGGGTGTCCTTGGAGAAGGAGCACGCGGGTGTCCACTGACACCCTGGAGTTGTGACTGGCCACTTGTGTGTTTCAAAAAAAATAAAAAAGAAAAAAAAAAAAGAAAAGAAAAAAATAAATAAATAAACAGGAGATTTCCCCGGGTGTCCTTGGAGAAGGAGCACGCGGGTGTCCACTGACACCCTGGAGTTGTGACTGGCCACTTGTGTGTTTCAAAAAAAATAAAAAAGAAAAAAAAAGAAAAGAAAAAAAAAATTAAAATAAACAGGAGATTTCCCCGGGTGTCCTTGGAGAAGGAGCACGCGGGTGTCCACTGACACCCTGGAGTTGTGAGAAAAAAAAATAAAAAATAAAAACAGGGGAAATTGAATAAAGATTTGTACACCTGGTACCTCTCACTGTCTCTCATGCACACAGACACTATGGGTGCTGGGTGCTGGGTGCGAGAGAAAAAATATAAGCACTACTGCAGTTAAGTGGTGGTGTTGGGGTAAAAAAAGGAAAAGGGGATTGACTCAGCATTGCTCTCTGTTGTGAAGGGCACTGCTTGTCACTGGCCACTCTGGGGTTTTTCTATCTCCCTGGTGGTGGAAATTGAATAAAAGTTCGTGCACTTTATGTAAAAGAAAAAAAAATAAACAGGAGATTTCCCCGGGTGTCCTTGGAGAAGGAGCACGCGGGTGTCCACTGACACCCTGGAGTTGTGACTGGCCACTTGAGTGTTTCCTTCCCTTCTGGAGAGATTGGACCATCTTGTGACTGTGCGAGGACTGTTCCTGTTGCTGCTTGGGGCCTGCCTCCCTGCTGGTGCCTGGGACTTGCCTTGGGGCCCCTCTCCAGGACTTCCACCACCACCACCACTGCTGCAAAAAAAAAAATATAAACTGAGGTATCAGAGATTTTGATCACTCTTAGAGCTGGCTCTGCTCACTCTAAGAGCTAGCTGGGTCAGTGTCATGTACAATGCATGTTTACATAAAGGGTGACTTGGTGATGGGATACCGACCTTTGTGGCATTAATTAAGTAGTGACGAGAGAAAAATAAACATTCACAATAGTCATATTTGAGCTTGGATAAGCATTTCTTGCATCATGCCACTATTTGGGAAGCTTGAAAAAAAAAAGAAAAAAAAAAAAATAAACAGGAGATTTCCCCGGGTGTCCTTGGAGAAGGAGCACGCAGGTGTCCACTGACACCCTGGAGTTGTGAGAAAAAAAAATAAAAAATAAAAACAGGGGAAATTGAATAAAGATTTGTACACCTGGTACCTCTCACTGTCTCTCATGCACACAGACACTATGGGTGCTGGGTGCTGGGTGCGAGAGAAAAAATATAAGCACTACTGCAGTTAAGTGGTGGTGTTGGGGTAAAAAAAGGAAAAGGGGATTGACTCAGCATTGCTCTCTGTTGTGAAGGGCACTGCTTGTCACTGGCCACTCTGGGGTTTTTCTATCTCCCTGGTGGTGGAAATTGAATAAAAGTTCGTGCAATTTATGTAAAAGAAAAAAAAATAAACAGGAGATTTCCCCGGGTGTCCTTGGAGAAGGAGCACGCGGTGTCCACCAACACCCTGGAGTCGTTCAGGGAGAGGTGGGCGCCGCAGGGAGTGGAGTGCATCATTTCTCCCTCCAACTCTATTTTGATTTAGTCCCTACCCTCCCCTTCACTGTTTTGCTCACACAGCATTGCCCTGTGGTTTGAAGGGCAGTACTTGTCACTGGCCACTTGGGTGTTTTTCATATCTTCCTGGTGGTGGAAATTGAATAAAGATTCGTACACTTTGTGTCTTTCACTGTGTCTCACACCTGCACACACACACCATGGGTGCTGGGGAAAAAAATAAGCACTACCGCACTTAGGCGGTAGTGTGGGGGTTAATTTAAAAAAAGAAAGAAAAAAAAATAAAAAAATAAACAGGAGATTTCCCCGGGTGTCCTTGGAGAAGGAGCACGCGGTGTCCACCAACACCCTGGAGTCGTTCAGGGAGAGGTGGGCGCCGCAGGGAGTGGAGTGCATCATTTCCCCCTCCAACTCTATTTTGATTTAGTCCCTACCCTCCCCTTCACTGTTTTGCTCACACAGCATTGCCCTGTGGTTTGAAGGGCAGTACTTGTCACTGGCCACTCGGGTGTTTTTCCTATCTTCCTGGTGGTGGAAATTGAATAAAGATCTGTGCACTTTGTGTCTTTCACTGTGTCTCACACCTGCACACACACACACCGTGGGTGCTGGGGAAAGTATAAGCACTACCGCACTTAGGCGGTAGTGTGGGGAAAAAAAAAAGGAAAAAAAAAAGAAAAAAAAAAGTAGCAGTGTCCGGGTGTCCTTGGAGAAGGAGCACGTGGTGTCCACCAACACCCTGGAAAAAGAAGAAAAAAAAAATAAACAGGAGATTTCCCCGGGTGTCCTTGGAGAAGGAGCACGCGGTGTCCACCGACACCCTGGAGTCGTTCAGGGAGAGGTGGGCGCCGCAGGGAGTGGAGTGCATCATTTCTCCCTCCAACTCTATTTTGATTTAGTCCCTACCCTCCCCTTCACTGTTTTGCTCACACAGCATTGCCCTGTGGTTTGAAGGGCAGTGCTTGTCACTGGCCACTCGGGTGTCTTTCCTATCTTCCTGGTGGTGGAAATTGAATAAAGATTCGTGCACTTTGTGTCTTTTCACTGTGTCTCACACCTGCACACACACACACTATGGGTGCTGGGGAATAAAAATAAGCACTACCGCACTTAGGCGGTAGTGTGGGGAAAAAAAAAGAAGAAAAAAAAATTAAAAAATAAACAGGAGATTTCCCCGGGTGTCCTTGGAGAAGGAGCACGCGGTGTCCACCAACACCCTGGAGTTGTGACTGGCCACTTGAAAAAAAAATAAACAGGAGATTCAGAGTCTCTTCAGTTTAGGGGACTGACTCTGTGCTGGCTGGTGCTACAGTCAGTATGTTACTGTTGGTTTCTGACCTTTTTTTTGGAGAGGGAAAAACCTGATTCCTGAACTGGCTGAATTATTTAGTCAGTTTTTAACTGACATTCCTTTTAGTGAGGGCTGATTGTTAAACTCCTGATGCACATAATGTGTTTCAGGTGTAACTCAGTTCTCATCAGGGGATTGTTGTTTCCCTGGCTGGTTACAGCCTGTGTGTTACTCTTTTCTCTTTTTCTTTCTTTTTTTTTGAGAAAAGAACAATGTTCATTTTGTGGTAGGGCTTAGCCCTTGGACTCTAGTTTTCTTTGCTTTTCGTGTAAGTGTCTTCACTGTTTTTGGTGGTTGGACTGAGCCCTTGTGGAAGAAATACATTTCACTAGAGAAGCTGTTCCTGTGGGGAGGCCTAGCCCTGGGACTGGGCCTCTGAAGATTGAACACCTGTATGTGCGTGCTGGGAGGTGAGCAATTGCTGTATCCTGGAGTTTGGTTGAAGACCTTGCCTTCAGGAATGGACCAAACCCCTGTGAGTTAACCGCACCTGTACAATGTACTATGTTCCTGTGAGTGGGCCTGGTTTTCCAAGGCTGGGCCAGGACTCCACAGAGACTGAACACCTGTGCTGTGGGGTGTGTATTTGCTGCCTTCGGGAGTCGACTCTGCCCTTGGTTGTGGATCCTTTTTTTCTAGCGGTGGACTCTGCAGTTTGGAGTGGACTCCATTTTGGACAATGCACCTTGTAAACTGGAGTGGGCTCCATTCCTGGGAATGGACTTTATATTTGAAGACTCTATATTTGGACTGTGGACCAGAAAGGACTCTGTTTTTATGTAATTAACTGGTTTGTGTTGTTTGGGTCTATCAGCTGCACTGTCTTGCGTGTCTCTGGGTCTGGCAGGTCTTACTGTGAGCTGGGAGGCTCATGGGTTGTCCTGAAAGCTGTCACCCTGAGATCCGGAGGGTGGTTAGGCCATCCTGTGAACCTGAAGGTTGGTAGGCTGTCCCGAAAGCCTGAGGGTGGGTAGGCCACTCTGATGCCAGTCACCCTGAGAGCCAGATGGTGGGTAGGCCGTTCTGAGCGCTGTCGTCCCGAGAAGGGGTAATCGGGACGGGCTGTCCTAGAGGTGGTCGAAAGGTGTGTCAGACCAGCCGAGAGCCAGAAGGCACGTATGGGGCAGACTGAGATCCGGAAGGCTTGTGGGCTACCCTGCAATCTGTCGTCCCAGGGAAGGGGACGGGCTGTCCTAGAGGTGGCCGGAAGGTATGCCAGGATAGCCCACTGGCCAGACAGTGCATCAGGGTGGGTGAGAGCCCAATGGTACGTAGGGGCAAACCGAGAGCCAGAAGGCGGGTAGTCATCCTCAGCGCTGTCACCCCGGGCAGGTACCGGGGCGGGCTGCCCCAGAGGTGGTCGAAAGGTGCTGAGGGTGGTTAGTGAAGCCGGAAGGTGGGCAGGCCATCCTGACCACTGTCACCCTGTGCGGGTACCGGGGCAGACTGTCCTAGAGGTGGTCGAAAGGTGTGTCAGGGCGGACCGAGAACTGGAAGGGGCATGGGGTGGACAGAGAGCCGGAAGGTGGGAAGGGGCGGGCTACCTTAGAGTGGTCGGAAGGTGGGAGGGGTGGGGGCTTGCTGGGTCTGTATTGTCTGTACTTTTGTATGTAACAGTATTGTCTAATGTACAATGTCATTGTCGCTGTCTTTTGTATGTGGAACTGGGATTTGGGGTTTGTCCTCATCTCCCTGTAAACTGGTTGAACGGTAGGGTTTGGGGCCTGGTTTTGCTGTTCCTCTCCCTTGTAAAATTGCTGTTGTGTACAGCTGTAAATGTTAACTGTTTTTTATAAACTGTCTCGTAACTGTTTAATAAAATAAAAAAAAAATAAGCAGCTGTGTTAATTGAATAAAGATTCGTGCACTTTGTGTCTCTCACTGTGTTTCATACCTGCACATACACACACACACCATGGGTGCTGGGGAATAAAAATAAGCACTACCGCACTTAGGCGGTAGTGTGGGGGTTAAATAAAAGGAAAAAAAAAGCAAAAAAAATATACTTTGGCCCCGCCCTTTGATGTGAAGGGCAGTAGAAAAAAAAGAAAAAAGAGAGAAAAAAAATAAGCAGCTATGTTAATTGAATAAAGATTCGTGTACTTTGTGTCTCACTGTGTTTCACACCTGCACACACACACACCATGGGTGCTGGGAAAAAAAAAATAAGCACTACCGCAAAAAAAATAAACAGGAGATCTGGGCGCCGCAGGGGGTGGAGTGCATTATTTCCCCCTCCAACTCTATTTTGATTCAGTCCCTACCCCCCCCTTCACCTTTTTGATCACACAGCATTTAAAAAAAAAGCAGCTGTGTAAGCACTACCGCAGTTAGGCGGTAGTGTGGGGGTTAAATTATAAAAAAAGAAAAAGGAAAAAAAATAAAAAAAATAAGCAGCTGTGTAAGCACTACCGCAGTTAGGCAGTAGTGTGGGGGTTAAATAAAAAAAAAGAAGGGGAAAAAAGAAAAAAAAACAAAAAAAGCAGCTGTGGTGCACCTTGTGTTTCTCACTGTGTCTCACACCTGCACACACACACCATGGAAATAAAGAGAAAAACAAAAAAAATTAAGCAGCTGTGGTGCACCTGGTGTTTCTCACTGTGTCTCACACCTAAACACTCACACACCATGGGTGCTGGGGAAAACATAAGCACTACCGTACTTAGGTGGTAGTGTGGGGTTTTTAAAAAAATAAACAGGGATTATGGGCGGCACGGTGGCACAGTGGTTAGCATTGCTGCCTCACAGCGCCAGAGACCTGGGTTCAAGAAAAAAAGATAAGCAGCTGTGGTGCACCTTGTGTCTCTCACTGTGTCTCACACCTACACACGCACACACCATGGGTGCTGGGGAAAAATAAGCACTACCACAGTTGGGCGGTAGTGTGGGGGTTAAATAAAAAAAACAAGAGTGTCCACACAGCATTGCCCTTTAAAAAAGAAAAAAAAATCAGGAGATTGATCACACAGCATTGCCCTTTGATTGTGGTGGAAATTGAATAAAGATTCATGCACCTTGTGTCTCTCACTGTGTCTCACACCTGCACACACACACACACCATGGGTGCTGGGGAAAAAAATAAGCACTAAGAGAGAGAAAAAAAAATTAGAAAAAAAAGGACAAAAAAAACAAAAAAAAAAGCAGCTGTGGTCTTTCACTGTCTCACACCTGCACACACAGAACATGGGAGCTGGGGAAAAATATAAACAAACAAAAAAAACAGGAGTGTCAGGGGTTCTGTTCACTCTGAGAGCTGGGTCTGAGGGAGCTGGATCAGGAAAAAAAGAGAAAAAATAAGCAGCTGTGGTCTTTCACTGTGTTTCACACCTGCACACACACAGATGCAAAACAAAAACAGCTGTGTCCTTACTCTTGTGACTATTGCTGAGTTATCTGATATCAGTTTGTGCACAATAACGTTGATATGGTGATGGGAACATAGGCCTCGATACAATTATTTCCTCCAGTCTGGCTTGCCTCAACTAGCCTTTGAAATATACAAGGTCAATTGCATTTGAGCAACAAATGCTGACCTTGCCAACACTACAAGTGACTCCAGCTGAACCTGTCCCTTAAAGAGGACATACATGATAAAATCAAATGCTCACGGGGGTGGTCCTCTCGGCCTACGCTGACGACGTGCTCCTCACTTTCACCGACCCGGCTGACCTGGGGAGGATGCGCGAGTGCCAGGCTATGTACTCGGCAGCGTCTTCCGCCAGGATCAACTGGGCCAAATGTTCCGGACTACTGGTCGGTCCGTGGCGGGTGGACTCTCTGCCGGAGGAGTTACGGGGGTTCAGCTGGAGTACCACCCATCTCCTCTACCTGGGGGTCTACCTCAGCCCGGCTGAGGAATCCTGGCAGGAGCTGGAGGCCAAATTCTCAGCTCGCCTAGGCCGCTGGACAGGACTGCTCCGAGTGCTATCTTACAGGAGTCGAGTGCTGGTCATAAACCAGCTGGTGGCCACCATGTTGTGGTACCGGCTGGTCACTTTGGTCCCTCCTCCTGGCTTTGTTGCTGACATCCAGAGAATGTTGGTAGACTTCTTCTGGGACAAAAAGATGCACTGGGTCGCCGCACAGGTTCTGAGTCTCCTTATTGAGGAGGTGGTGCGCCATGGCGAAGTACTTTTTCCGCCAGGTGTGTAACCTCAACTACGACACCCAGCTCCTGTTCGTCGACCATGACGGTTTGGAGGTCGCCCTCAAGACACTGTCTGTCTTTTACCAGGACCTGATCACTGTTTGGAACATGGTCGAATCGCGTCGCGCCTACCCTCCGGCTGGAGTAGCGGCTGTCGTCAGAGAGCCATTGCTCAGGAATCCGCACCTCCATACTCGCGGGTTCGAGTGGCTGTCGGAGGGGAGGGCTGTGGCGGCGAGGGTGACCAGGGTCGGGGACGTGCTGGGTGCCGGGGGCCTGGGCTGGACGCTGCCGCAGGACATAGCTAGCAGGGCAGTGGTAGACGTCCGGTACGTGGCCACCGCCATCCGACGCCTTAAAACGGCGGTGCTCGGACCCGACTTAGTGCACCAGTTGGAGGACACTCAGGTGTGCGGTGGGATCCTGTCCGCGCTCACCACAGCCCGGACGGAATTCCACATTGGCCCCAAGGTCCCGTACTTCCCGCGAGAGCCTGTGCCCCAGAACCTGAGCCGCCTCCGGAATTTTAATTTTGCTCCTTTCAAGGATATAAAAAGGAGGACCCTGTATAGACTGCTGCTGCACACCGTCCACCTCTTCTCCCTCATCCACCGTCCGGACACGCTACCGGGCGGTGGGGATCCCCAGTGGAGGGCTCTCTACGCGGGAGTCCTCCCTCTTTCTCTCGGGGATCTGGGGTGGAGGGTGCTGCACGCAGCAGTCCCCTGTAACTGCAGATTGCGGTGGTTCACGGACTCCCAGCCCAACTGCTTGTTCTGTGGCACTGTGGAGTCCGTGGACCATGTATATATTGGGTGTGGGCGTTTGCACTCCCTTTTTGATTTTCTTAAAAACCTTCTCCTCTGCTTCTGGCTGCACTTCAGTCCCACGCTCCTGATCTTCGGGCACGCGGTACGGAGGAGGGAGGGCAGGTCTGAAGACCTCCTCGTGGGTCTGCTCCTGGGCCTGGCCAAACTGTCCATCAACAGGTCCAGGCAGCGGGTCGTGGAGGGGGTCGTTAGGGCCGACTGCCTGCCCCTCTTCTACGGTTACGTTAGAGCCCGGGTGTCCTTGGAGAAGGAGCACGCGGTGTCCACCAACACCCTGGAGTCGTTCAGGGAGAGGTGGGCGCCGCAGGGAGTGGAGTGCATTATTTTCCCCCTCCAACTCTATTTTGATTTAGTCCCTACCCTCCCCTCCACTGTTTTGATCACACAGCATTGCCCTTTGATGGGAAGGGCAGTGCTTGTTTCCTATCTTCCTGGTGATGGAAATTGAATAAAGATTCATGCACTGTGTGTCTCTCACTGTGTCTCACACACACACACACCATGGGTGCTGGGGAAAAAAAAATAAACAGGAGATTGTTTGATCATACAGCATTGCCAAAAGAAAAAAAATAAAATAAAATGCTGTGATTCCTCCACCAGCCTCCCCGCAGGCGCAGCCGCTTACCTTCCAAGTTTCCAGAATATTCTCCAAGTCATCGCCCAGCAACCAACGTGAAAACCAATCAGCGAACCGGTCCTGCTGATTGACAGGAATACTGTCCAATCATGCCGTAGGAAACCACAAGCGATGCTGATTGACGTGTAAACAGACTATACACTGGGCGGCTGCCGAGTGAGCTGCGAATGACGTAAGGGAGGGCGGCCGGCAATCAACCAATAGGATGAAGAATCGGGCGGTTACGGTTGAGCCCAGGACTGAGTTGAGCGTTGGGCGGTTCAGTCGTTGCAATGTCTGCGATCAAAGCTCTCAACCCGAAAGCGGAGATAGCCAGGGCCCAGGCTGCCCTCGCTGTTAATATTAGCGCGGCTCGAGGCCTACAGGATGTGCTGAGGACGAATCTGGGTCCGAAGGGAACCATGAAAATGTGAGAAGCCGCGGCCTAATGAGCCGGCAGCGGGAGCACGTGCTCAGTGCGGATTAGGCAGGAGGGCTCAGGCGGAGAGGAGGGAAGGAGGACCGGAGGGTCAAGGAAACGGTGAAGAGAAAGGGAAGGGGTGAAGGGGAGAGTCCGGGAGTGGGTGAAGGGGGGCTGGGGCTGGGGCGGAAGGGACGGGGAGGGTCGGGGTGGGGGGTACGGGGGTGGGGTGAAGAGGAATGGGAGGACATGGGGCTGCTGAAGAGAGGTCAAAGGATGGGCGAGGGACATCATGGGGCTAGTGGGGAGAAGAGATGTGAAAGGCACACTGCGAGGGAGACGTTTGAGGAGATGCTTAGTCTGAATTCTGAAGAATGAGGGTAATTTTGTTGAACCTGAAAAGATTTTTGTAGCACATGACAGGCTGGGTGTGCGTGTGATGGAGTCCAAAACCCGGGGACATCTCCGGATAATGGATGGATCATTTAGACCCAAGATAAGGAATTTCTTGACTCTTGGGTGATAAGTGTTTGAAGTTCCCAACTGTAGAGGAATCTGCAAGTCCCTATTACATGCTGTCAAGAAGTAACCCAATTTTGCCTCCTTCTTTGCCTGTCGATGATATCCCAACTATCCTCTCTGTTACCCCCTCTGCTGGGGTTTTCATTTTCTGCAGTAGCCTGAGATTTCCAGAAAGCATTCGATAAGATGCCAAATTGAAGTATCTCATCAGTTTTCCTTTATCCACAGCACTTAATCTGAGGTCTTGATTAAATGGGTTAAGTAGTATTTCCCTTCCATAAAACTTTAGATTCCCTACAGTGTGGAAACAGGCCATTTGGCCCAAAAAGTGCACTCTGACCCTCCCAAGAGTAACCCTCTAGACACTTTCCCCTCTGACTAGTGCACCTAACACTATGGGCAATTTCGCATAGCCAATCCAACTGACCTGCACATCTTTGGATTGTGGGAGGAAACTGGAGCATCTGGAGGAAACCCACGCAGACGTGGGGAGAATGTGCAAACTCCACACATACAGTTGCCTTAGGCTGGAATCGGTCCATGGCACTGAGGCTGCAGTGCTCACCACTGCCACCATGCTGCAACTATTATTTCTCTAATTGTCTTGAATTAATCGAAGTCGCCATCCTTTGAGATGGCTTTTCATATTTTCCCTGTAACTGGTTTTTGTTTTTGTGTCCCACCTTATTTGAATAATGGAAGTACATTTCCTCTCTCCCAATTGACTGTAATCTTCCCCAAATACAGAAAATGTTTGCACATTAAAATCAATATATAATGCTGCCACTAGCTATTTCTTCTAAGGCCTATGACCTTGGTCCATTTGGCCCTTGGGGCTTGTAAGCTGATAGCTCCAATTTTGCTCAGTATCAGTTTTGTAAGTATTCATAATTTGATTGTGAAAATTTAACATGCTTACAGGTTGAAATATACACTATTAGAACTTCCAGTTAAGAAGCTGCAATCTTTTTGTCTTCAGGCTCGTTTCTGGTGCTGGGGATATCAAGCTTACCAAAGATGGTAATGTTTTGTTGCATGAAATGGTGAGTGTCATATAGTTTCCATAGAAATAATGTTAGAAATTTGGGCAACTATAGCTGGATATTGCTGTACCAAAAATGAAATAACTCCACAGAGGGGCCAGGATCCCCTCACCAAGTTATTCTTTGTTTATGCGTTCTGGATTCTGACCAGCTAGCTCAGAGCTAGTCCCTGAGACTCCAGTTTATTTTTTTCTTTTTGTCTTTTCTTTACCCCACACTACTGCCTAACTGCAGTAGTGCTTCATTTTTCTCAGCGTCCATTTTGTGTGTATGACATTTTGTAAGACACAGTGAAGAACAATAAGTGGGTAAATCTTTATTTATATTACACCACCAGGAAGAAAGCAAACACCCGCGTGGCCAGTGACAAGCTGTGCCCTTCTCGAGAGAGGGCAATGCTACGTGATTGAGACTCCTGTTTATTTTTTCTTTTTAAGTCTCTGGTGTCTCAGGGAAAGTTAGGCTCCTAATATTGGAAAAGTCTGCAGTTCCACAAGCTGTTAAGAGAATTACTTGTTGCTTTGAGATTCCTGTTGATATCTGTGAGTCAGGAATCCCTGATTGGGGTTGTTATCTTGGGCCAATTAGGGAAGTCATATTCAATGAAGTCCAACTGGTCCTTGTTCCGATCACTATATGAAGTCATAACTAGATGCATATTTTGGGACTAGAAACGCGGTCTCAATTGTGACAACTACTTCAAACAAATTCATGGTGCGTTTCTATATCCATTGATTCTAAATCTTAGACTTGTGCAATGTGTCCACGCAATCTGTTTACACCTTTTTGACCTTGAACTCTGCCCCCATCTTTGCTCCTGTATTGAAAATGTCATTCATGCTTTTCTTATCTTGAGACTTGGCTGTTCCAATGCATTTGTCTTGTAATGTTGAGGTGATTCCAAACTCTGCTGTAAATTGCAGCAAGACCCATTTTCCTGCCAGTTCTGTGCTGACTGGCCTATGTTGGTCCCAGTTCTTGTCTTCATTTTTATATTCCCCCCCCCCGTCCAAGATATTACTCCTGATCCGGCCTAGTATACTTTCCAATCATCGTTATACTACAATTGCCTGCTGAGCTTTCAACTGTTGAAGCCCAAAGCACACTCATTTTCCTGCTTAAGATCTCCTTTAAAATCTACCTCCTTACCAAACTTTTGACCTCATATCTCCTGATGTGGCTACCTCATACTTGATATTGCAATGTTTTGATGTTTAATTAACTATAAGTTGTCATTGTTGCAATTATCTTGGTTTTTCAATTAATTTAGAGTTGAGTTTGTTTAATGGTTGATGTAACTCATCTGTCTGCATAATGTAACTATTCAGCTCGTGTTTATCCCACTTTTTTTTTCCTGAGGGTGATGAGATGTGGTTATTGTGGGTGCTGATAACTCCTTCAATTAGCAGTATGACTTAGCTAATCTTGGACACCAGAGTTATCCATACCTGTACACTTTCACATTGTTATGAGTAAGACACCTAGTTCTCAGTGACACGTATGCTGTCAACACCTATATTCATTGGGAACCGTAATTGGAAAAGGTTGAAAAACTTGCACTGATGTTTTGCATTTTAATATTTGTTTAACAAATGTTGGTTAGATAGATAGAACAGGTGTTTCTGCTCATCTGACTGTCCAAAATACCAGGAATTGGCTTGAAATGAGAGCTATGTCAATCAGGTTATGTTCCAAAGAACATCCATAATGTAAATCTGGAAACTTCATAAAAATAAAACTAAGCTATGGGTCAGTTGAAAAATTTGTTGAAGTTCTTGGAGAAGTTTCAGAAAGTAGTTGGGGTGGCACAGTGGTTAGCTGCCTCACAGCGCCAGAGACCTGGGTTCAATTCCTTCCTTGAGAAACTCTGCGTGGATTTTGCACATTCTCCCCGTGTCTGTGTCTGTTTCCTCCAGGTGCTCCGGTTTTCTCCCACAGTCCAAAGATGTGCGGGTTAGGTGAATTGACCATGCTAAAGTGCTCGTAGTATTAGGTGTAGGAGTAAATGCAGGGGAATGGGTCTGGGTGGGTTGCTCTTCGGAGGGTCAGTGTGGACTTGTTGGGCCGAAGGGCCTGTTTCCACACTAAGTAATCTAATTAAATCTAATTGTGAATAAGATTGGCCATAGTCTAATTGCGTTGTGGAGATGCCGGTGTTGGACAGAGTCAGAAGTCCGACAACACCAGCTTATCAGGTTTATTTACTGGGAATTAACTTGCCATTATCTCTGTGCCTATATATCCTGCGCCTGTGTGCCTTCCTCCACTTCATCTGACAGAGGAGCCGCACTTCAAAATTGTTATTTTAAATAAACCTATTGGATTGTAACCTGATGTCATGTGACTTCTGACATTGCAGAGTTAAACTAACTTCAGTTGAGTAGTCGCTTGATCTCTTTCTAGTCCTTCAATGAGATAAAAATCGAAACCTCTGGAATGTGCTGTAAGGTATTAATTATGAAAATCTCAATTATTCTACAGCAAATACAACACCCAACAGCTTCTTTAATAGCTAAAGTGGCAACAGCTCAGGATGACATGACTGGTGATGGCACCACTTCCAACGTACTGATCATTGGCGAGTTGCTGAAACAAGCTGATCTCTACATTTCGGAGGTAACAAAACCACAACCATGTTATGTATTTAAGTTAATAAATTACTCTGGAGGTGTATGTAATGTGAATCTTAGCCAAAAACATTTCTTTGGTTAAACATGGCACAGTGGTGAGCACTGCTGCCTTACAGCGCCAGAGACCCAGGTTCAATTCCCGCCTCGGGCGACTGACTGTGTGGAGTTTGCACATTCTCCCTGTGTCTGCGTGGGTTTCCTCCAGGTGCTCCGGTTTCCTCCCACAATCCAAAAATTGCCTGTAGTGTTAGGTGAAGGGATAAATGTAGGGGAATGGGTTTGGGTGGGTTGTGCTTCGGCGGGTCGGTGTGGACTTGTTGGGCCGAAGGGCCTGTTTCCACACTGTAAGTAATCTAATCTAATTTTTTGCATTTAAGTTTTTCTTGTAAAATTAAATTTTGTTGCGTGAGACATAGTGTTAGGACTGATAAGGTAGGTTTTAAGGAGCTTCTGAGGAGGTTTTGAAAGGAAACTTCTATCAAGGAAGTCAGTGGAATGGTTAACATTGACATAACAGGTCAGTAATTGTAAACCTGGACCTCTGGGAGGGGCCTCACGCTTCCATGATCGGTCAAATAAACGTGAGCACCTCTGTCTGATTCAACAATTTATGACGCCGAGTATGGGTTATCCAGCAACACGGGGGTACTCTGGAAAAGCTGCTGCCCTTAGTTTAAACACAGGCAACAGTTATAGGTCTTTTAACAAACAGAACAGCCTTAATTGCAAAATTAATACAATAAAATGACAAATAGACATAAAATTAAACCAATGATATTTCCTGGGAACTGACCTGTTTTGCACGTCTTTATCTCCAGGGCACCGGGTTTCCGAGGTCAATTTAGGATACTTTAATAATGTCATGGCTAACTTATTTAATTCATACCATGTACAGGGCATTGTTTGCTAATCTCTTTTTTTTATATATTAGTTGAGGAATGTAGTTTTCAGCAGTTAGAAGCCATCTTGTTATGTTATTTTATGTTTTTTGTATTTTCTTAAGTTCGTAAAAGCATGCATTAAATGGTTACTCCTGACAATAGCCTAAATCCAGATTTTAGATCCTCTCAATAACTGTAGAGAGCTTGGTGTTGAAGAGTTAGGATAGGCTCAAGGTAGAGGAGGGGTCAAGTCATGGGGGGATTATTAATCAAAGATGAAAATTGCACCATTAATGTAACTTTGTTCAGCAACATATTGAGGACTTCATTTAGAGTATTGTTCCGTTTCTTTTCAGGGCTTGCATCCCAGGATTGTGACAGAAGGGTTTGAAGCTGCAAAAGACAAGGCTCTTGAGATTTTGGAGCAAGTGAAAATAACCAAAGAGATGGACAGAGAGACGCTGATCAATGTTGCGAGAACATCATTGCGCACCAAGGTGCACAAGGAATTGGCAGATGTCTTAACAGAGGTATTCATAGATTTAAAATTCCATCTACCGAGCCTTCAGTGTAGCATCACATTCTGCATTTTCTAGATATTCAAGCGGTTTCCATTGCAGTTTAAAATGAAATTCCATCATTTTCTTTCTGTCCTAGTTAGGTATTATCAAGTAATTGTGTTATCAGTGCATGACTAAATTCTGCATTAGCTCTTACGTAGTTAAAGCAGCCAGACATCATGCTAGATTATCTTCACTTGATTGAAATTTGTGCCGTGTCCTGTCACAGTAACATTCAAAAGGTGAATACAAGTTATTAGAGGTATGGGCATTGCAAATCTTGTAAAGTTTTGTATTGAAATTGCAATGTTCACCTTCATGTGGCATCGGAATGTAAGTTCGTCGCAGAAATCCCCCTGGAGATGTCATGGTACCAACACTGATAAAATGTAATTGCAATGTGCCATAATTACCTGGCCAAGATTCTATATGAAAAGTGGATCTTGGGGTAGTAGTAGGTTTGTATAAAAATGTGACAAATGTACATTTTTTAAACTGGGACTAAATTATATTGTGCATTCTTTTCCAGTTAGCCTGTGGTATTTAACTTAACAGCAGACAAGATTGTTTTGCTGTCTCTCATTCTTGCATGCATTCTTAAGATGAGTAAAGTAATAAATTGTTTCTGATTTGGTTGCATATTAAGTGTGTAATCTCTGAGGCATTATTAAGATTGTGTTACATAATTTCATTATAAAACTGAATGTCCAGCTATGTAGTGTTTGATCATTTCTAGGCTGTAGTCGATGCTGTGCTGGCAGTGAGGAAACCAAATGAACCCATTGATCTCTTCATGGTTGAGATTATGGAGATGAAACACAAAACTGAGAGTGACACAAAGTAAGTATTAACCAGTGAAAGCTGACTCCAGTGAGTGGCAGAATTAGCTATTATGACAATTTTGCTGATCATTGAGAACCAACTTAGAATGTAGAACAGTACAGGTCATTCAGCCCTCAATGTTGTGCTGACCTTTTATCCTACTCTAAGATCGGACTAACCTACATACCCTTCATTTTACTATCATCCATGTGCCTATCCAAGAGTTGTTTAAATGTCCCTTATGTATCTGACTCTACTTGCACTGCTGGCAGTGCATTCCATGCACCCACCACTCTGCGTAAAGAACCTATCTCTGATACCTCCCCTAAACCTTCCTACAGTCACCTTCAGATTATGCCCCCTGTTGATAGTGGTTTCCACCCTGGGGAAAAGTCTCTGGCTATCCACTCCATCTATGCGCCTCGTCATCTTGTACACCTTTTTGAGGTCACCTCTCATCTTTCTTTTCTCCACAGGAAAAAAGCCTCCGCTTCCTCAACTTTCCTTTATAAGACATGCCTTCTAGTCCAGGCAGCATCCTGTGCACCCTCTCTAAAACTTCCACATCCTTCCTATAATGAGGTGACCAGAACTGAGCACAATATTCAAGTGTGGTCTAACCAGAGTGTTATAGGACTGCAACATAACCTTGCACTTCTTAAACTCAATCCCCCTGCTAATGAAGGCCAACACGCTATACTTCTTTACAACCATATGGATTTGGGTGGCAACTTTGAGGGATCTATGGATGTGGACCCCAAGATCCCTCTGTTCCTCCACACTGCCAAGAATCCTGTCTTTTAACCCTGTACTCTGCATTCAAATTTGACCTTCCAAAGTGAATCACTTCACGCTTTTCCAGGTTGAACTCCATCGGCCACTTATCAGCCCAGCTCTGCATCCTGTCCATGTCTCATTGCAACCCATGCTTGCTCTCCACACTATCCACCACTCCTTCAACCACCGTGTCATTGGCAAACTTAACTTACCCACCTTTTCTACTACCTCCTCCAAGTCATTTATTAAAATCACAAAAAGAGCAGCGATCCCAGATCAGATCCCTGCAGAACACCACCGGTCTCTGATCTCCAGGCTGAATACTTTCCACTTACCACCACCAGCTGTCATCTTTGGGCCAGCCAATTCTGTATCCAGACAACCAGATTTCCTCGTATGCCATGCCTCCTTACTTTGGATGAGCCTACCATGGGGAGCCTTGACACACGCCTTGCTAAAATCCACATAAACCATATCCACTGCTGTAGTTTCATCAATGTGTTTTGTCACTTCCTCAAAAGAATTCAATATGGCTTGAGGCATGACCTGTCCCCCTCAAAGCCATGCTGACTATCTCTAATGAAACTATTTTTCCAAATAATCATCAATCTTGTCTCTCAGAATCCTCTCCAATAGTTGCCCACTACCAACATAAGACTGACTGTTCTGTAATTCCCAAGGTTATCCATATTCACATCTTGAACAAGGGAATGGGTAAATGAATAGGAAGGGTTTGGAGGGTGCTGGCAGGTGGGACTAGTTTGAGTTGGGATATCTGGACGGGTTGGACCGAAGGGTCTGTTTCCATGCTGTACATCTCTATGAATAACATTTGCCACCCTCCAATCATCTGATACTACTCAAGTGGACACTGAGGATGCAAAGATCACCGCCAAAGATGTAACAATCTTTTCTCTTACTACTTGTAATGACCTTTGGTATATCACAGCTGGCCCAGAGGACTTACCTATTGTCATGCTTTTCAAAGTTTCCAGCACATCCTCCTCCTTAACATCAACTACTTGAGCATATCAGCCTCTTTCATGCTGTCTTTACAAATGACAAGGTCCATCTTACTGAAGCAAAGTATTAATTAAGGACCTCTTCTACCACCACCGACTCCAGGCACAAGTTCCTTCTGCTATCCCTGATCAGCCCAACCCTCCCTCTTGTCATCTTCTTGTTCCTCACAGTCGTATAGAATGTGTTGGGGTTTATTTTAAAATTCTACCCACGAAGGCTTTTTCATGCCCTTTTCTAGCTCTCTTCAATTTCTTCCTGCCTCCCAGTTTACTCCTGGTTACCTTGTAATCCTCTGGAGCCCTGTCTGATCCTTGCTCCCTCAACCTTAAGTAAGCTTCCTTTCTCTTAACGTCGCTTGTTATCCAAGGTTCCTTCACCCTACCATCCCTTGCTTGCCTCAGTGAGACAAATCTATTCTATTCAGCATTCTAAACAACCTCCACACTTGTGCATTTCCCTGAAAATATGTGCTCTTAGTTTATACTCCACAGTTCCACCCTAATAGGATTGCTATTCTCTCTTCTTCCCCTCCCCCCCCCCCCCCCCCCCCCCCCCCTCCCCAATTAAATACTGGCCCATACTGTCTGATCCTGTCCCTCTCCATGGCTATAGTAAAAGTCAGGGAATTGTGGTCACTCGCTGAAATGCTCTCCTACTGAGAGATCCGACACCTGACCTAGTTCGTTGTCAAGCACCAAATCTAATATGGCCTTCCCTGTAGTCAGCCTATCTACATATTGAGTCAGGAATCTTTCCCAGACTCACTCGACAAAATCTGCTCAATTTAACCTATTTACACTAAGGAGCTTCCAGTCGATATTAGAGAAGTTGAAGTCACCCATAACGACAAACCTTTCCAAATCTGCCTCCCAATCTTCTGTTCAGTGTCTCTGAATAGTAAACTCCCCTTTCCTGTTTCTGACTTTTCACTCATACCGTTGTTGACAAATGCTCCTCGATGACTTCAGTTTCCGCAGCTGTGATACTACCCCTGATTAGCAATTCCACTGCCTCCCCTCTTTTATCTCCTTCCCTATTCCTTTTGAAACATCTGAACTTTTAATACCTACTCCAGCAGTGGTATTCAAGAAAGTTCTGCTCTAGAATTAAATAAGGAATAAATTTGTTACTCGTGAAGGGGATCTTTGGGTCTCGTTATTTTTAAATACAATGCTTTTCTAGTTCTCTTTTATTCATGGACTGTTTGGTGTGAATTTTAAAGTATAAAATGTTGCGTTCCTCAAAACTGAGCTGGATTTCATTTCTTACTAGCTCCACTGTTAAAAGTTGGTTTCTAATTTTTCATTTCAGTTTTTGCTGACTTCATTTTAGTCCAACTAGTTCCTAATATTTAAATGGATTGATGTTCAGGCTTCAATTTGAAATATGAATCCACAACTTGTCAGAGTTTTAAAGCACAGAAATATGTCATCAAACACTTATTTGTTGAAATTCCAATTGCCACCAATTGGCTTGTAACCGTTGAATGCTATGGCACTTCAAGTAAATCATGTAAATGGTTCTTAAAATTGAGGGTTCCTACCTCTACCGTCCTTTCAGGCAGGCAGTTCTCTGGGTCAAAACTTGCTTCCATAGATCTACGAAATGTCGAGGCTCTTGCCTTCAAACTGCATCCCCTGACTGATCCCTCTGTTAAGGGCCAAGATTTTTATTCATACTGGTCTATTAAATGTTCATGACATTTATTTATTGATGGTAACTGAAAATATTCTTTTTGCAGTCTGGTGAGAGGACTGGTGTTGGACCACGGTGCTCGTCACCCAGATATGAAGAAGAGGGTTGAAGATGCTTATATTCTTACCTGCAACATTTCTCTCGAGTATGAAAAAACGTAAGTGCAGTCAGGCTAAAGTTGAGCTGAATTAAAACTATAAATGTTTTGAGGCAGAGTCACCTATTGCCCTCACACCAATCGTTTTGAGAGGAAGAACTTAGATTGAGGGATATCGATGTGATTGTATTATATAGTTATTACATCACTGGCCATGAGAATGTATAAAATGGAAAGAAACTGTATGATAGCGAAGGTGGTGTTTGGTATGCTTTCCTTTATCGGTCAGAATATTGAGTACAGGAGTTGGGAGGTCATGTTGTGGCCACTTGGTTAGGCCACTTTTGGAATGTTGCGTGCAATTCTGGTCTCCTTCCTATCGGAAAGATGTTGTGAAACTTGAAAGGATTCAGAAAAGATTTACAAGGATGCTGCCAGGGTTGGAGGGTTTGAGCTATAGGGAGAGATTGAATAGGCTAGGGCTATTTTCGCTGGAGCATCGGAAGCTGAGGGGTGACCTTATAGATGTTTATAAAAGCATGAGGGGCATGGATAGGATAAATAGACAAAGTATTTTCCCTGGGGTGGGGGGAGTCCAGAACTAGAGGGCATAGGTTTGGGTGAGAAGGGAAAGATATTGCCTGTTGCCCCTAAGGGGCAGCTTTTTCACGCAGAGGGTGGTGCGTGTGGGGAATGGGCTGCCAGAGGAAGTGGTGGAGGCTGGTACAATTGCAACATTTAAAAGGCATCTGGATGGGTATATGAATTGGAACTGTTTGGAGAGAGATGGGTGTTGAAAGAGGAAAATGGAGGATATTTGAGATAAATAAATGACTGAAGATATTCTAGTTGGAGGAGATTAGAGATGGGGCGGAGTGAGGCAGTGGTTAAGTTTACAAGTTAAGGTAAATTTTAGAATCAGGATTTTTGCTTGACTTGGAGCCAATACAGGTCCAGTAGCACAGGATAATGGATGATTGGGATGAGCAGAGTTTTGAATGACTTCATGTATATGTGGGGTCCAATCCCAGTTAAAGGCAATTTGGCTTGTCATGGCTTTGCTGACTGTATTTTGGAACAAATGACTAAGTATCATTCCTGCCGTCTCCCTGCAGCCCAGTACATTCTTTGATTTTGGTTAGCAATCTAGTTTCCTCTTAATGCCTCAACTGAATCTGCTTCTGCCATTCTTTCAGGTAGTGCATTCCTAACTCATCCTAACTACTCAGTCTGAAATGATTTTTTTAGTTGAATGACCAAAGATGTTTTTTTGCCAAAGACCTTGAATCAGTGTCCTTTGAGCCATCGAGGCATACAGTGCAGAAATTGTCCTTTGACCCATCGGGTCTGCACCGATATAACTGTCACTAAAGGCGCATTAATCCCAATTTCCTGCATTTGTCCCATATCCTTGAATATTATGTATCTCCAGTGTTCATACAAATATTTTTAAAGGTTTCCAGATTTTCACTCTTCACTACCTTCCCAGGCAGTGAATTCCAGCGCCCTCTGAGTGAAATAATTTTTTTCTTAAATCCAGCTGATACTCCAGTCCTTTACTGAAAACAGTCCCCTCAACCATGGGGAGCAGCTGCTGTGTATTCACCCTATTCACTCTCCTCAGAATCTTACACACCTCAGATATGTCACCCCTCAGTCTTTGCTGCTGTAAAGAAAATAATCTGGGCTTTTGCCCACAACATCGAATTTTCCTGCTCCTCGGATGCTGCCTGACCTGCGCTTTTCCAGTACCACTCTAATCTTGACTCTAATCTCCAGCATCTGCAGCACCCACTTCTGCCCCAAAAATGATCCAAGCCTATCTAGTCTCCTAACAGCTCAATTTCCCAATCCCAGCCTGCATCCTGGTGAGCCTTTTCTCTACCACCTCTACTTTTATCACTTCCCCCCTGTAGTGAGGTGACCAGAACTGTATAGAGAAATCCAGCTGTGGCCTAACCAACCTTATTGTTCTTAGTCTCTCGCTCTCATCACTTCATTTATTAGGGTTAAATTCCAGCTGCCACTGCCCTGCCCATCTGACTGATCTTCCTGCAACTGACAGCATTTTCTTTGCTATTAACCATCCCACAAATCTTGCTGTCTGCAAACTTGCTTAAGATTCACTCCATATTTTCATCTATATACTTATGTATATAACAAACAATAAAGGTCCCAGTACTGATTCTCATTTTGCACTGCTGCACAGTGACCTCCAGTCACTCGAACAGCCTTCTACCACTGCACTATTACTAAGTCAGTTTCTAATCCATTTTGCCAAACTTCCCTGAATTCTCAAGCAGCCTCCCATGTGGGACCTTGTCAAAAAGCTTTGCGACACTTCATAAAAACTACACCAACTGAACTTCCCTCATCCACACACTTGGTCATGTTTTCAGTAAACTCAAACAGATTTATTAGGCATTACCTTCCTCTGACAAAACTGTACTGCCTATCCTTAATGACTTTCCAAGTGGATATAAATTGTCTTTCAGCGAGGAATTAAAATTTTGTGTCAAAGCCTCTGCAATTTCCTGTCTCATCTTCCACAGCAGCTTGGACACAGTGCATCTGGGCCAGAAGATTTGTCTGTTTTTAAGCCTGACAAAGCCTCTAAAACCTCCCCATTTTGCTTTCGCCCTTTTTACACGCTCCTTTGTCTTGCCTGAAGATCCAATACCCCAGAATGTTGAGTTGCCAGTTCAGACTTTCCGCCAACCGTGTTTCTCAATTCCCCAACTAATAGTCATGCAGCACAAAGCAATTGCTTTGGTCCCTGCCACTCAAGTTTCCCTAACTAAATTGGCCCCATTTGCCTGTGTTTGGCCTCAATCTCTCTATACATTTCTCTTTTATTTAGCTGTCCAAATGTCTTTTTAAATGGTGGAACTACTTGCATCCACCACCTTTTCTGGCTGTTCACTCTACGTATGAACTGTCCTCTGTCTGAAAAAGCTGGCTGTGGGTCCGTTTTAAATCTTTTTCCTCCTCCTTAAACCTACGCCCTCTAATTTTGAGCTCCCCAACCACAGGGCAAAGACCTTTACTTATGCCCGTCATGATTTTATAAACTTTCATAATGTCCCCTGTCAATCTTCTACACTCCAGGGAAAAAGTCCCAGCTTATCCAGCCTCTTATAACTCGAGCCCTCCAGTCCCAGTAACATCCTGAGATCAGCTGGAATAAGTTTAAGTAGTTGAGACCTGAAATAAACAAGTCATAAATTAAGCTTTCAGCTGAATTGGCCAGAATCAGGCAATGTTAAATGTGGAAATTTAGTACTGTTTAGGCTCTACAATTTTCTGTAATCACCTAAAGATCATAATTGTCTTATTCTGTATAATGATATTCTGAATGATGTCTGGTGTATTGTTTTTTGATGTTGAATTCTTATGACTATCAATTATTGTCCTGAATTAGTCTTTTACTCAATTGGCTACTCAACACTACTCAATTGGCATTTTACCTTTTGAATAACCTGCAGCACTGACATATTTGTGTTTGTTCCCAGAGAAGTAAATTCTGGATTCTTCTACAAAAGTGCTGATGAAAGGGAAAAGTTTGTGCAAGCTGAGAGGAAATTCATCGAAGACAGAGTTAACAAAATTATATCACTGAAGAGAAAAGTTTGTGGTGAATCTAATAAGGGATTTGTAGTTATTAATCAAAAAGTGAGTACTTTGCTATAACTTCATTATGCTTTGTGTCTTGCAAACCTTGGTCCCTCCCCTTCACTCTTCTGAAGATTCATGAAGACTCCTAACAGTCGTCATTGGCATTTTTAAAATTGCCTCCCCTTAACTAGCTTTTACTTCATATGACTATATCAGCAAATTGTTTAATTTAACTTGTTTTTAGTTGGGCTTGCTGGACAACACTTGCAAAATAGAATTTTAATATTCTATTTTACATCTCCAGCAGAAAAGAATCAGCTGGATTTCTTAACTCCTGCCTTGGCTCATTTTATTTTCGGATGTTCTAATTTCTTGTCTTAATGATGGACGTTGTCTCAAAATATTTTTCTCAGTGGAAGCTAGAAAATACTTTATCCCTTGAAAGGTATCTTTTTCTTCTAGAATAGCTTACAATAACAATCTGACAGATAATGGATATTTGCACAGAACTCTACTGCTGTGCATCCTCTTTTTGAGTAAATGTGACAGGGCACTTGGTTTGATTCAACTGTTGTCTCTATTTGCATATTTTATTGTCAGTTTATAAGTTCACTTTAATGTTGTAATTAAGTGCTACTGTAGATTTATTTTCCCCAGCCTGATTGGATTAAAAAATCTAATGTCATTATTTTGCAATTTCCAATCTAATTTGATAATTTGATTTTAATTTTGACTTGGTAGGGTGTCGATCCATTATCACTAGATGCATTTGCAAAAGAAGGTATTGTGGCACTGAGGAGAGCAAAGCGGCGAAATATGGAGAGGTTAGTTCTATTAAATGCATGTAATGTAATCATATATTAACAGCACATATGGCTGTTGTCACACAGAAATAAGGTACTCAGTTTGGAACAAAATCAGCACTCTGATAGATCCACTGCCTAGATGTTTTGACTCATTATTTGAACTGGAACGTTTGATCAGTCATACCAGCTAACATCATTACCAGCTAACATCATTACCAGTTGGCTCTGAATATCCTCAAGCTAATGCTCTAGAGAGCAGGCTGATTGTAGTTCGTGAAATAATGACTGCGCATGGGCCATTAGGCTTAAAATAACTCCTTTTTTAGATTTCCTGTCTACATTCAGTATTATTTCTGCAAAAAAATTTTTTAAAAATTGCTCGATTTTTCTTTGATCAGGCCTCCTGAAGGTTTGTCTTTGCAGAATGTGCTTTAAATGCTCTTGTCTTGGAAGAGTAGAATACTGACATGACAAGATGCTATTAAGTACACCAGCAAGTGATTTGAAGTTCTTTTATTTAACAAATTTAGATAGTGTCTTGTAGCCCAATTGACTTTAAAAACATTTAACACAGTCATCTTATGCTGGAGAGAATTTAAAGCTTAGTCAAAGGTATGTTTTAAGGAACATGTTTGGAAAGTTAAAATCCCCTACTGTTAGAGTCCTATTTTTCTAACAGCTATCTGACATAAGGGTGATACAGCAAGGAAACAGACCCTTCGATTCAACTAGTTCACGCTGACCATGTTCCCAATTTAGACTGTTAAGCTTTCCTGCGTTTGGCCCATATCCCTCCCAACATTTCCTATTCATGTACTTCTTCAAATGTCTTTGAAATGTTGCAACTATATCTACATTGACTACTACTTTTGGCAGTTCAATCCACACATGAAGCACTGTGGGAAAAAAGTGGCCCCTTGTCCTTATGAAATCTTTCTCCTGTCTCCTTTTTAAATGTATGTCCCCTTTTGAATCAACAAGGCCATCTGTGTGTGGAACCACAAGAGATGGCTGAGAAACTAAAGGAACATTTTGTGTGGAGAATATTTACTATGGAGAAGGACATGGAAACTAGGGAACTTGGGCAAATAAATAATGTCTTAAAAGGTTGATATCACAAGAGGTGGTGTTGGATTTCTTAAAATGCATGAAGAAAGATAACTCCATGACACCTGATTAATGTATCCCAGAACTTTGCTGGAAGCTAGGGAAGAAATTGCTGGGCCCTTTGCTGAGATACTTGTAGCCCCTATAGCCGCACTATAGGTACTGGGAGACAATAGGTTGGCTAATGTGGTGCCATTATTTGCGAAATGCTATAAGGGAAAGCCAGGTAACTATAGACCAGTGGTGGGTAAGTTGTTGTAGGAAATTCTGAGACAGGATTTACATGCTTGGAAAGGCAAGGATTGATCAGGCAGAGTCAGCATAGTTTTGTGCATTTGAAATAACGTCTCTCAATCTCCCCAAAAAAGATTGTTGAAGGCAGAGCAGTGTTGTTTATATGGACTTCAGCAAAGCGTTTTAACAACGTTCTGCACATCAGTGAGGATAGCTCACATGGGATCCGGGGGAGCTTGCAAATTGACTTGAAGTTGGGGGCAGAGGGTTGTTTTTGGAATGAAGTGGTGTGCCACAGAGATCCGTACTGGATCCACTTTTGTTCATCAGTTATACAAATGACTTGAATGTGCATAAAGGAGGGATAGTTTGTAGGTGGAACCAAAATAGGTGGAGGTGTGGACAATGAAGAAGGTTATCTTGAAATACAACGGTACTTAATCAGATGGGCTAGTGTGGGCCAAGGAGTGGCACATGGAAATTAATTTAGATAAATGTAATTTGTTACATTTTGGTAGGCCAAATGAGGACTTGTACAGTTAATGGGAGTGTTGCTGAACAAAAACCTAAGGATGCAGGTGAATAGTTTATTGAAAGTGGAGTCGCAGCTACATAGTCTGGTGAAGAAGGCATTTGGCATGCTTACCTTCATTAGTCTAAACATTGTATTGGAGGTGGGATGTCATGCTACAACTCTGCAGGACATTGAGGCCACTTTTAGAATAATGCATTCAATCCTGGTTGCCCTGCTATAAGAAGGATATTGTGAAACTTGAAAGGTTTTGGAAAAATTACAAGGATGTTGCCAGGTTGAAGGGTTTGAGCGTTGGGGAGAGGCTGAATAAGCTGGGACTATTTTTCCCTGGAGTATCGGAGACTGGGTGGGGGGGGCTTCTCATGTTTATAAAATTTGAGGGACATCACTGGGGTGAATAGCCACATCTTTTATTCCTTGGTGTGGGAGTCTAGATCTGGAGGGCATAGGTTAAAGGTGAGAGGGGAAAGATTTAAAAAGAAACTGAGGTAGGTTTTTCACAGGTGTTGCATGTATGGGATGAGTTACCAGAGGATGTGATGAAGGTGAGTAAAATAAACATTTGAAAGGCATTTAGATGGGTATAGAATAGGAAGGGTTTAAGAGGGATATGAGCCAAATGCTGGCAAATAGGACTAGATCAGATTGGGATGTCTGGTTGCCATGGATAGTTGGACTGAAGGGTCTGTTTCTGGGTGTATAACTATCTTAAAGGAAAAGGATGTGGAGAGACCACAAGAAGTAGGAAAAGGTTGTTGAGTCTGCTCCATTATTCAGTATGATTGCTGATCCAACACTCTTCTCTTCACTTTTTTTCTGCCTTTTCCCCACAACCTTTGATTCCATATTGATCAAATATAAACAAGGACTCTGTCTGCATAGCTGTGTCATGGAGCTCCAAAGTCATCCAGCTGTCAAGAACTTCCTCCTCCCCTCTGTCTTAAATTGCTGCTACTTCATCTGAATCTGTTGTCTGGTCCTAGACTCATGAGTGGAATTGTCCTCTCAGCATTTACCCTGTCAAGCCCCTTAAGAATATTGAATGTTTCAATGAGATCATAAGTGTTCTCCCCACCCCGGTCTCCATGCAGCTTTCTGCAATTTTTATCCATTTTAAAAAAACTGTCCGTTCCTTCTCTGTTCCAAATTGAACAACTTTACATTTCCCAAATTCATTTGCCAACTTTTTTGCCCACTTACTTAACCGATCAGTGTATCTCTAAACTTTGTATCCCCTTCTCCACCTGTCTTTCCATGTATTTTTCTGTTGTCTGCAAATTTGACTACAATACATTTACTTTCTTTCTCCAAGCCTCTAATCTATTTAGAGGAACCTTGATTATCTGCCATTCAATTATCCGAATTTCGGATTATCCAAACAGACTTCAAGGTCCTGATGCTTGGCTAAATTGTTATCTGAACATTATACTCCCTACCTGTGTCGTTCAGATAGTCGCGGTTCCTCTGTATTGTTAGGTGTGATCTCAGCACTGATTCCTGCAGAACCCCGCTAGCCATAAGCTGTCAACCTGAAATAAGAACTCTCTATTCCTACTTGCTGTTTCCTGCCCATCAGCCAAATCTCTATCCTATCTCCAAGGCTTGTTACTTTTGTGAAGTAACTTGTCAAATGCCTTCTGGAAGAGGTTTAAAGAAAATGTTCTTTCGTATAGTGCATTTCACAATTTTATCAAGTCCTTAACGTCATTCCATTATGTAAATATCAAACAACTTGACAGAGCTGGAAAATAGTCATTGGGAAGGGGATGTGATTGTGGCAATTGGCTATTTCACTAAAGGCATTTAATGATTGTGAACCTTGTCTTGGATCCTTCAAGATGATTTACATTTCTGGTCAATGAATTTTCATGAAAATTGAGATTATTGCCTGTTTAGCAAGGAGCATATGTAGAATATTAAAGTTGTATTCATTATGAAATGCCTTTCCCCATATTACAAAATTGAAGCATTGGCCTTTTTGAACCTGTTGTTGAATGACTGCCTTCTATAAATGCAAAATTAAAACTATTGGAACTCCCTGGGTCTTGACTGTCAATGTTCTTTTGAATATGTCAGGCTGACGCTTGCTTGTGGAGGTATTGCCATGAATTCTGTGGAGGATCTCACTCCAGAGTGCTTGGGACATGCTGGACTTGTGTATGAGCACACTTTGGTACGTGGTACTTCTTGGCTTTTTCTGTCACAGTAGTAGTTTAAACCGATAATTCAATGTCAAAGTAGACACTTCCATTCAATGTATTTTTCAGCACATTAAAATTTAGCTGTCAGCTGTAGCAGTAGCTTGAAAATAGGCATTGACTGACTATATTTAGAACATTGAAGAGCATGCAGGCAAGTGTTTGACAATAGGTGTCACCTTTGAGTAGGAGCACTCCTGCTTCAATCAGATTGAGTTTCATTTTTCTCCAGAGGGTTGAGTATAAACACTTTGAAGGGGCTGTTGCATTATTATACATTGCAACTTGCAAATGGGATATATCTATAGCCCTGTTTGCTTCTGTGAATAAATGTAAAAGATTCTCTTCAGAACAGGGGGCCTTCAAGGAAAACTTCCTTCAAGCTCATGGTTTTTTTCTCGCTAAAATATAGTGTAATCTCTTCAAATTGCTTCATTCTCCGCAGATGAATATTTGCAAAATTCTCTACTTAATGTCCCAAGTTTTAATGTCGAAAATAGAACCTTGTGTTACACTAATGTAATAAATATTTTCTCTTGTGCTTAGGGTGAAGAGAAGTTCACCTTTGTGGAGCAATGTGATAATCCTCGGTCAGTGACTTTGCTTCTCAAGGGTCCAAACAAGCACACTTTAACACAAATCAAAGATGCAGTCCGTGATGGTTTGCGTGCTGTGAAGAATGCAATCGAGGATGGCAAGTGACTAAATGATTGAAGTCTGTAGTATAAATACTAAATTAGATACAATTTCTGATGCTGTGTTGAGATCCTGTATTGATGTGAAGTGGTACCTGAACTTATCTCATGTGGAAGGTAAACCTGAGTGCATCAGACTATACAATGTACTGAAGCAGACTGTGATAACCATAATATTTTAGTGATTGAAAGCTTCGTTATAATTAGTGGCATTGGTCTCTCTTCAGTTGCAAGTTCTAAAAATATATTTTGTGAGATGATGTGAAGAAAGATCGAAAAGGTTTTGACTTGTGTTTTGGGCAGCCCTGTGGTTCCATGGTTAGCACAATGCCAGGAACCTGGATTTGATTCCAGCCTTGGGTGACTGTCTGGAGTTTGCACATTCTTTAGTTTTCCTTTGGGTGCTGTCGGTTCCTCCACAGTCCAAAGACCTGCAGGTTAGGTGGATTGACAATGTTAAATTGTTCTGCAGTGTCCAGGAATGTACAGGTTAGGTGGGATTAGATTAGATTATTTAGATTACTTAGTGTGGAAACAGGCCATGGCAAATGAGGGTTATTGGGATAGGATGGGGATAGGTGGGTGCCATTCAAAGGATTGTTGCAGACTCAATGGGCTGAATGACCTCTTCCTGCACTAAGGATTCTGATTGTATGAGATGATGGGTATTGGCAGCCACCAATTGCTGCCTCCCTGCCTCTCTAATACTCATGCTAAAGCTTGAGTATTCAGTTATGCCAGGTTTTGCAACTTTTCATTTTTATTCTTAATATGCCATTGAGCTTATTGCACCACCTCCAGTCATGTAGTTGAGATTGATAACTTCATCCTTTCGGTAACGTGCTATCAAGCATGGTTACTAAATGCATTTAGGAACGCATTCATGTGTCATCAAATGAAATGATAGTGAAGTTGGTATTCATTGTCTTTTAGGTTGTGTAGTGGCAGGTGCAGGTGCATTTGAAGTTGCGGTAGCAGACGGTTTGATCAAACACAAGGCCAATGTGAAGGGTAGAGCACAGTTGGGAGTGCAAGCATTTGCAGATGCTCTGCTGATTATTCCCAAGGTAAGTGGCTCCTGTTTTTTTTATGCTTCAGTTTCGAACTGATTGCACTTCTTAATGTATTCTTTGCCTCATGGCCAGACAACAATTTATTGGGAGTATTTGTGATTTGAAAGAAAGGATTGTAGGGCTGTGAGGCTTTCTGCTTTAAATATGAATTGCAGTTCGCTGTTTTAATCTGTGAACAGTGGTCTGAAAAGGTCTGTAGGTTTTAGAAAAGTAGCAATTGCTGGAAAAGCTCAGCAGATCTGGCAGCATCTATGAAGAGAAATGAGTTAATGTTTCAGATCTGGTGACCTTTGCTCAGAACTCAAAGGTTTTATTCTGATTTGAGTGCCCAAGAAATGAGAAACTAATGTAGAAAACACGATTTCGTAGGAAATTGTTCTCGCTTCTCTGATTTTCAGAGTTAAGACCAAAAAAAAAGGCAGAGGGGGTGTAGATCAAAATGGCCAGTTAAGCCTCTGCTGCCATTTAATACAATCACTGCTGATCTTGGCCTTCTGATTCTTTTGCTTATTTAGTGTATCCCTTAGCACTCAGATTGAAAATGTATCTGTCCCAGTCTTAGTCACAAACATTGGAGAAGGTGGTACTCGGCTCCTTGGACCTGTACCTCTCGTCAGTAAGTTCATGGATGATCTGATTGCTTCACATTCTTGCCTACCTTCAACCTTTTTAATCCTGTCATCCCACCGAAACTCTAGAATCTTTTAGAAACGTCCTTTCCACATCCACGCTGTCAGGATGCTTCAGGATTTTGTATGTTTGTTAATTCAGCTGTGTAGGTGAATGAGCAACACATGGCTGATCTACGATATGGCCTAATGTCACGTTAGTCATAGAATTGTTATGACATAGGAGGTCATTTGTCGCCTTTGGTTCTGTGACCTAGTACCAATCTACTACCTTTCTCCCATATCTATGCACACCATTTCTACTCAAATAATCATCTAGTACCCATTTTGAATGCCACCTCTGCTTTCACAGGCAGTGCTCTTATTTTTTTTTTTACTTTTTGTAATTAATTCTCTTCCTTAATCGATCATATGTCATCCCTTCACTTGCTATTGACACTTTACTCGCACCATTTGACATTTCTGATCACCTTCAAAGACATGTTGTTCAGCCTGTCGACACTCCACTTTCACTGTTTTTACTCTTTTGTCACTCTTAATTACCTAGAATCATCTTGCAATGTTCTGTTCGCCTATAAATTTTCTGTTTCCCTCTACTTCACCTGACAAAAGAGCAGCCTTCGAAAGCTTGTACTTTCAAATGAACCCATTGGATTATAGCCTAGTGTTGTGAAAGCCCAACACCTACACTTACTTCAATTTTATGATCATGAACAGCTTCTCCCTATCTATTCTATCTGCACACTTGTGATTTTGAAAACTTCCTGAGATCTCTCCTCAGTTGCTTTCTTTGCAATAAGAACATAACTACTTCAGTCTATCCTTGAAGTTTCTCATCCCTGGAATCATTCTTTTAAAATGCTTCTGTACTCTTTGATATGCTCCATCTTTCCTATCATGTGGTTCCCAGAGCTGTAAACATTGCCTCAGCTTTGGATTATTTTAGAGCTGCACTTCGGTGTGAAAAGCAAAAAAGAGGGGTATGATAAAGATGGTGACTTATTAGGGGAAATTTGAGTGTACAAAGTGGATGTCCTTTTGCACAGTGAGAGCAGGTCGGTTCAGAAAGCAGTCCATTAGACAAATGGCATATCTGGGATGCTACCATGAAGCATAAGGTCCCCTTCCTTTATCAGCATTCTGTCACTATCCAAAGGCTTCCAGGTGAGGCAGGGATTCAATCTAATCTACTATATATAAATCTAATCTACTATATTTAATATATTAATCTATTATATATAAATCTACTATATACTCAGTGGGGATCGCTACACTGGAAAGCTGAAACGTAGACTGGGTGACAACTTTGCATAACATACTGTAAAAACAAAAATTAATCCCAAGCTTTCAGCTGCCTGCCATTTCAATAGAACACTGTTTCCATTCAAGCATTTCTGTCTTGGGCCTGTTGCAGTCCTCCAGCATAGCTTGATACAAGCTGAGGACCCCCCCCTTCACCTTTATGAATCACGTGAATGAAATAATTTAAAAATGTGAACACCCTCCCCCATCTCTCTTGCATCCAAAACATGTGGGGGTGTGGGAGTATTGGTTGCTTCCAGCACAGCCAATCAAATTTCAACTATTCACACTTCTTGCTAGCACCTTTTTAGTTTTCTAAACTCCAGAGAACTTTGACCAAATTTATTCAACCTCTCATGAGACAGACTCCTCATCCCAGAGTATAATCTAGTGAACCCTTGCAGTACCATTTCCAATGTACTGCATTTCCAATCTTTTAAATATGGAGACTTCACTGCACTGAGTATTCCAGATGTAGTTTCACCAAACTGTTCTGAAGCAAGACCTTTTTTTTTCCCTGTACTTCAATCCACTTGTTAGAGCTGCCATTATGACATTGGCCTTCCTAACTGCTGTTGCACCTGCATACTAACTTGCTGCATTCCTTCCACTAGGGCACCCAGGTCTCTTTGAACTTCAGCTGTATAAGCTTGTCTTTTTCTTTCGATAGAAGAGATTCTGCTCTTCTGTTCCCATGACTTCACACTTCATGCTGCTTGCTCATTTTACTTGCCTGCAGCTATAGTCAGTGTCCTCCTCCGCAGGTTAATTATTGCCCGGCATCAGCAAACCTAGATGTATTGTGCTGTGTCAATTTGTATGTCATTAACATGGATGATTAAAAAGCTGAAGCCTCCACGCTGACCCTTGTGGCACTCCACTATTCATTGCCAATTTTAAAACGCGCTGATAGTGCCCACCCTCTGCTTGCTATCCTTATCGATCTTTTATCAATGTTAGAGAGGGGTCAGTTTCATAGTTTGCAGATGTTACAGAATTTGAAGGAATTATGAACTGAGAAGGACAGTTTGATACTTGAAAGGTATCGAAGTGTTGATGACAGGTGAGGTTAATTGCAGAAAAGTGAGACACAATATATTTTGCTACAAGGATCGTGGACAGTCAGTATGAAGTCTAGGGCACTGCTTTAAACACATGCTCGGAGAGACTTCATTACACAGGTAGCATCATAGGCTTCAAGAGCGTGAAGTACAGAGCAAGACAGGTATGATGAATCTTTGAAATACTTCTAAGACTTAAACTGGTGTATTGTCTATTGTTCTGGATGCCATACTTCTGCGTTGATTCCAACGTTTTCTGAAGTATGCTTCCAGGGATGAGGCACCTTTGTCATGAAAATAAATTGGAGAAGTTGGGACGGTTTCTCTTGGAGCGATGAATGGGTGATCTGAAGTGTCCAGACCCCAGACTTGAAAAATGTACATGGGGAGAAATTTGCTGTTTGTAAAATTATTACGAATGAGAGGGCACAGACTTGCAAAAGAAACAAATGTAATGAGAACTTTTCCACAATGAAGAGTAGTTTGGATATGGAATGCATTACTCTAAATGGTCAGGCAATTTCATTTAAGACATTCAATAGGGGCATTAGGAATGCAGGTTTAGGCCAATGGTATGCTTTTCTTTATTGGTCAGAATATTGAGTACAGGACATTGGTTAGGCCACTGCTGGAATATTGCATGTAATTCTGGTCTCCTTCTTATCAGAAAGATGTTGTGAAACTTGAAAGGATTCAGAAAAGATTTACAAGGATGTTGCCAGGATTGGAGGATTTGAGCTATAGGGAGAGGTTGAATGGGCTAGGGTTGTTTTCTCTGGAGCGCCGGAGGCTGAGGGGTGACCTTATAGACGTTTATAAAACCATGAGGTACACGGATAGGATAAGTAGACAATGTCTTTTCCCTGGGTTGGGGGAGTCCAGAACTAGAGGGCATAGGCTTGGGGTGAGAGGGGAAAGATGAGAGACCCAAGGAGCAACTTTTTACAGAGGGTGGTGCGTGTATGGATGAGCTGGCAGAGGAAGTGGTGGAGGCTGGTACAATTGCAACATTTAAAAGGCATCTGGATGGGTATATGAATAGGAAGGGTTTGGAGGGATATGGGCCGGGTGCTGACAGGTGGGACTAGATTGGATTGGGATATCTGGTCGGCATGGAAGGGTTGGACCGAAGGGTCTGTTTCCATGCTGTACCTCTAACTGTATCCATGTTTATCCACTGACCATTTAAATACCCTTGGTGAGTCTACTACTGTTGCAGTCAGGGCATTTCACGCCCCTACTACTGAGTAAAGAACCTACCTCTGAAATCCATCCTATATGTATCACTCCTCAATTTAAAGCTATGTCCCCTCGTGCTAGCCATCACCATCCGAGGAAAAAGGCCCTTACTGTCCATCCTATCTCACCCTCTAATTATCTTATGACTCAATTAAGTCAACTCTTGCTTCAAGTCCCTCAGCCTTTCCTCAAGACCTTCCCTCCATACCAGGCAACATCCTGGTAAATATTCTCTGAACCCTTACCAACGTTTGCATATCCTTCCCATAGTGCGGTTCCTAGAACTATACGCAATACTGCAGAGTTTTGTACAGCTGCAGCATGACCTCGTGGCTCCAAAATTCAATCCCTCTACCAATAAAAGCTAACACACCATATGCTGCCTTAACAACCCTATTAACCCACTGGCAACTTTCAGGGATCTATGTATGTGGACACAGATCTCCCTGTTCATCTATGCTACCAATAATCTTTCCATTAGTGCAGTACTCCTTATTCCTGTTGGTCCTTTCAAAGTGAATCACCTCAGTTTTTTGCATTAAACTCCGTTTGCCACCTCTCAGCCCAGCTTTGCAGCTTATGTGTCCCTGTTTAACTTGCAACATGCTTCAACACTGTCCACCACTCCACTGACCTTGGTGTCATCCACAAATTTACTAACCCATCCTTCTGTGCCCTCATCTAGATCACTTCTGAAAATAACAAACAGCCCTGGCCCCAAAATCGAACCTTGCGGTGCATCGCAAGCAACTGAACTCCAGGATGAACATTTCCCCAAAACCACCACCCTCTCGTCTTTCAGCTAGCCAATTTCTCATCCAAACTACTAAATCGCCCTCAATCCCATGCCTCCATATTCTGTGCAATAGCCTGCTGTGGGAAGCTTATCAAACTGAAATCCATGTACATGATATCAACCACTTTACCCTCCTCCACCTTTTTGGTCACCTTCTCAAAGAACTCAATAAGGTTTGTGAGGCACAACCTACCCATCACAAAACCATGTTGACTATCCCTAATCAATTTATTCCTCTTAGATGATTATTATAAGTCCTATCTCTTATAGCCTTTTCCAACACTTTACCCACAAACAAAGTAAGGCTCACTGATCTATAATTACCAGGGTGGTCGCTACTCCCCTCCTTGAGCAAGGGGATATTTGCTATCCTCCAGTCTTCTGGCACTATTCCTGTAGACAATGATGACATAAAAGTCAAAGCCAAAGGCTTGGCAGTCTCCTCCCTGGGTTCCCAGAGAATCCTAGGATAAATCCCATCCTTCCCAGGGGACTTATCTATTTTCACACTTTCCAGAATTGCTAACACCACCTCCTTGTGAATCTCAATCTCATCTAGTAGTCTGTATCTCTCTATTCTCCTCGACAACATTCTTTTTCCAGTGTGAATACTGAAGAAAAATATTCATTTAGTGGTTCCTCTATGTCTTCTGACTACACAGACAACTTCCCACTACTGTCCTTGACTAGCCCTAATCTTACTCCAATCATTCTTTTATTCCTGATAAACCTATAGAAAGCTTTGGGGTTTTCCTTCATCCTGTCTGCTAAAGACACCTTATGTCCCTGGCTGCTCTTAGCTCTCTTTCGATCTTTTCTGGCTAACTCGTAACTCTCAAGTGCCCTAACTGAGCTTTCACATCTCATCCTAACATAAGCCGCTGCCTTTCTCTTGACTAGATTAAAGGTCATTAGTAAACCACAGTTGCCTCACATGACCACTTCCTGCCTGACAGGTACATACTTAATCACTGATACACAGTAGCTGTTCCTTGAATAAGCTCCACATTTCAATTTTGTCCATTTCCCTGCAGTTCTCTCCTCATCCTATGCATCCTAAATCTTACTTAATCACATCATAATTGCCTTTCCCCTAGCTATAACTGTTGCTGTGCGGTATTAAGCTAATGTAAACATAATGGTACTGTGGTCACTATTGCCAAAGTGCTCACCTACCTCCAAATCTAACACCTGGCTGGGTTCATTACCCAGTACCAAATCCAGTGTGGCCTTGCCCCTTATTGGCCTGTCTACATAGTGTCAGGAAACCCTCTTGCGCACACTGGACAAAAACTGACCCATCTAAAGTAATTGAACCATAGTACTTCCAGTCAATATTTGGAAAGTTAAAGCCCCTATAGCAGCTACCCTGTTAACCTCGCTCCCATTCAGAATCTTTGCCATCCTTTCCTTTACCTATCTGGAACTATTTGGAGGCCTATAGCTAACTCCACCAGGATGACCTTTCCCTTCCTGTTTCTAACCTCCGTAGACAAGTCCTCAAACATCCTTTCTGCCATGGTAATATTATCCTTGACTAACAATGTTATATTTCCCCCCCCACCCTTTTTTTGCCATCTTCTCTGTTCTTATTGAAACATCTAAATGTTAAAAACTACAACAACTATTCCTGTCCTTGCTCTATCCATGTCCTTTGAGGGACTTTGCTGGCTGTTTATCTTGGACTGCTTATATATTTTTAATCTGTCATCTGATCTTGTCCTCTGCCTCATTTATGCACAAGTCTGGTTAGATCACTTTTGAAAGTGTCCAGTTCTGGTTGCCTCATTATACGAAGGATGTAGATGCTTTAGAGAGGATGCTGTCTGACTTGGAGGGATTGTCATTTGAAGAAAAGTTGAGGGAAGGTAGGGCTTATTACACTGGAGAGAAGGAGGAAGATAGGTGACTTGATAGAGATGTATAAGGTAATGAGAGGCATAGATAGAGTAGATAGCCAGAGACTTTTCCTCAGGGCAGAAATGGCTGTCATGAGGGGTCATAATTTTAAGGTGATTGGAGGAAGGTATGGGGTGATATCAGAGGTAGGTTCTTTGTGGAGAGAATGGTGGGTGCATGGAATGTACTGCCAGTGATGGTAGCATAGTCAGTGACATTAGGGACATGTAAGTGACTGTTGGACAAGCACGTGGACATCAGTAAATTGAAGGATGTGTAGGCTAGGTTGATCTTAGATTAAGATAAATACTTGGCACAATATCGTGGGCCGAAGGGACTGTACTGTACTGTTCTAAGTGACTCCAACCACTGACATTCTGAAACCCAGAGCTCAAACTAGTGAATTCCTGAAGATAATTGTCTAAGACAAATGGTATGCCCATGACTTCACATCTGTCGCCGTCGCCACCACCTCTTGATGGAAAAAACTTTGCTCAGTTCCTCTAAATGCCTGCCCCTTCTATGTCCTGGTTATTAGCTTCTTCATGCCTACCCTATATTTATGCCCCTTGTAATTTTATTACATTTCAATTATGTTCCTCTCTCAATCTCCATTGCTCTCGAGAAAACAAACCCCAGTCTGTCTGATCTCTCTCCATAACTAATACTCTATAGCTAAGGCAACTTTTATTGTTCTTCATGGATTCCCTTGCCTATCTATCTTAAGTGCATAACCTGATGCTTGTCCAAATTGAATTCCACTTGCCACTCATTATCCCATCTGACAAGCCTCACAGTCCAGGAATAGACACTAACATTGCCCCATCTTTTACCCCTTTTCCAATTTTCATTCTGCCAACTTGCTGACCATTCCTGCTATATTTAAGTGTAAATTATTTGTATAAATGGCGAGGGTCATGACACTGAACTCCACTGGACACTGGCTTCCAATTGGAAAACCACCTCTTGACCATAACACTCTGCTTCCTACCTCTCAATCTATTGCTGATCCAATTAGTAGAATTTCTTGGATCCCATCTTTCACAAGTCTTGAAGTTCAAGTAGACTGAAATGCATCACCCTCATCTACGCAATGGTCTTGTAAATTCATAGTCCTACAGCACGGAGACAAGCCCTTTGGCTCACTGTGGGCCATGCCAACTTAAAATGTTCAGTGCTAACTCTGTTTCCTTCCACTTGGCCCATATCCTTGTAAACCTTTCTTATTCATGTTTGTCCAAATGCCTTTTAAATGTTGGGTAATATACTTAAACCACTTCTGCCTGCAGCTTATTGCATATATGTACCACCGACCGTGTTTTTAAAAAAAAGGTTGCCCCTCCACTTCCCTTTTTTTAATTGTTCCCCTCTAACCTTAAACTGATGCCTTGTTGCTCTGTACTCCTTGATTCCAACCTGGGGGAAAAGAGCCAAACCCCCCTCCTTTTTTCTCTCCTTCTCACCACCTCCGCGCCTGCCCCCCCCAAAACCCCCATGCTGTGAAGGAAAAGGTCCTAGCTTGTACAACCTCTCCCGATAACTCCGGACCCTTGAGTCTGGGCAACATCCATGTAAATTTCTTTTGCACTCTTTCCAGTTTAATAATGTCCTTCCTAAGACAAGGTGACCAAAACTGAACACACTGCTCCACATGCAGTGTGACCAATGTCCTGTACAACTGCAACAAAACTTCCAACTTCTATACTCTGTGTCTTGATTGAAGAAGGCCAGTGTGCCAAAAGCTTCCTTCACTGCCCTGTGTACCTGTGACTCCACTTTTCGATAACCATGCACTTGAACTCTTAAGGCCCTTCCGTTCACCATGAAATTCCTGCTTTCATTTGACTTTCCAAAATACAAGGCCTCTGACTTATCAATGTTAAGCTCCATTTGCCATTTATCGGCTCACTTCCCCAGCTGATCAAGGTCCTGCTGCAATCCCCGTCTCTCCAAAGGCTGATAAGCAATTCTGAGGGAGGCTGATAAGCAATTCCTGAAGGACAGAATTTCTGATAGGTTTGTCACTATTGAGGACTGACTGTCCTGTAGTTTCCTGGTTTATTCTTTCCTCTCCTGTTTGGTAATACCATATGGCCTGTCCTCCATCTGGCAGAGAGGAATTGAAAGTTATTGCCAGTGCTACTGCTATTTTCTTCCTTGTAGCGTGCATTTGCCAATTTGATTGCCTCAGCCTGTGAAGATTGGAGTCCCTTACAATTATCAGATTGTCCTTTTGTCTTTGTAACATGCCATTGTCTGCAGACTATAAACTGCTCAGTGTTTTCTGACCGTTGTGATTCCTAAATTCCACTTTGATTCTATCATGATCTTCTGAAACCAGATCTTTTCTTACTAATGTTTTGTTGCTCATTACTATTAGTGCTGTTTTCTTTTACAGTCCTCTTTTGACCTCCAATTTAAATAAAAGACGGTCATTCTAACAATGCTTGAGTCAGAATAATTGCAGAATAAGTACTTCATAATTTGTTTCAGGTACTTGCACAAAACTCTGGATATGATCCTCAAGAGACTCTTGTAAAAATTCAGACAGAATATTCTGAATCTGGCCAGCTTGTTGGTGTAAACTTGAACACTGGTAAGTTAGTATCTAGATCCCATTCATTTTGGTAGAAAAGTGGATGATTTCTCACTAGTGGCCTTTTACTATTGGAATGTATCTCCTATTTCACCTATTATCTTTACAGGTGAGCCAATGCTAGCAGGAGAAGCTGGGGTTTGGGATAACTATAATGTCAAGAAGCAGTTGCTTCATTCCAGGTATGTGAACAGAATAATATCCTGTTTTGGGAAATTGCAAGGTGTGGATTTTTCAAGGTTTTATTGATGTTGCAGAATGCTAAGGGTATAGTATAAACACCTGAAAATAGATTTTAGGGTGTAAAAAAAACACACGAACTGTGGATTTTGGAAACCTGAAACAAAAACAAATTGCTGGAAAATCTCAGGTTTGGCAGCTTGTGTGGAGAGAAATCCTAGTCTCTGTGTTGGGTCCAGTAATGTTTCTGGTTCTGAAGGGTCACTGGACCCGAAACATTAATTCCGATTTCTTTGCACAGATGCTACCAGACCTGCTGAGATTTTTCAGCAATTTCTTTTTGTTTCAGATTTTAATGTGAACTTGGCTTTATTTATGGATTTGGCAAAATTAGGTCCTACTCTGAATTTCATGGCATTTTCTCTGTACATTTTAGAGAGACTACACAGGAGGTCAGTGGCTTGGGGGTATTATTGTTAGAGTGCTAATCCAGAGACCCTGGTAATGAACTGGATTCAAATCCCAGTGTGGCAGATTGTAGAATTTGGATTTAATTAAAGATATTTGGAAATGGTAATTGCAGCATGAAGTCTTGTTAACACGAAGCCAGCAGAGAAGATATCAACTGCATTCATCCACGTTTGCAAAAACAGCTGATACAATTTCCAACTGATGAATGCATTATCTTGATGACTTGTAACCTACACTGAGAACCGCTGAGTGCAGAACATGATAGATGGCATTAAATGATATTCTGAGGCTTTTTATGCAATCTACAAGTTAATGCAGCAATCTACAAGTTAATGCAGAGCTGAGGATTATTCTTGAACAGATTACATTTATTTAAAAAAATGGGTAAGAGACAGCAATGGATGCTGTCTGTATGGACTTGGAGGAAATATTTCACAAAAAGTGATTTGGAGATGCTGGTGTTGGACTGGGGTGTACAAAGTTTAAAAAAATCTCACAACACCAGGTTATAGTCCAACAGGTTTAATTGGAAGCATACTAGCTTTCGGAGTGCCGCTCCTTCATCCGGTGATAGTGGAGGACACAATTCTAAGGCACAGAATTTATAGCAAAAATTTAGTGTGATGTAACAGAAATTATACATTGAAAAATATCTTGATTGTCTGTTAAGTCTTTCATCTGTTTGAATACCATGATAGTTTCACTTCTTTCATGTGTAAATCCCAAACCTTATTTTTTAAAAGTTGCATTCTCTGGTTAGCTGTAACGAAGTGATAGCTAGACAATATGTTGAAGGTGTTAGCCTCCTGTGTTCTCTGTCTATGCCATGATGTTTAGATTGATTCTAATCTGAAAAGTGAGAAGAGTTTTACATGACAATGGATGAATGGGCACTGCACAACAGTCAACAGACAGGAGTGTTCCCTCCCAGTTGGGGAACACTTCAGTGGTCCAGGACATTCTACCTCGGACCTTCGGGTGACCATCCTCCAAGGTCGACTTCAGGACAGGCAGCAGAGGCTGATAGCTAAGTTCGGTACCCATAGGGAGGGCCTCAACTGGGACCTGGGGTTCATGTCACATTACAGGTGACGACCATTGCACTACACACTCCTGCGCGCACTCTTGCGCGCACACACATTCACAGGCATCCTCTGAGACTTAGACCACTCTACACTCATGCACACACACACATACACTCCCTCTCACAGACACTCACGACCCCCACCCCAGATACACACACTCCTACACTCTCATGTGCACCCCCTCACAGACTTAAGACACACTACACTGATTACACACACTCAACCCCCAACCCAGACACACACAAACAGACAAAGACCCACATGCGCGCACATTTTGTGGGGTGAATTTGTACTTGCAGAGTTACATTGTACTTTGCTCAAAAACTGCATGCATTCATGTAAAACTCTTATCTCACTTTTCAGATTAGAATAAATCTAAACATCATGGCATAGATAGAGAAGACGGGGCTTACACCTTCAACATATTGTCTAGCTAGCACTCATTGTTACAGCTAACCTGAGAATGCAACTTTTTTTAAAAACGGGTTTTGTGATTTACACATAAAAGAAGTGAAACTATCGTGGTATTCGAACAGATGAAAGACAACAGATAATCAAGGTATTTTCCAAAGTATAATTTCAGTTACATCGCACTGCAAATTTTTGCTATAAATTCTGTGCCTTAGAATTGTGTCCTCCACTATCACCTGATGGAGTGGTGCTCCAAAAGCTAGTGTGCTTCCAATTTAAACCTGTTGGACTATAACCTGGTGTTGAGACTTTTAACTTTTCACAAAAAAGGCTGCGTAACAAAATTGAAACTTCCTGAATAGGAGCGTGTTTTTACATCTATTAGTCATAGGACATAAACCGTGACTTGTAAATCATCATTCAGATTGGAGGATGTTAGATAGGATAAACAGAGAATATGACACAAATCAACTCAGGACATGGAAGATGAGATTGAGCTGACAAGTGGCAGAGTTGAGATGAATAAGTGAGAGGTGATTTATTTTGGCATAAAGGATAAGGAGAGACATTCTAGACTAAATAGCACAGTTGAAAGGAGTGTGCAGGAGCATAGTGGCCTGAGGGATTTATTTGCACAGATCCTTGAAGCTGGCAGAACATATTGAGATATTATTAATTAGTGAAGAATTCAGAGCTTTAATTTCATAAATAGGGATATTGGGTACAAAAGCAGGTAAGTTATGCAGAATGTGTATAAAGCTCTGATTAAACGTCAGCCCAGATTCTTAGCAATTCTGGTCCCCACACTTCAAAGAATATGAAGGCTGTTGAGAGGGCGCAGAGGAGATTTCACTGATTCCAGAGTTCAGGGGCTTTAGCTTTAGAAGATTAGGGTGGAAATAAATCGAGTTTGTTTTAGCAGAGAAGGTTAAAGGGTATTTATACCAGACTTATGTAAGGCAAGGAAAAGTGCTTCTCATTAGTTGGTGATGCAAGGACTTGGCGACACCCAATTTTTAAGGTTTTGATAAATACATGAAGAGGATCTGAAGACAAATAGTAATGACCTTGAGCACTGCTTGCAAGGTTGGTTGAAGCAGAGAATGTGATTTTTTTCAAAATGAGATTGAGTGAACCCTTGAGAATAAACTGATGTTATTATAAGCGGAGAGTGGGAAATGGGACTATGAATTGTTCCAACAATATTCTCCAGTGCAGTTGCTATGATTTCTGAACATTTTTTTGATTCCTTCCAAATACACAATGACAAACAAAACACTGGAAGTGACCAAGGATAACTGGTTCAACTTAGTCTTTTTTTCTTTTTATCATCAGTAAAAAAATGCAATTTTAGAAGTGTGTATGCAAGGAGTTATACTGTGTTTGTAATTATTAACCCACAGATGTAGGAGTTCCAACTCTTGCCAGTTCCCTTCTAAGAGTTAGATTGACACAACTTTCTGACTGCATTGTTTTGGTTTGTGACCCCTCCTAGCTGTCTTGTGCTTTTCTGTATAGATTTGTACTATTGGGGTTAGTTCTGTGATTTTAGATAAAATAAAAATCATGATCAATTGATATAGAATCAGCTTTAGTGCAGTTTATAATTTCTCACAATTAAGCATTGAACTGAAATGTTACTGAAAATGGATTTGAAAGCATTATTTTGCGCTCCGGAAAATGGAACAATGTCAAATTTCATGTGATCTCAGCAGTTTATTATGGGGGAGATAAGAATGCTGATTGGTTGGCAAGTCACCTGGCTGAGGATTTTCCGTGGAGAAAACAACCAGGCCTTCAAAAGTAATTAAAAGTTTGAACAAATTTTCAAACCAGCATTTGTAACCAGCTTGCTCATCTCTGTTCCTGAGATAAAAGTTAGTATTAGATGCTGAGTTGATTATAAATAACATTTGCAATCAAAATTTGCTGTTACTTTAAGATGTGTTACTGATCCATTGAACTAGGTTGTATTGAATTTTCTTGTAACAATTGAACTGAACTGTTAACAAGTTTTGTTTTGTTTTGTTTTTCAGTACTGTAATTGCAAGCAATATTCTTCTTGTTGATGAAATAATGAGAGCGGGTATGTCATCTCTCAAAGGTTAAATGAAAATGAAATTTCTTTAGAGTTCAAACCTTTTCCAGTTTCAATTTAGCATATCACCATAATGTGGCCAACTGACTGAAAAATAAAAATGTGTAACTGGGTTTGAAGCTTTCAATTCTGTGGCTGTCAGGATATTCAGAGGACGTGTGTTTCCACTGAGGCTGTTAAGCCATTAGCAGTAACAAATTACGTTAGCAGTACATTATTAAGCTTTCATGTTTCATGGTTATTTATGGTGATTTTTTAAAAATCTACATTGTTAAATAGCTTTTGTTTCCCAATCTTTGTATTCCAACTGTTGAATAAACCTAGTTGTTTTGGAAATTACATTTGTGTATCTTGGTGTGGTATTTAACATAACTACTTGCAATCTACTTCTGTCTGTGAATTTCCTTTCGCACATGGTAGTTTTTTTTCCATAGTTATGATTTTTCCCTGTTGCTCAATGTGTGAACCTTGACTATGAATGCTGCAAGTTGTCAAATTGGGTAGCTTCTTGATCTATTGTTAATTCTTACACCATGTGCCTTGAGGCAGTGGTACAGCCCCTACCCCTGGACGAGAAGGCCCAGATTCCAGTCCCATCTGGTCATAGATGTGTAATAATATCTCCAAACAGGTTGATTGGAATAATCGATCAACACCATTTGCCTTGGAAAGCTATTTCATGGAATCTGTACAGTGCAGCTAGAGGCTGTTCGGCCCATTGAGTCTGCATTGACTGAAGAACATCCCATCCACACACCGCTCCCCTGTACCTCCCTATACCTGTAACTTGCATTTACCATTGCTAATCCACCAAGCCTATTTATCCCTGGACACTACAGAACAATTTTAAGTGTGCCCAATCCATCCTAACCACATCTTTGGACTGTGGGAGGAACCACAACACCCAGTGGGAGCTCCAGCCAACATGAGAACATGTGAACTCCACACCAGTGGAGATTGGAATCAAACCAGGTTCACTGGCTGGCACTGTTCCACTGTGCTGCACTATGGCTGCCACTTGAATAGGATGTGTCTCTAGTTTGAGATTGAGTTCAGGATTTCTTAGCTTAAGGAGCAACTGGGCATTTGAGAGATTGAGTCCAGGAGGTGATCACACAGGTGGAAAGAGATGGCCAGAAGCCTTGGAAGAGGCAGGATCCTTTTGGTTGTCTGAAGCTTTCTGAGGACACAATGAGGTCTGCAAATGCTGGAGATCCGAGTAGAGTGTGTTGCTGGAAAAGCACAGCAAGTCAGGCAGCATCCGAGGAGCAGGAGAATTGAAGTTTCGGGCCGGACCCCTCCTTCAGGAATGACGCTTTCTTATACTAGTATTCTTAAGACAGCTGGGAGTGATGGCTCTGGAGAAGTTATAGTTAATGGCAGGACTCTGAATAGCATTGATGTATCAAGGGATCTTGGGGTTCAAGTCATAGCTCCCTGAAAGTGGCCACACAATAGAGGTTGTAAAGAAGGCAAATGGTATGCTTGCCTTTTTTATTTGGAAAATGGAGTCCAAGTCAGGATGTTATCTTGTAGCTTTGTAAGACTTTGGTTCAGTCACACTTAGAATTGTGTTCAATCTCTGTCACCACATTGTGACAGATCTGAAGTCTGAGGGTGCAGAAGAGAATTACCAGGATGCTATCTGGATTAGAGGGTATGAGCTATAAGGAGAGGCTAGAAAAGCGAGGGCAGCACAGTGGCACAATTGTTAGTGGTGTTGCCTCAGCACCAGAGACGCAGCTTCAATTCCAGCCTGTAGGAGATCAGAGTTGTGTGGGGTATTGGAAGAGAACAGCAAGTCAAGCAGCATCTGAGGAGCAGGAGAATTGAAGTTTCGGGCATAAGCCCTTCATCTGATGGGGAGGGCTGATGCCCGAAACATCGATTCTCCTGTAGCTCAGATACTGCCTGACCTTTGCTTTTCCAGCACCACACTCCATTGCAGCCTGTGTGGTGTTTGCACATTCTCCTCTTGTCTGCATGGGTTTCCTCCTGGGTGCTCTGATTTCCTCCCACATACAAAGATGTGCAGGTTTTGTAGCTTACCCATGGAGAATGCAGGCTTACAGTGGAGTGGGCTGCTCCTTTGGAGTGTTGGTGTGGACTTGATAGATCTGCTTTCACACTGTAGGAATTCTATGATAACTGGGCTCACTGTGTGGAGCAGTGGGGGCTGAGGAGAGACTTGATAGAAGTTTATAAATTTGAGATGCATAGTTAGGGTTGATGGTCAGAATCTTTTTGCTGAATTGAAATGTATACTACTAAGGGGTATGCATTTAAGGTGAGGGGTGGGGAAAAGTTCAAAGATGTGAGGGGCAAGTTTTTTTCCCACATAGTGGTAGGAATCTGGAACATGCTGCCAGGGGTGCTAGTGAAGGCAGATATAATAGGGGCATTTAAGGAACACTTGGATAAGCACATGAATGTGCAAGGAATGGAGGAATATGGACCAAGGGCAGGCAGAAGAAATTAATTTAGCATCATGTTCAAGACAACATTGTGGACTGAAGGGCTAGTTCTAAGTTCAGTTCAGCCCAAGGCACTACTAAATACATGAGTTCCTAGGAGAGGTAATCAAAAATCAGCAATTCTGTCATTACAGGAGATTTCACTAATTAGATGGATACTGGTTCCCTGAGACTTGCTGAGATTTGCACAGTATGTTACCTCCTTCATGTCAGGATAAAAGACATCACTGAGGGTGTGGGGAGAAGTGAGCCAGAAATTCTGGTAGATGTAATGCCAGCAACATGGAGTAGGAATAAAGTTCTGTGGTGTGATTTTCGAATGAGGATTGAGTTTTTAAAAATAGGACTTCTATCAGCGGTGTTGCATGCTACCAGGGGAGAAAATAGACTTAGAACATAGAACAGTACAGCACAGAACAGGCCCTTCAGCCCACTATGTTGTGCTGACCACTGATCCTCATGTATGCACCCTCAAATTTCTGTGACCATATGCATGTCCAGTAGTCTCTTAAATGTCCCTAATGACCTTGCTTCCACAACTACTGCTGGTGACGAATTCCATGCTCTCAACTGTGTAAAGAACCCGCCTCTGAGATCTCCTCTATACTTTCCTCCAACCAGCTTAAAACTATGACCCCTCGTGCTAGTCATTTCTGCCCTGGGAAATAGTCTGAGTCGATAGCCAATCTATGCCCCTCATTATCTTGTATACCTCAATTGGGTCCCCTCTCCTCCTCCTTTTCTCCAATGAAAAAAGTCCAAGCTCAGTCAATTTCTCTTAAGATAAGCCCTCCAGTCCAGGCAGCATCCTGGTAAACCTCTGAACCCACTCCAAAGCATCCACATCTTTCCTATAATAGGGCCACCAGAACTGGACGCAGTATTCCAAGTGCGGTCTAACCAAAGTTTTATAGAGCTGCAACAAGATCTCACGACTCTTAAACTCAATCCCCCTGTTAATGAAAGCATGGTCTAAGATATCTAACCATGTACTCTTGATATAGTGGAGAGCCTTCTGCACTTCAAATATCCATTTTGTGTTTAGAAGCATAAGTTATGCAGTTAATTCTTAATTATCCTGTGAAGTGGCCTAGCAAACAACTCCGATGTATGGCACAGAAACAGACCCTTTGATCCAACTTGCCAAAGCCAGATATTTTGGATAAATCTAGTCCCATTTGGCCCATCTCCCTCTTAAACCCTACCTATTCATATGCATCTAGATGCCTTTTAACTGTTGTAATTGTACCAGCTGGCAGCTCATTCCATACACATACTGCCCTCTGAATAAGTTGTCCCTTTTTAAAATCTTCCCCTCTCCATGCTCCAGGGAAAATAGCCAGATAGTGCAAACTCTCCAACCCTGGCAACATCCTTTGTAAATCTTTTCTGAACTTTTCCAAGTTTCACAACATTCTTCCTAATAGCAGGGTGACCAGAATTGCGCACAGGATTCCAAAAGTGACCTAGCTGATATTGTGGCTGTGCAGGACCTGACTTCCCAATTTTATACTTAGTTTTGCCTTTATTGGGACGTATATTAAGGAACATTTCGCCGAGCATCTCAGCGGGCTTGCAGAAATCGACCTGACAGCCCATTTTAATTCCCCTTTCTGACATTACCATCCTTGGCCTCCTCCATTGCCATAATGAATCAAACTGCAAATTGGAGGAATAACATCTAATCTTCCACCTGGGCAGCCTACAGCCTGGAGGACTCAACATTGAGTTCTCTAATTTCAAATAACCTCCCTTCCCCAACCCTCCCTTCCAGCCATAAACAGGACTCATCCTTTCCCTCGACCAATTAGATCATACCCTCTTCCTGTGTTCACCCCCTTTATCTGCAGCTTCCCCTGTCACCCACCCTCAGTCCTGAAGTAAGGTAACATCGACTTCGCCACCTGCTGCTGCCTGGTCTGCTGTGTTCTTCCAGCCTCCTTGTCTAAGTGGGAATAGGGCCCATGTCACACAACAACACCAGCTACAACATTTCACAAACGTTTCTAGGCTTTTACTTTTCTGCCGTTGTCCGTTGATTAAAGATTCCGTTTCAGCTTGGCAGAGTAACAGCAGTTCTCCGGGTTACAATGTACTTGTTAAACCCAGTTGCAGTCAGGGTTCTATTACAAACCGGGCCCTCCCACCACACACTCAACTGCTGAAGCCCCACCTCCCACCCCCCTCTGAGCATGCGCAGAGCCGCCGGAAGAGGCGTGCGGGCGGAATGGGTCTGTTTCCGGTGACAATGAGAGCCTGGCAGTGGCTTTTTCTATACCTTTGGCAGCGAGGGGCTGCGGCCATCCCGGCCACAGGTCAGTCAGTAGGCTGGGAAGAGGCTGGACAGGAGGAAGTTTGAGGGGATTAAGAGTTTCTGTTAGAGGAGGGTGGACAGGAGTCAGATGGAGGTGGGGTGGGGGAGATGAGGGATGTGTGCAGTGGGGAGTTGTGAGGGGAGGGTCACGGAGATGTACGTGTGGGAGGAATGGCATGAAGGGAGTGGACTGCGGGAGAGGAACTGGTGCCAGGGCAGAAAAGAAATAAAAGGAAGAATGGTGGGGTTGGGAAGAGGTGGGTGAAGAAGTGGGGGAGAGGGGATAGTGATGTGTGGTATGGTGCAGTAGAACGGGGAAGGGGGAATGCAATGAAGAGGGGATGGGAAGGGAGAGGGGTATGTTGGAATGGGTTCGCTAAGAGTACAGTATTAGGTGCTGGCGATTAGTGTGTTGGGAAGAGTTTTGCAGGAAGGTAGAAAAGGGTTAAGGTGAGCTGCAGCAAGTGAGAGTTTGGGCGGGAATGGTGCAAGAGTGTAGGGAGAGGGATGTGACTTGTGTTGGAAGGGTATGAAGGGATGGGCATGAGGACATGGTGGTTGTGAGCTGTATGGGATGACGTGGGTACAGAGAGGGAGGCTGTACAGAGATGGGTTGCTTATAAGTGGTTATGTGGTAGGCATATTGGGGGTGGGGAGAGGTTGTTTATTTCAAGCTTCTCTCCTACTGTTTCCCAATTATCTTTATTAACCTCACTCTTCACCACCACAGATACCTATTTAGATGATGTTGGTCAAATTTGAATGACCCAGTGATCTGTCTGTGACACTCTACAGATCCTAAATACTTGATGTATGAAAAAGATTTTTCTGTTGTTGCTATTGTTTATTTTGCCAAATACTTAATATATCTCGTTTGATTCTTAATCTTCCCATTAATGGAAAAAGTTTCTCTCATCTCTGTCCAGACCCCTTAGGATTTAGCACACCTGTATCAAGTCTCCTCTCATTCCTCTCCAACAAGAACAGTCCCAATTTCTCCGATGATAACTGAAGTTCCTCATCATTGGAGCCACACTTTTGAATGCTTTCTGTATTCTCTTAATTGCTTCACATCCTCCTTAAAATATGCTGCCCCCAGTACTGTAGTTGAGGCTGGATAAGGGTTTAACATCACTTCCATGCTTTTGTTCCCTTATGTGTCTATTTATAAAACTCAAATATGATTTAATATCTCTGAACCAGGCCTGCTGTTTTTATTGATTTATGGGCTCCGGTCCCTATGTTCTGGCACCACCTTTAGAATTATATCCTTTATTTTATATTGGCTCGTAGTGTTCTTACTCCCAATATCAATCACTGCTTTGTGTTAATTTGCCACTTACTTGCCCTATCCATCAACCTAGCTATCAGTTTGAATTTTTAACATCTTTACTGTTCACAAATGTGCCCAAGTTTCATCTTGTTTGAAAATTCTACACATTTTTCTAAATCAGGAAGACCTGATATCTTAATTGCAACCCCAAGGAGCTCACCTGCAAACCTTTCTCTCGTCTGAAAAGCATCCATTAACTGCAACTTTGTTTCCTGTCACTCAACCAATTTATTTTCCATATTTCTTTTCATTCAGTGAGTCCCACGTTTGCTCAGGGCATAGTACTGTATCAGGTTTGGAAGGATGGGGTAACTGAACACCTTGTACATTTTCAGTTAATCAGGGAGAGTAGACAGTACACATGATAGGTAGGCAGTGCCTGACAAAGTTTAGATTACCTACTGTGTGGAAACAGGCCCTTTGGCCCAATAAGTCCACACTTACCCCTTCACCTAACGCTATGGGCAATTTAGCATAGCCAATTCACCTGACCTGTACATGTTTGGACTGTGGGAGGAAACTGGAGCACCCGGAGGAAACCCACGCAGACACAGGGAGAATGTGCCACACAGACCCGGGTCTCGAACTGTGAGGCAGCAGTGCTTAACTGCTGTGCCACTCTCAATAATTTTTGAAGTGGGAATGGTGCATATCTATATTGTTTATACAAACATCCGGAAGGATTTAATAAGGTCGCACAAAAGAGACTATCAGCTAAAGGTAGAAACCCACAGAACTGAGGGCAAATTATTGACATTGCAAGGAGATTGCTTGAATAGCAGGCAACAGAAAGTAGGGATAATGGGTACGTAGTTAGATTGGCCATGGGTGTCCCATAAGGACCTGCGTTCAGATCTCAATTTTTCACATTAATGATTTGGGTAATGGCAGAGGGAGTCATATATCCAAATTTGTCTATGGCACAAAGTTGGGCAGGGTTGTAGACTGTATAGATGATAGCATAAAATTACAAAGGATATTGATTGACTAAGTGAATGGGCGAATCTATGACAGATGGAGTTCATTGTATACAAAATTTAAGGTCATCCATTTTGGACTGAAAAAGGATACATTAGGGTACTTTCTGGAAGGTACAAAGTTGAATGTAGTGCACTGAATCCAAAGAGATGATAGGTTGAAGTGCATAGATTTTCAAAATGTCTCTCGTGCAGAAAATAATCAAGCAAGCTAATGGTCTTCAGATTGTAATGATTGTTCATCCTTGTACTGGAATATACTGATGTGGAAGACTGCAGTCATGCAGGATCTTAGACTCCACATGGAGTACTGTGAGCAGATCTGGACACCTCATCTTAGAAAGGATTAATTAACCTTGGAAGGGAGGGCAACATAAGTTTGCAAGAATGATACCTGCTTTCAGTAGTTGTTATGAGGAAAGATTATACAGATTAGGTCCATTTTCTGTAGAATTTAAAAGGCTGATGTGATCTAATCAAGTCTTCAAGATATTAAGAGGAAAAGGGTCTATAAAGAGAAACTATTTTCACTGGTTGGGTATTCTAGACAGAGACCCAATCTGGCCTGAATTCTCAGAATATTCAGGCGATGTTAGGAAGCACTTATACACGCACAGAGTGGTAGATATTTAGAACTCTCTTCACAACTGGCAGTGGGTATAGGCTCGGTTGTTGATTTTAAATTGGTGATGATACATTTTTACAAAGTACTCGTATCTGCCTTTGGCAGATACATGGAGGTGCACCACAGATCAGCCATTATTTCATTGAATGGTGAAGCAGGCTTGAGGAGCTGAATAGCCTACTCCTGTTCTTACATTCGTAAATCTGCATAGACCTCTTCAAGTTTGTTAAACACTATTTATCCTGAAATCAGTGTTTGTTTCCCTTATAATTAACTGGCATTTGCCCAAGTCACTCTTACTTGTGACCGGAGTTATCATTCATTGTATATATTCCTTCCAGTATTAGACCTCCCAAAATATATCACTTTGCACTTAGTAGGACTAAATTTCATTTGCCATTGCTGTGCTTAATTTACTAGCTGGCTAGCCGGAGTCCGTCCTCACGATCAACAACACCTCCACTTTTCATGTCATCTGCAAATTTACTAATCACACCTTCTACATTCATCAAAGTCTACATTCACCAAGCACTGAGGATGTCACCTAGATAGGAGACGAAACGTCTGCAACACAAATTTCCAGCTCGGCGAACAGAACCACAACAACGAGCACCCGAGCTACAAATCTTCTCACAATCTTTGAATTCAAAGTCGTTTGTGTACATAAGAAATAGCAAGCGTCCCAGCACTGATCCCTGTGGTACACTGCTGGTCACAGACTTCCAAATACAAAAACAATCCTTTGTATTCTATTTGTAAGCCAGTTTTGAATACAGTTTGCTTTGGATCCCATAGGCTCTTAACTTTTGGACTAGTTTTCCATGTAGGACTTTGTCAAAGGCCTAACTGAAGTCTGTGTAAAACAGATCAATTGCATGACCCTCTTCAATATATTTTGTCACGTTTTGAAAAACCTCAGTTAAATTAGTCAGACAGGATTTCTCTCTAACCAATCCAAGCTGACTATCCCTGATCAATTTGTGTGGATCAAAGTGTGGATTAATCATCTCCATTTCTTTTCAAATAATTTCCTTGCCACTGACATCAAACTAAATAAAAACTGAAAGAACTGAAGATGTTAGAAATTGGAAACAACAACAACAGAGATTGTAGGAAAAGCTCAGGTGGTCAGGCAGCATCTGTGAAGAGGAATCAGTTAATGTTTCGGATCCAGTGACCCTTCCAGTGACTGCACGTTCTGAGAAAGGGTCACTGGACCAGAAATGTTAACTCTTATTTCTCTCCACAGATGTTGCCAGATCTGCTGAGTTTTTCCAGCAATTTCTGTTTTTGTTGCTGACATCAGACTAACTCTTCTGGAATTACCCTGCCTTTCTTGAACAAAGTAATCACATTTGCTTTCCTCCAGTCATCTGGTACTTTGCCTGTGACCAGCGAAATATTAAATACAGTTTATCTGCCACGGCCCTAGCAATCCCCTCCCTAACCTTCCAAAGCAGTTTGGGAAACATCTCATGAGGCCCTGGGGATATATGCGTCTGTATGCTGCTGAAACATTTTATATTTCTTTCTCATTAGCTTTAATGTGTTCTAGAACCTCACCAACCCAAGTGATATCACTGGCTATATTGTTTCTCTGTCCTCTGTGAAGACAGGTCAGAAGTATTCATTTGAGACCTTATCCACTGGTTCCACACACAGATTGCTCCTTGATCTCTAATAGGTAGCTTCTCATGTCCCCTTTATTTTGTCATCTACCCATTCACAGTCAGCTGTGACATCTCCCAGCTTTTGGGAGTTCCATTTGCTATACATACCTCTAAGCCCCAGTCACATGCAGTATTCCTTGAACTGGCCGGTAAGGTATCTTTCCTCCATTCTTTAGTTAGCAACAAATTAATGCAGCCATGCTTCAAATTAACCATGAGACAATGAGATAGGTCACTGACAATGTGTAAAGGAATAAAACCAAGTGATCCTGCCAATTAATTCTGATTTTGTGATTCAGGGCTAATACAATTATTATTTAAAAATAAATAAATAAAGTAATCATTATCTGTAATTCAGAGGTGGAAACTGAACAAATGACTAAGACATTTTAGAGTCATCAGTATAAACTGGAAGTTCATTTATTGAATATTCAATATTTAAAATGTGAAATGTATACAGTTTCCAACTCTGAAATCCTTATCTGGTTGTAATCCCTTAATTTAAATCCCAGATTAGGTTCCTTAAGCGGTCCTGATCAGTCATTGCTCATTTACAATAGGCCGTAAAATGACTGCAGCAGCATTAAAAGATCTTGTCTACTCACATGCAACAAAATACTTCTCATATATAAACAATGGCCAAATCCAAAGACACAGATATTAACAACAGGATACTAATTTTGTTACACGATTTATCACAACATAATGTTGAACTGAAGTTTCAATTGTCATTGAGGGAGGGGAATAAAATAAAGCTACGACTGGCAAACAATCATCACCAATGAGACACAGCAGTCTTAAACTAAGTGGAAACAAACGAGTTTGAAACAAAAATTAAATCTGCTAGTATCATTTTCTGAAAACACTGTTGGTTTGAGATATTTTGGATCTGTCTTTATACTTGCAGTTTTACAAAATTGAACTAAATTAAATAAGGTTCATGCAATTCCTCCACTCGGTGATCAAAGTTAAAGTCTGAAGTGATTTTCCTCAATGTTAGGTTTCAATAATAAATTAAATTGAGCAGAGACCTGCTCTTATCCTGGAGCAGATGATTCTGCACCTGACGCCCAGATTTACTGCTACTGCTTTACTTCCTTTCGTCAATTCTTTCATGCATACAACAAATATGAGAGGATTGAAATGCAGTAGCATGAAATACAGGGGAACCTCGATTATCCGAATGTGGGCATATTTCATTCGGATAATCGATTATTTGGTTAATCGATTAAATGCCTTTCCTCTGGGGCTCGGAATTTTAAACGTCTGCTGCTCCCCGTTCAGGAGACCGCAGCTGTACATAGCGCATGAGTCCCTACCCCAGAATCGCTCTTGCCCTAAAACCTGTCGAACACCGCCCCCGTCCCGTCCAACACAAACCCCGACCCCCGGTTGTGTCCAACACAACCCCCCGACTGTACACAACCCCATTCAATACTGCTCTCTGCCCCCATGTAACACCGCCCCCCGCCCGCCCCTCAAACCCACCCCCCACTCGTGTCCAACACCGCCACCCTAGTGCACACCCCGCTGTGCCCCCCAGCCCTGTCCAACACTGCCCCACCCGTGCACACCCCCTCATCCCCCCCCCGCCTGTGCAACACCAGCCCCCCCATGCACACCCCCATCCACCCCTGCCAGTGTCCCCTCAGCCCTGTTCAACACCAGCCCCGCCCCCCGTGCACACTCCCATCCACCCTTGCCAGTGCCCAACACTGTCCCCTGTGCGCATCCACCCCAGCCCTGTCCAACACCTGCCCTCCTCACCGTGCGCACCCCACGTCCACCCCCAACCCCACCAGTGCCCCCACAGTCCAATCCAACACTGCGCACCCCCTGTCCACCTCGCCTGTGCCCTCCCCAGCCCTGTCCAACACCGCGCACCCCCCATGTGCCCCTACAGTCCGATCCAACACTGCACCCCCCCCCGTGCGCACCCCCGTCCACCCTGCCTGTGCCCCCCCCAGCCCTGTCCAACATCGCCCCCCCAGCCCTGTCCAACATCGCCCCCCCGTGCGCAACCCCCATCCACGCCCACCTGTGCCCCCACAGCCCTATCCAACACCGCACCCCCGTGCAAACCCCCCCAGCCCTGTCCAACACCGCACCCCCTGTCCACGCCCACCTATGCCCCGACAGCCCTATCCAACATCGCCCCCACCGTGCGCACCCCGCCCTGTCCAACACCAGCCCCCCCCCCGCGCCAGTGCCCCCTCAGTCCTGTCCAACACCGCGCACCCCCGCCTGTAACCTCCCAGCCCTGTCCAACACTGCCCCCCGTGCGCAACACCACCGCCCCGTGCACACCCACCCATCCACCACCCCCCACAGCCCTGTCCATCACTACCCCCGTGTACACCACCCCCATCCACCCCCACCTGTGCCCCCCAACCCTGTCCAACATTGTGCCCCTGTGTACAACCCCCATCCACCCCCCCCATGCCCCCACAGCACTGACCAGCACCAGCCACCCCCCCGTGCGCACCCCTCTCATCCACCCCGGCCTGTGCCCCCCCTGGCTCTGTCCAATACCGTCCCCCTGTATGTGCACCCTGCCCTCCTGCCTGGTGCAGACAGACTGGACACCAACGACAAGACTGCTGCTGCCTTTGGGGGGTAAGTCTCCACAGCCCCCCCACACACAACTTTTTACTGCAACTTTTTGACAGGTTCCAACAGGACAGTGTTGGAGAGATTACCTGGGGAAGAGAGGAGGAGCGTTTAGGGTACACCCCTCTGTAGAACTCCAGGGAAAGTGTGTGGGGGGAAAGAGGGCGGGAGGTTTGTCATTTGGAGATGGTGCCTGTTTAATCACTGTAAACAAAAGACGCCATCACTGTTGGAAACAAGTCTTTGATGTAATGTTTTTTTCGGGACCTCGATTCGGAGATGCCGGTGTTGGACTGGGGTGTACAAAGTTAAAAATCACACACCACCAGGTTAGAGTCCAACAGGTTTAATTCACTAGCTTTCGGGCGGCCATGACCTGTAAGAAGAACTGAGGTTAATATTTCATATAATCACTGATGGATCCTTAACCTTAAAAGAAATCATCTTAAATTTCCAAAATGCAAGTCAAATTCAAAACAGTCCCAGATCTCGCGCTCCCGGGAACAAAACACAAATATTCAATCACCACAAACAAATGTGCATTCAAACCGAATCTCAAAGGGTTAAACTTGCTGTAAGCTGCAGGGAATCAGCGTTGAGTCTCTCTCACACACGCGAACATTTTAAAGGTAATGAGGCACTCACACTCCAGAACAGTCAAAGTTCGGGAGTTTAGCCTTATACATCTTGGCTCTAGCACATGGCTGCTTAACCAAGTGTGCGACAATTGTATCAGCATTTTGTACCTGGCCAGTTTTCCTTTTTTTAACGCGACAAAAGCAGAAACCACCCTCTATATTTCATAAACAAAGAGCAAACACCAGAACAAAACTATTGTAGACAAACATGATAAAGCAGCAAAGCAAAGCAAAGCAAGACAAGCCAAACAGATACAACAGAGAAGATAATCTCGACCTAAAACTTTCACTAATCAATAACCCGACAACGAACAAGACTAATGATTTCTGCAAAACATTCTCGACATTCTAAAACCCTGACAGTCTCAGTATAATATAATCACGATACTTCTTTGTTTTGCCTTTCACAGAATAATTTGGAAATCAATTTAGACGACGCCAATTTGGCTGAATTTGAGTCCTGATTCATTTGAAATACTTCCTTACTCAGGTCCCTGACCTGTTTACTTAACGTTCGAATCCCCGACTCTAATCTGGATTCCCGATCCCGAGGTTCCTGACCTTTTAAGTTAATCTTTTCTGAATGAATTCTTATCAAGACTGATACTTTTCAGGCTGGACTGAGATAATAAGCAGCGAGTGGTCATCGACTCAACCGCGACTTGAATGAGAGGAAACCCCGAGGGAGAAAATACTCACCCGTCTGGCGGCCCGATTCCTCTACACTCAATAGTGGAGAACTCAAGGCTCTTACACCGCTGCCCCCAATCCGTCCGTACTGAGTGTGGGTAACGGCACCAGATGAAGATCTGGGCTCTGGGGTGGGGAAGGGGTCCTCTCAGTTCCGTGATCGGTCAATAAACATTCACAATCAGTCTGGTTCTTTAAGACTTCACCCTTGATTTCTTCATACGGCCGGGTACAGAGCATCCAAGAATACAGAAGTTGAGCCCTTCTGTATTCCTCGGAGGAGCTGTACACGGCTTCAAACAAAGACATTTTTATAGTTTTCTTAAAGAAGGGTACAGGCTATGACCGCATTGTACATTCAAACAATTATCAATCAATACACGATATTGCTTTATTTGATAGTTACTTAGTCCAATGATATTTCCTGGGAACCAACTTTATTTTCCAACGCTTCAGCTTACGAACAAAGCCACTGCACCTGTACCCAAAGGTCAGTCAGGGTGGCTAGGAATGTCTAATCTAGTTGCGTTATTTCAGTGCTTTAAAAGGGCACATTGTCTGCTAATCTCTATTGAAGCAGATTGTAGTTAGCACTTTTGCAGTTAGTAACTTAAAAGCCAGTTTATGCAGCTTTAGCAGAATTCGTGTGTGGCACAGTGGTTAGCTCTGCTGCCTCACAGCGCCAGGGACGCGGGTTCAATTCCCACAGTCGGGCGACTGACTGTGTGGAGTTTGCACATTCTCCCCATGTCTGCGTGGGTTTCCTCCCACAGTCCAAAGATGTGCAGGTCAGGTGAATTGGCCATGGTAAATTGCCCGTAGTGTTAGGTGTAGGGGTCTGGGTGGGTTGGGTCGGTGTGGACTCCACACTGTAGGTAATCTAATCTAATTGTCAGTTTACAGCCTAGAAGTCATTTTGTCATGTTATTTGCATCGAGAAGCCATCTTGTTGCCATCTAGGTTATTAAGAGCATCTGTTAGGTGGTTGCCTCTGACTACAACTAGTCCCCTCAGCCTGTGTTCAGGTTGAAACCTGATTCTCACTGTGCTCCTGAAGGGCCTCCATGTTTTAATGCTCTGCATAAAACTCAGATAAGCACTCGTGCAGTCCTGTATTCTTATCCACTGTCTGCTTTATCTTCCTTAGCATTCTTCATACCCCCTTTCATTTTTTTCTAACTTGTGTGTCTACCTTTTAGATTCGATTGTGGTGAAGCTGCCCGGTGGCACCTTTCACATGGGTACTGATGAAGCCGATGCTAGAGACGGCGAAGCTCCTGTCAGAAGAGTGACTGTAAAACCATATGCTTTAAATCAGTATCCAGTTACTAATGTGGAATTCAGGTCAGAGAAATATAATGGTTTTAAACCCTACTTTAAATAGTTGACAGATTAGTTGTTGTGTTGTGTCGAAACAAAATCCCCAAACCAAATCCAGTAGTTGAAGTATTTGTACACTTGTTGCTCAGTCATTTTTGACTTTGATTTTGTGAAATTATAAAAAGGAGAAAGCAGAGAATGAGAAAAAAAAATAGCGAGTAATACAAAAGCAGATAGTAGAAGTTTCACTAAATATTTAGTAGGAAAAGAATAAATGTTGGCATCTAGAGAGAGATAGAGAGACAGTGAGACTGAGTAACAATAATGGAAAACCGGAAATGGTAGAGTTGAGACAAGATCTCTGCTGTGTGCCGTTTTGAAGAGGTTGGGCCTACAAGTTGAAGAATGAGAGATTTTAAATTCATTCATAGAATGTGGGAATTGTTGACTGGGCGAGCATTCAACATCAGCCTAATTGCCCTGGAGAAAGTGGTGGTGGTGGTCTTCCTTGTTGATCAATGGTGTAGATATATCCATAATACTTTAGGGAAGCGAGTTCCAAGATTTTCACCAATGCTACTGAAGAGATGACTATATTTTTCAAATCAGATGTGTGGTTTGAAGGAAAGCTTAGAGCCATAGAGGTTTACAGTAGAGGATAAGGCCCTTTAGCCCATCCAACAGAGGGTGTTGCTGAGAGGTGACTGAGGAGGATTCTGGGAGGAGTCGGCGGAGATTGCCCAGGAACGAATAAAAGACAAGCAAGCTATAGTGGAGCAGCCATTTCTGGAACGTCAATTTTGAGAAGAACTGCTGTGTGATGGAAGTCCTCCAGGAGGTTTAAGTGTGAACTTTGGTGAAGGGCTTCATTGAGGATGACGATCAGAAACTAGGTGAGGACAAGATAAGATTTTGTCCTTTGTCTTACGTCAAGGGTCCACAGTGGCATTTCAGGCACTGGTATGCTGCTCCTGCCAAATGTGGGAGACCAGGGAACAGTCTAGAGTCCTTGATGATTGTGTCTGCAGGAAGTGTAACTGGCTGCAACTCCTCACAGACCTTGTGGCTTGGTTGGAGCATCAGTTGGATGCACTAAGGAACATACAGGTGTCTAGAGTGTGTGATAGACACTAGTTGCAGTGATGTGGTTACACCATGTGATTAGTCAGGCAGATTGGTGACAGCCAAGAGATGCAGGCAGGTAGTGCAGGAGTCTCCTGTGTTTATTCCCCTCTCAAACAAGTATATTGTTATGGGGGGCATAGTTTCTCAGGGGAATACAGCAGCAGCAGCCAGACCTGTGGCACCATGATTGTCCCTGATCTACAGCAGAGCCAGGCAAAGTCCAAGTGAGCATTAGTGGTAGGAGACTCGCTGGTCGGGCACTGACAGACATTTCTGTGGCCACAATAAGACATGAGAGGCAAATTTTTTATACAGGTTCGTTCGTGTGTGGAATGAACTTCCTGAGGAAGTGGTGGATGTGGGTACAATTTCACCATACAAAAGCCATTTGGATAGGTACGTGAATAAGGAAGGTTTTGGAAGGATATGGGCCAGGAGCAGGAGGTGGGACTAGTTTAGTTTGGGATTATGTTTGGCATGGACCGGTTGGACTAAAGGATCTGTTTCTGTGCTTTGTGGTAACACCATTGAATGTCACTGGGCGGTGGTTAGACTGTCTCTTGCCACTTGTCAGCCCGAGCCTGGGTATTGTCCAGATCATGTTGAATTTGAACATGGGCTGCTTCAGTATCTGAGGGATCACGAGTGGTGCTGAACATTGTGCAATCATCAGTGAACATCCCCACTTCTGACCTTATGATGGAGGGAAGGTCATTGACAAAGCAGCTGAAGGTGGTTGGGCCCAGTACAGCATCCTGAGGAAATCCAGAGATGTCCTGGAGCTGAGATGACTGACCTCCAACAACCATAACCATCTTCCTATGTGTCAGGTATGACTCCAGTCACCGGAGAGACTGGCTCCTTATACCCATTGATTCCAGTTTTGTGAGGGTTCCTTAATGCCACATTGGTTGAATGCAGCCTTGATGTCAAGGGCTGTCACTCTGTCTTCATCTTTAGAATTCAGCTGTTTTGTCCATGTTTGGACCAAGGCTGTAATGAGCTCCAGAGCTGAGTTGCCATGGCAGAACCTGAACTGGGCATCGCTAAGCAGGTGCTGGCTGATAGTACTTGATGACATCTTCCATCATTTTACTGATGAGCAAGAGTAAACTGATAGGGTGTTGCGTGGCTGGGTTGGATTTGTCCTGCTTTTTATGTACAGGACATACCCAGCAATTTTCCATATTGCAGGAAGATGCCAATGTTGTAACTGCACTGGGACAGCTTGGCTAGGGCAGTGGCAAGTTCTGGAGCACAAGTCTTCAGTTATATTGCTGGTACATTGTCAGGGCCAGTGGCCTTTGTAGTATCAAGTGTCTCCAACACATGGAGTGAATTGAATTGGCTGAAGGTGGGTACTTGTAATGCTGGTGACCACTGGAGGAGGCTGCGATGGATCATCCACTCAGCACTTCTGGCTAAAGATTGCTGCGGAAGCACTGATGTGTTGGGCAATTCCATCATTGTGGATGGAGATATTTGTGGCGTTTCCTCTGGTGAGTTATTTAACCACCATTCGTGACTGGATGTGGCAGGACTGCAGAGCGTAGATCTGATCCATTGGTTGTGGGATTGCTTAGCTCTGTCTATTAGTTGCTGCTTATGCTGTTTGGCATGCAAGTAGTTCTGTTTGGTGGCTTCACCAGGTTGACCAAGTATGCCTGGTGCTACTCCTGGCATGCCTTCCCGCACTCTCAATTCAACCAGGTTTGATGGTAATGGTTGAGTGGGGGACATGCCAGTCTATGGGGTTATAGATTGTGCTGGAGTACAATCCTGCCTCTGTTGATGGTCTACAGCAGCTCATGGATGCCAGGCTCACTGAGTTGCTAGATCTGTTTGAAGTCTGGCCTATTTAGCACGGTGATAGTGCCACACAACGTGATGGTGGTTATTCTCAATGTGCAAGTGGAACTTCGTCTCCACAAGGTCTGTGTGGTGGTCATTCTTCCCAATGCTGACATGCTTGCGTTAGAGCATTGAGTATAGCAGTTAGGATGTCTTATTGCAGCTGTACAAGATGTTGGTAAAGCCACATTTGGACTACTGCATGCAGTCACTTATTATTCAACTAGAAAGAGAGCGGAGAAGATTTACTAGGATGCTACCTGGACTGGAAGGTTTGAGTTATAAGGAGAGGCTGGATAGGGTTGGGACTTTTTTTTTCCTTCAGCGTAGGAGACTGAGGGCTGACCTTATAGAGGATTATAAAATCATGAGAGGCATAGATAAGGTAGGTAGCCAACAGCTTCTCCCCATGATTGAGGACATAGGTTTAAGTGGAGAGGGAAGAGATACAAAAGGGCCCAGAGGGGCAATTATTTCACCGAGGGTTGTGAGTGTCTGGAATGGGCTGCCAGAGTTGGTGAAAGCGAGTACAGCTTTGTCATTTTAAAAAAACATTCGGGCAGGTACGTGGATGGGATAGGTATGGAGGAATATGGACTAAACATGGATATGGATGGAAAATTGGGGGCATGGACAAGTTAGGCTGAAGGGACCTTTTCCATACTGTAAACCTCTATGACTCTGTACTGGTCAAAAGCGAGCACCTAACTATTCTTGCAGGTTGTATTGTTCTCATGTACCTGCTTTCTTTACCCTATAAGTAGTAGAAGTCACAGCTTTGGCAAGTGCTATTGAAGGAGCCTTAAAGGGCTGCAGCAGTACATCCTGTAAATGATGCACACTGCTGCCAATGTGTGTCAGTGGTGAAGAGAGTGAATGGTTCAGGTGGTGGTTGTGGTGGTAATCAAGTAACTGCTTTGTCTTGGGTGTGTTGAGCATCTTGACTGTTGTTAGAAGCTGCATTCATCCAGACAAGTAGAGTGTGCTCCATTGCAAATCTGACTTGTGCCTTAGGGGCAGGCTATGAGGAGTGATTTATGAGGAGAATTCCCAGTTTCTGACCAGTTTCCCAGTTTAGCTACAGTAAGTATATGGCTAGTTCAGTTCAGTTCATGGTCAATGGTAACCTCAGGATGTTGATGTGAGGGTTTCAGTGATGGTGATGCCAATGAATGGGTAGGGTGATGGTTAAATTGTTTCTTATTGGAGATGATCATTGTGTTAGTGTTCAGTTTGCACATTGACATTGTGCATTTCAATAGTGTGTTTCATTTACTGACAAGTAGCAAAGCAGAGTCCAATTTTTGTTAGTGTCTGATTTATTGATTATAACATTTTTGTAATATTTTGCAGAGAGTTTGTCAGATCACAGAAATATAAAACAGAAGCAGAATCATTTGGTTGGAGTTTTGTATTTGAAGATTTTGTATCTGAAGAATTGAAAAGCAAAGTGACACAAAGAATTGAGGTATAATTAATTCTCATTGAACCAGCATTTCTACATCACACTTAAAGGAGAATACTATAGAAAGGTACATAACTTCTAATGGTGGAGCTGGAAACCTGGTTATAAAGTTTACAGGGTGAGGAGTGGTGGAAATCAACAGACTAATGTGGCAATGACAGGATATTTCCTCAATGAGACAACTGTCTTTTGGTCAGCATGAATTTGGATATATAAAACTTTATTTAGACTCTTTGACAATGGTAAGCTTGGGTTAGGGACAATAGAGTTTGATGAAGCAGGCAAGGAGTGTAGAAGGATATCGGTGGTAGCTACATGTGGGCAAAGCTGTGACAGATGAAATTCAAGGGGGGATGTAAAATTTTGAAAGATAAGTGGGAAACCTATTTAATGGTATAAAACCTAGCAAGGGAAAAAAATCAATAACTTACCTTGAAGTAATAAGTATTGCACTTAGCTCTGCAATAATGAATGAGCTGTGTTCAGCAAAAGAAAATCAAGTACTCAGCAGCAAATGCAGTAGAATTCAAATTTAAGGTTACTGTGCTGAATCTATACTGCAATGATTAATTATGGTTATTTGAAAACTCTAGATAAGGCTTTGCATGCTGGCCATTTCAAGTGGAAACATTGCTGATTATTGGTTGTAGTTGAAAGGGGTAATAGTTCAGTGAATATTAATTCTGTCCAGCAGGTTCTGCAGAAAGCTGATGTTGATTTGATCATATGCAGATTAGATTGATTTCTTTGTGGAAGTTACATTTTGGGATGCAGTTTATGCATAATTTCAGACATGATGCGGTGAGTGCAATTTGGGAGGGCAGGTGACCTTAGAATGTTGGTTCACAAAACTTTCCAGTACTCTGGATTAATTTTACTTCCTGTCTGGCAGTTAGAATGTAAAACAACAAAGCACAGAGAGAGTTTCTCAGTCACAGTGATCATGGTGTATGGGACACTTCTGACAATGAGTGCACCTTTACCAGCAATTGAGATTTTTATTTATTATTTCAATTCATGTGGATTCTGTTTATTTTTTCTGCTGCTATGTTCCCTTTAATGAGCAAAGTAACCTCCCTCTATCCTGTAGTTTTGAATTGCTCATTGGTGCGATTTTACTATATGCAAATTATCTGTCCAATTTTCCAAGCTGTAACAGTGATTGCATATCAAAAGTAATCTTGGCTTCCCAGCTGGTTGACCTCCTAAGATTGTATAAATACAAATCTTTCTTCTTTTCAAGGAAGTGATTGAGATAATCAAAATGTAGTGACTATATGCTATAGCAAGGATGTAATTGGACTGAAGGGCATGCAGAGGGGTTTCATCAGGATGTTGCCTAGAATAGCACTTGTCAACGATCAAGAGAGGCTCCATAATCTCTTTTTCTTTGGAGGAAAGAAGGTTGAGAGGGGGACTGATAGAGATTTATAAAATTATGAGGGGCATCAGTCCTTATTACAGTGTGATTAAAAGCCTAGGTTTGAGAACCTATTATAGTTTCTGCCATGGCTTTTGCTTGAATTTACTGTTGCATTTGTGTAGTTATGTAATTTACAATTTCTTGAATGTCAGAAATAGCCATGAACGTTGATATCTAAAGTAAAATTGACAATACTGCAATGAAATGTGGAAAATGCTATTTTTATGAAATATATCATTATTTGGAAGAATGACTTGTTTATATATTACCATTTCAGTCTGCTCCTTGGTGGCTGCCAATTGAAAGAGCATTTTGGCGCCAGGTGAGTCCTGTAGAGTTTGACATTTTTGCATTTTGTTTCATAGTTGTATACATTGTTGAAAATTAAAATATATGTAATATGTATTTTGATTTAGGACATCCAAAAAAAACCTTCTGTTCTGGTTGGAATACAGACACAGATGCCACTCTGATATTCAACAAACTAACAATACATAAACACAAAAGAGGCATCTCCAAATGTATTGAATTCATCTCAGTCCTTTCATTTAGAATCATAGAGTGATAGAGATGTACAGCACAGATAAAGGCCCTTCAGCCCATTACATCCATGTCAGTCAAAAACAGCCATCTAACTACTCTAAGCCCATTTTACAGCACTCTTGTATGCCTTGACTTTACAAGTGCACGTCTAAATACTACTTAAACTACTTAATACTATTTGGGTAGCATGGTGGCTCAGTGGTTAGCAATGCTGCCTCACAACACCAGGGACCCATGTTCGATTCCTGCCTCGGGCGACTGTCTGTGTGGAGTTTGCACGTTCTCCCCGTGTCTGCGTGGGTTTCCTCCGGGTGCTCTGGTTTCCTCCCACAATCTAAAGATGTCCAGGTCAGGTGAATTGGCCATGCTAAATTGCCCATAGTGTTAGGTGCATTAGTCAGGGGTTAACGTAGGATACGGGAATGGGTCTGGGCGGGTTACTCTTCGGAGGGTCGGTGTGGACTTGTTGGGCTGAAGGGTCTGTTTCCATACTGTAGGGAATCTAATCTAATCCAATCTAAACATTACGAGGGCTTCTACCTCTACCATCCTTACATTGTTTTATTTTCTTCCAATGAACCTGTTTGGAATAAAAACCAAAGGAGTTTGGTGTCTAAAGTACAGTTTCTTGATAGGTATTGGAAGTGTGGTATAAATTATATATTTTGTGCTACATTGCAGAGATTTTTGTTAAACAGCCATATACACTTTTGCTATATATAAATTCCCACTGTAAACAGTTTTGCGTATGTTGATATATTGTCTGTCTAATCATTGTAATTGATGCTTTTAACTTGCAAGTTTCTGATCACTCGGCAGAAACTTGATCATGAGGGGCAGTGGCAAAGCAGTAATGTCACTGAAGTAGTAGTCCAGAATATTGCTCTGGGTACATGGATTGAATCTGTCATGCTAGCTGGTGAAATTTGAATTCAATAAAAATTGGCAATTAAAAAACTGAATTTTGGAGTTAAGAGCTGAATATTATGTAACTTGAGGAAGATTGGAGAAAGCTACAGCACATAGATGAGGACTCCAAATCTCTGAGTCACAGAAAACTGGAGGAAATGATATGCAATATAAAAGGTTAAACGGATAGTTAAGGCATACGCTTGTCTTTATCAGTCATGGCATAGATTATAAGAGCAGGGAGGTCATGGTGCAGCTGTACAGGACTTTGCTTATGCTACAGCTAGAATACTGCTTGCATTTCTGGTTACCATACCGTAGCAAGGATGTGATTGCACTGGAGAGGCTGCAGGGGAGATTCCCAGGGATGTTTACTGTGATGGAGCATTCCAGGTGTGAAGAGAGGCTGATTAAACACAGGTTATTTTCTTTGGAGCAAAGATGGTTGAGGTGGACCTGATAGAGATTGAGGGACACCAGCAGGGTGAATAGAAAGCATTGGTTTCTCTTAGTTGAAGGGTCAGTAACAAGGAGGCAAAATTTTAAAGGAGGTTTAAGAGTGGATTTGAAGGAAAATGTTTTCATCCAAAAGGTGCTGGAGGTCTGGAATGTATAGCCTGGGAGGGTATTTGAGGCAGGAAACCTCACAAACTTCAAATGTACGTGAATGAGCACTTGAAATATCATGGCATTTAAGGCTATGGGTCTAGTTCAGGACAATTGCCCGTAATGTTAGGTGAAGGGGTAAATGTAGGGGATTGGGTCTGGGTGGGTTGCGCTTCGGCGGGGCGGTGTGGACTTGTTGGGCCAAAGGGCCTGTTTCCACACTGTAAGTAATCTAAAGTAATATCTAAAAAGTAATAGGATTCACGTAAGTAATAGTATATTTATGGTGGTTGCAGATCTGATGGACTTAAAGGCCTGTACTTTGTGATTCTCTGATAGAAAAGGAAGGGAGTATAAAAGGAGAGAGTTTTAGCAATAAAAGATGTAAAGCACCAATTAGACCTCAGCAGGAATACTGTGAACATTTTAATCTCCTTATTTGAGGAAGTGGTGCAGAGAAAATTTACTAGGCTGATGTCAGGTTTGGAGGAGAGTTTGAATAGATTGGGTGTGTACTTATTGGAATACAAGATTTCTGGGGACTTAGTCATAGTACAGCATGGAAATGGCCCTACAACTCAAACTGGTCCATGCTGGTTCAGCTAGTCCCAACTAACTAACTATAGAGATATCTATCACCCCTCAATTTAAAGCTATGCCCCCTCGTGCTCACCGTCACCATACTTGGATAAAGGATCTCCCTGTCCACCCTATCTAACCCTATGATTATCTTATATGTCTATTAAGTCACCTCTCAACCTTCTTCTCTCTAACGAAAACAGCCTCAAGTCGCTCAGCTTTTCCTCATAAGACCTTCCCTCCATACCTGGCAACATCCGAGTAAATCTCCTCTGCACCCTTTCCAAAGCTTCCACATCCTTCTTATAATGCGTGACCAGAAAAGTACAAAATACTCCAAGTGCGGCCGCACGAGAGTTTTGTCCAGCTGTAGCATAACTTCATGGTTCCGGAACTCAATCCCTCTATTAATAAAAGCTAAAATACTGTATGCCTTCTTAACAACCCTGTCAACCTAGGTGGCAACTTTCAAGGATCTGTGTACTTGGACACCGAGATCTCTCTACTCATCTACACTACCAAGAATCTTACCATTAGCCCAGTACTTTGCATTCCGATTACTCCGACCAAAGTGAATCACCTCACACTTGTCCGCATTAAACTCCATTTGCCACCTCTCAGCCCAGCTCTGCAGCTTATCTATGTCTCTCTTGTAACCTACAACATCCTTCGTCACTATCCACAACTCCACTGACCTTCGTCTCATCTGCAAATCTACTTCTACACCCTCATCCAGGCCGTTTATAAAAATGACGAACAGCAGTGGACCCAATACCAACCCTTGCGGTACACCACTAGTAACTGGACTCCAGGGTGAACATTTCCCATCAACCATCACCCTCTGCCTTCTTTCAGCAAGCCAATTCCTGATCCAAACTGCTATATCTTCCACAATCCCATTCTTCCGCATTTTGTACAATCGCCTACTGTGGGGAATCTTATCGAACGCCTTGCTGAAATCCATATACACCACATCAACCGGTTTACTCTCATCTACCTGTTTGGTCACCTCAAAGAACTCAATAAGGTTCGTTAGGCACGATCTACCCTTCACAAAACCGTGCTGACTGTTTCTGATCAGATTATTCTTTTCTAGATGATTATAAATCTCTTATAACCTTTTCGAACACTTTACCAACAACTGAAGTAAGGCTCACTGGTCTATAATTAACATGATTGTCTCTACTCCCCTTCTTGAACAGGGGAACTACATTTGCTGTCCTTCAGTCTTCTGGCACTATTCCTGTAGACAATGACGATTTAAAGATCAATGCCAAAGGCTCGGCAATCTCCTCCCTGACTTCCCAGAGGATCCTAGGATAAATCCCATCTGGCCCAGGGGACTTATCTATTTTCACACTCTGCAGGATTTCTTATACCTCCTCCTTGTGAACCTCAACCACACCTAGTCTAGTAGCCTGTATCTCAGTATTCTCCTCGGCAACATTGTCATTTTCTAGGGTGAATACTGTCGAAAAATATTCATTAAGTGCTTCCCCTATCTCCTCTGACTCCACACACAACCTCCCATTACTATCCTTGATTGGCCCTAATCTTACTCTCGTCATTCTTTTATTCCTTAAATACCTATAGAAAGCCTTAGGGTTTACCCTGATCCTATCCGCCAACAACTTCTCATGTCTCCTCCTGGCTCTTCTGAGCTCTCTCTTTAGGACTTTCCTGGCTACCTTGTAACCCTCAAGCGCCCTAACTGAGCCTTCACATCTCATCCTAACATAAGCCTTCTTCTTCCTCTTGACCAGAGATTCCACTTCCTTCGTAAACCACAGCTCCTGCGCTCTCCAGCTTCCTCCCTGCCTGACAGGTACATACTTATCTAGGACACACAGTAGCTTTTCCTTGAATAAGCTCCACATTTCTAATGTGACTATCCCCTGCATCCTATGCTTCCTAAATCTTGCCTAATCACATCGTAATCGCCTTTCCCCCAGCTGTAACTGTTGACCAGGGGTATACACCTATCCCTTTCTATCACTAAAGTAAACATAACAGAATTGTGATCACTATCACCGAAGTGCTCACCTACTTCCAAGTCTAACACCTGGCCAGGCTCATTACCCAGTACCAAATCCAGAATCTCCTATCTGAAAGCACAGCGCTCTTTACTTTGCTCATAAACTCTGCCAGTCTAAACAAATTCCCATTGCTCTTTGGAAAGTGTCTCTCTAACACTTTTTGAAAATGCTAATGGCTATAGAAATACTGAAAGGTTAATTGTTAACCTCCTTCAGACACATAGAAAATTGTAAGCCACCAATTCAAAATATTTAAAAAATGAACTAAATGGTATTATAGATGAATTTTACACCTGACATCACAATTGAGCTGAATTGCTTGGTGTATTTTGGTTGTTCTTCATTGAGAATAGTTTGGTTTAGAGTTTCAGGTAAATAACCAACTGTAACACAGTGGTGGCTTTGGGCATGTGGAATTAGATGCCGTTTTTAACAACTGAATGGCAGTTCTTTTTTGGTTGTATAGAGCGTAATCATTACAATTAATCAGATTTCTCCAATTGTTTTAAGCCAGCAGGCCCTGGCTCTGGAATTAAAGAAAAACTGCATTACCCAGTGGTACAGGTGAGCTGGTCTGATGCTCAGGCCTTCTGTGAGTGGAATGGGATGCGATTGCCAACAGAGGAAGAGTGGGAATTTGCTGCTCGAGGGGGTTTGGAAGGTATGATCACATGACACTAAGGGGTCATTGTTGGGTTCCTTGCTCTTTTATATATTGACAACCTAGATCTTCGTATACCAGCCATATAAAGTTTGTAGACGATGCAGAACATAGAAGCTTTGTGCAATCCATGGAGGGTTCAAAGCACCCGACGACTCCTGGTGACTTTTTTGTTAAATAGCCGGGAATATCAGAAACAACGCTGAATTTCTAAACTTCCAGTGTCAGAAATCCACTGTTGGGTGGAAATTCCTCATCTCTGGTGTATAACTTGGAAAGGGCATAGAAGCTGGTGGAACAGGTAAACAAATGGCAGATGGAATTTAACATTGAAAAATGTGAAATCTTTGATTTTGATTGAGTGTTGGGAGGTGGGGAGATGATAATATAAAACAAAGGGCAGAATTTTCAAGGTGAATGGATGTGGGTGTATATGTGTGTTAATAATTGGAGGTACCAGAACAGCATAGTGGCTCAGTGGTTAACACTACTACCACACTACTACCTCAGAGTGCCAGGGGCCCAGGTTCAGTTCCCCCCTTGGTGACTGTGTGGAGTTTGCGCATGGGTTTCCTCTGGGTTCTCTGGTTTCCTCCCACATCCAAAGATATGCAGGTTAGATGAGTTAGCCATGGGAAATGCAGGGTTCAGGGATAAGGGAGGGGTAGTGGGGATGGGGTTTGGCTAGTAGAGCGGTCAGCCTGGATGGGATGCTGTATGGACGGTCAATGTGGACTGAATGGTCTGCTTCCACACTATAGGGATTATAGTGACGGGGTGGCAGAATGGTTAATAAGATACAAGAGAAAGCTGCTTAGCCGCATCTTTCCTGTCTTGTTATTCAGTTAGATGATGGTTGATGTCTTAACTCCACTTCCTTACTTTGCTTCTGTACCCTTAAATGCCTTTACCTGACACATTTACCAGTTTTGATTCCAAGTAACCTTATCAGACCAGAGGTTATTCAGCACCAAGTTCCTTTTTGCTTGACTCTTGAATTGTTACTTATTAGATTCTCAGCTGTTGAATGGAAGGGCCCATATACTTCATTATCTGAGTGACTCAGACAAAAACCTCCAATATAATGTTCCTTTTCATTGACGTATTGTGTTATGCCTCATTCAATTAGTGTGATGGAGTTCAAGGGTCTTCCTCCAACCTCCTTTATTCATGGAGTCATCACATAATTTAAAGGTCTTATTAAATTACACAAAATGCTGGAATTGCCTTTCTTTTGGACCTAGATTGACAGAAATTATGGGCCAGGCTTCTGTATTTGAAATGAATTACTATTTAATACAAATAAGTAAATTCCAACTACAGATAAATAACTGTGACATGTTGACATATTGTACTTGTTAAAATTCTTATCCTTATAAAATATTCCTTTTATCAGGTTGTAGGTTTGCTTACTGAGCTGGAAGGTTTCTTCTCACACGTTTTGTCACCATTCTAGGTACCATCAGTGAGCCTCCGATGAAGTGTTGGTGTTCTGTCCCGCTTGCTATTTATGTGTCTTGGTTTGTTGTGGTAGGTGATATAATTTCTATTTCTGGTTCTGTTTCTGAAAGGTTGTTAAATGAGGTCCAGGTCTATATGTTTGTTAATGGGGTTCCAGTTTGAACGCCAGGCCTGTAGGAGTTCCTGTGTGTGTCTTTGTTTGGCCTGTACCAGGATGGATGTATTGTCCCAGTAGAACTGGTGTCCCTCTTCGTCTGTGTGTGTGTGGAAGCCAGTGATAGTTGGTCATATCTTTTGGTGGCTAGTTGGTGCTCATGTATCGTGGTGGCTAGTTTCCTGTCCTTTTGTCCAATGTAATGTTGCAGTCCTTGCAGGATATTTTGTTTATTGCTTTCATTCTGCTTGCTCTGCACACTGGGTCCTTTAAGTTTATCAGTAGCTGTTTCAGTGTGATGGTAGGTTTGTGGGCTATCATGATGCCTAATGGCGGAGTAGTCTGGTCGTCATCTCTGAAATGTCTTTGATGTATGGTAGGATGACTAGAGTCTCGGCGTGTTGTGTCTACCTGTTTAGGTCTGTTGTGCAGGAATCGGCGGACCACACTTATTGGTAACTGCTGTTCCTGAATATGTTGTATAGGTGTTTTTCCTTGACTTCTGGGTGCTGCAGTGTGTTGTGGCTCGTTTAAATAATGTCCTGTTGCAGTTCCATTTGTGGGTGTTGGGGTGATTGCTGCTGTAGTTGAGTATCTGGTCAGTGTGTGTGGCTTTCCTGTAAATGCCAGTCTACAGTTCTTCATTAGGTAAAAACAATAACTGCAGATGCTGGAAACCAGATTCTGGATTAGTGGTGCTGGAAAAGCACAGCAGTTCAGGCAGCATCCAAGGAGCAGGAAAATCGACGTTTCGGGCAACAGCCCTTCATCAGGAAAACAGGCAGAGTCGATTTTACTGCTCCGTGGATGCTGCCTGAACTGCTGTGCTTTTCCAGCACCACTAATCCCGAATACAGTTCTTCATTGGCTTTTCATTCTAATGTGACACCCAAGAAGGGGGGGGGGGGGGGGGGGGGGGGGGGGGGGGGGGTTGGTTGTTATTTTCTTTCGCTTTGGTGAACTTTATGTCAGTAAGGATGTTGTTTATGTGTTTGTGGGTTTCTACTAATGTGTCATGTTTTGTGATGACAAAGGTGTCATCCATACAGCAGACCCAAAGCTTGGTCTGGATTTGCATAAATGCTTCTGATGTAAGTCCTCACTCCACAGGTGCCCCATTGATTTGTTTATAGATCTTGTCTGTGAAGGTGAAGTGGGTTGTGAGGCACAGTAGTTTGAGGATGCTGTCCTTGCTGATGGAGTTGGCATTGCTGGATGTTTGTATCTCTGGTTTGTCTAACAGTGAGGCCAGTGTTTCTTTGGTTAGGGTGATGTTTATTGATATAAGTAGGACCATCATGTCAAAGGAAACCATGACCTTGTTATCCTCTACCTTGGTATCCTTGATGTTAAGGAATTCCTGGGTTAAGTGGATGGTGTGGGTTGAGTCTTCTGCCAGATGTTTCAGTGTATGTTGCAGTTCCTTGCTAGCCTGTATGTCGGTGTGCTGGGAAATGAGACTCTGGGAATGCCCTTTGTTTATGTACTTTTGGTAGTCCCTGCAAACAGGGTGTCGACTGGTTCTATAGATTACCAAAGATATTTAAATGAGGGCCAAACCACCCCACCCAACCCATAGTTGCATTTCCCAGCACACTGACACAGGCAAGCAAAGGAACTGCAATATACACTGAAACACCTGGTAGAAGACTTTACCCATTCCATCCACTTGACCCAGGAATTCCTTAACATCATCAAAGACACCAAGGTGGAGGATGATGACGTCATGGTTTCCTTCGATGGACGGCCCTATTCACATCAATAAACAACATCCTAGTCAAAGAAACACTGGCAATCCAAGGATACAAACACCTAGAGAGCACCATCTCCATCAGCAAGGACAGCATCCTCAAGCTACTAGACCTGTGCATCACAACCCACCACCTTCAACGACAAGATCTACAAATAAATCAATGGGATGCCTATAGGGTCACCAATATCAGGACTTATAGCAGAAGCGGTTATGCAGAAGTTAGAACGAACAGCCCTTCCCAAAATCCAGCCCAACCAATGGGTGTGCTATGTGGATGACACCTTTGTCACCATGAAACACGACAAATTAGAAGAAACCCAAAAACACATGAACTCTATACCAGTAAGGATGTTGTTTAACAAAGAGGAAGAGACGGTACGGTGGTTTAGTAGTTAGCACTGCTGCCTCACAGCACCCGGGTCCCAGGTCGATTCCAGCCTCGGGTGGACTGTGAGGAATTTGCACATTCTCCCCCTGTCTGCGTGGGTTTCCTCAGGGTGCTCCGGTTTCCTCCCACAGTCAAAAGATGTACAGGTTAGATGAATTGGCTGTGCTAAATTGCCCATAGTGTTAGGTGTATTAGTTAGAGGGAAATTTAGATTTAGGTTACATTACAGTGTGGAAACAGGCCCTTCGGCCCAACAAGTCCACACCAACCCGCCGAAGTGCAACCCACCCATACCACTACATTTACCCCTCCACCTAACACTACGGGCAATTTAGCATGGCCAATTCACCTAACCTGCACATCTTTGGACTGTGGGAGGAAACCGGAGCACCCGGAGGAAACCCACACAGACACGGGGAGAATGTGCAAACTCCACACAGTCAGTCGCCTGAGGCGGGAATTGAACCCGGGTCTCTGGCGCTGTGAGGCAGCAGTGCTAACCGCAGTGCCACCGTGCCGCCCACAGAGTCTGGGTGGGTTGCTCTTCGGAGGGTCAGTGTGGACTTGTTGGGCCGAAGGGCCTGTTTTAACACTTGTAGGGAATCTAATAAAATCAACCTACTCCCTTTGGATGTCACAGCAAAACAAAATGCCAGTGGAGAACGGCAGAGAACTAAGGAAATCCACACACACTGACCAGATACTCAGCTACGGGAACAACCATTTCCGACACCCACAAATGGAGCTGCATCAGGGCATTATTTAAACGAACCACAACACACTGCAGCACCCAGGACCTATGAGACAACATATACAACATATTCAGGAACAACAGTTACTCGATAACAGCAGTCCACCGATTCCTGCACAACAGACCTAAACAGGTAAACACAACACGCCCAGAGACTCTAGTCACCTTCTCGTACATCAAAGACATTTCAGAGATGATGACCAGACTGCTCCAGTCCCTCGGCATCATGATAGCCCACAAACTTATCACCACACTGAAACAGCTACTGGTGAATTTAAAGGACCCTGTAAGCACAGCTAGCAGAACACACGTTATATACAAAATACCCAATAGGGTCTGCAACGAACATTACATTAGACAAATGGGCAGGAAACTAGCTACCAGGATACATGAGCGCCAACTAGCCACCAAAAGACATGACCAACTATCACACAGACGAAGAGGGACACCAGTTCGACTCGGACAATACATCCATCTGGGGACAGGCTAAACAAAGACACACATGGGAATTCCTAGAAGCCTGGTATTCAAACCGGAACCCCATTAACAAATGTAGATCTGAACCTCATTTACCAACCTTTCAGAAACAACCAGAAATTATATCACCTAACACAACAAACCAAGACACAAATAGCAAGGGGGAACAGAACACCGAAGCTTCACCAGAGGCTCACTGATGGTGTTACTCAGCATGGTGATGAAATATGTGAGAAGAAATCCACCAGCTCAGCGAGCAAACTTACAACCTGACCGGAACCTGAGCTACAAATCCTCTCCGTAACCTCATATCTCTTTATATACACACACCCTTGGAGAGACAGACAGAGATGCACAAAATAGGGTTGTTTTGGGTGGAAAGGAAAACTAGAAAGGCATTTCAATGGACCCTGTACACTGGTTTCACTGAGATGATTGTTTTGGTTTGTTAGGACTGCTGCTCCTTCATCCTCCTACAGGCACTTAAACATGCTTGCAAGTGGGACAGAGTGGCTGGTTCACACTCGTAAAGTCTCTGACTTATTGGTTAAAAGCCACAGCTTACAACAACTGATGAGGGGAAATAAACTGGCTTCCTTTAGGCCTAGGTGTTTTTACAGCATGGAAAAGAACGTTTTTGGAGGTCCAATGGTTTCGACTATATTGTTCACATCCGCAAGCTGTTTAGCTACCTGGGAACAAATCTCTTGATCATTGGTAGAATGAAGGACTTTGCCTCAAAAAACTGGCCACCATTCAGTAGACTAACCTATTTCTAGCTGAATCCCCTTCATACACATCCTCTGCTCACCTGCAGTAACTTCCATCTGTTGCTTGGACAAGCAGTATAAACAGCACCTACAGTGAATTTGATAGCCTGTCTTGAAAAAGTGCAATTATTATGGAGTTCAACCTGGATAAATGTGAAGTGATTCATTTTGGAAGGTCAAATTTGAATGCTGAATACAGGGTTAAAGACAGAAGTCTTGGCAGTGTGGAGGACCTTGGGATCCACGTACATAGATCCCTCAATGTTGTCACCCAAGGTGATACGGTTGTTAAGGAGGTGTGTGGTGTTTTGGCTTTCATTAACAGGGGGATTGAGCCTAAGAACCGCAAGGTTTTACTGCAGATCTATGAACGCCTGGTTAGATAACACTTGGAATATTGTGTCCAGTGCTGGTCAACTCATTATAGGAAGGATGTAGATGCTTTAGAGAGAGTGCAGAGGAGATTTACCAGGATGCTGCCTAGGTTGGAGGGCTTGTCTTATGAAAAGAGATTGAGTGAGCTAGGGCCTTTCACACTGGAGAGAAGAAGGAGTGGAAGTGTACAGGGTCATGAGAGGCGTAGATAGATAGCCAAAGACTTTTCCCCAGGGCAGACATGGCTGTCTTCAGGGGTCACAATTTTGAGGTGATTGGAGGAACGTATAGGGGAGATGTCAGAGGTAAGTTCTTTACACAGAGAGTGGTGGTTGTGTGGAATGCACTGGCAGCAGTGGTAGTAGACTCAGAGACAGTAGGGACATTTAAGTGACTGCTGGACAAGCATATGGAAGGCAGTAAATCGAGGGGTATGTAGATTAGGTTGATCTTAGATTAAGATAAATGCCTGGCCATTTATCAACATCGTGGGCCGAAGGGCCTGTACTATACTGTTTTGTGTTCTATCCCTTCCATAACAATTGGTTCTAAAACATATGTCATCCAATTTCAGTCTACAATCAAAAATACAGAAATGTAATATGGCCTTTACAAACATACTGGATATTTGCTTTGGCTCCTGTAGTTTGTTGGAATGAATTAAATAATGCCAACCAAATTGCTAACTAGTGAATATTAGTGCTCTTTCACAAATTAAACAAACATTCTTTGGAAATGCTAATTAGGCTTCAGCTTCATTCATGTCCAAACCTGAATGCCACACTTTAGAAACAATGTCAGGACTTTGGAGATTTACGGGGACGGCAGCAGGGATGAGAAGCTTCCTTGCTCTCCTTAGAGTAAAGAAGGTTAAGAAGCAATTGGACCAACATATCAAAACCATACAAAGTTTTGATACTGTGAATGAACTAGCAAGAGAGTCAGGAGCCCTCCATTGGGTTTGTTCTGGCTCTCCAGAGGAACGGTTTACCAAGAACCACTCCCCGGTCTTTCCCCTGTAACCCTGAAAACCCTGAATGTGCTCTCTTCTTATATGGTATTCAATTCCCTTTTGAAGGCTATAACTCAATCCACCTCCACTGCACACTGAACGTTCCACATCCTAATCACATACTGTATGAAAGTATTTTCTTTGTGTCTTCAATCACCTGAAATCTATACCCTTTGTTCTCAATCCTTTTACCAATGGGAATAATTTTTCCTTATCAAAATCCTTAAGCTATGGATAATCGCTGTAAAAGTTCTGCTCAACCTTCTCTTCAAGGAAAATAGTCCAGCTTCTCCAAACTATGTACTGAAATTCCTCATCTCTGGGGCCATTGTCAACCTGTCGAATGTCATTACCACTTCCTTTTTATTATAGATTTTTTATTGAAAATTTAACAAATTTTTACAAGTTTACAAATAAAAAAAACCCCAAGTGTAAACATTGATATACAATTAAATCTTAAATAAATAATAACCAAAATTTATCAAACAAAAAAAAATAGAGAGAAAGAAAACAAAACTCAACTAACTACTAATCTAACCTACAACGAACCAGAGTGTATAATTAAGTCTCTTACATTATTCAAAGAAGAGAAAAAAAACCGACGGATAACACAGAAATTGAGTAGTGAGATACATGCTCGGAATGTATTAACATCAAGTCGTAACAAAACCCGTAATTCATGCGGGATTCCTCTCCCAAGGGGCCCTGGACCAGCCAGGTTCGCCATCTCAATTAAATAAAAGCCCTTGTTATGATGGCCGAAATATCTGTATTTATGTAATTCAAGAAGGGCTGCCATATTTTATGGAATAATGCGGTCTTTTGGTGCACCATATTTGTAAGGAAGTCAAGGGGAATACATTCCATGATTAATCTGTGCCAATTCGAAAGTCAAGGAGGGCCCTCAGCCACCCAGTTTACCAAAATATTTTTCCTTGCACAGAGAGGGAATGGACAATAATCTCTTCCCATGCATCTCCAGGGAGGGTAAGTTCGAAAAGCCCAAAAGGAGAGATACAGGGTCCACTCTAATTTCCGTTCCTAAGATTTCTGTCAGAGCACTTGCTACTTTAGTTCAATATCTACAGATCTTATGACAAGTCCATAAGAAATGTACAAGAGTGCCCACCTCTATTTTACATTTGGGACACATTGGAGATGCTCCTGCCTTAAATTTTGCCAATCGGTCCGGTGCTATATGGGCTCTAAGAAGTATCTTCAACTGAATGGCCTGAGTTCTGTTGCAGATGGTGATCCTTCTGGCGTTTTCCCAAATGTCATTCCACGTTTCTATAGAGATTTCCAGTCCCAAATCCTGATCCCATGTTTTAAGCAGATTGTCCATATCTCCTGATACTTCATCATGTAATAAATGATAAATAGTGCTGACGGAAGATACCCCCATTGGCCATAGCACTCTATGTTCTCTATCTGATTTATAAAGACTATCTAATAACCATAGTCTTCTGTATGTAATCTCGAATTTGGAAGTATCGAAAGAGGTTTCCATTAGGTAATCCAAATTTCTGACAAGCTGTTCAAAAGTCATCAGGACCCCTTCTTTAAACAGATCCCCTAAACATGAGATACCCCAGATCTCCAGAGTTTAAAAGTGACATCTGTAAACCCCGGTTGGAATCCCCCTACTCCCACTATCGGAGCATAGGGGGATGTTTTATGTGAGTTGCCCTCACTTTGCCACATTATATTCCAAGCTTTAATTGTGTTTAGTATTATAGGGTTTTTACAGTGATCCGTGATGATTTTCCTCTTGTCTGAAAATAAAAGGTTAATAAGTGGGCATTTTACTTGAGAAGCCTCGATGTCCAGCCAGATTGATTGCGGATCAGACAAGACCCAATCAGCTATGTAACTTAATAGGGAACTTAACTGATATTTCCTAAAATGTGGGAAGTCCAATCCTCCCCTTGCCTGTGGAAGCTGTAGCTTCTTCAGCTTAATGAGGGGCCGTCTATGATTCCAGATAAAGGAACCCAACCAGCCATATAATTTACATAGTGCCAGCCTCGGCAGCATCACCAGAAGCATTCTGTTAGGGTATAGGAGATGGGGCAGGACATTCATTTTAATTAGTGCTATTCTACCCAGCCAGGAAATTGGAAAGTCTCCCCATTGCTGGAGGTCCTGCCTTATCCTTCCCAGTAAATGCACAAAGTTAGCCTTGTATAACTGACCAAATACTGGGGTAATAAAAATGCCTAAATATAAGAAACCCTCCAGGGACCACCGAGCCTCCGACTTTGAGAAATTAATTTTATAGCCTGAAAATACACTAAATGTATTAATAACTTGGATTTAGCGAGGCACGAAGATCAAAGGATTTCTGAGAAGTAGAAGTAATTTCATCTGCATAAAGGGTAATTTTATGTTTACCTGTACCAGTCCTTGGGGCCGTTATATTAGGGTCAGCCCATATAGCTTCTGCTAGTAGCTCAATTATTAGCGTAAATAGCAATGGTGAAAGAGGACATCCCTGACGGCAGCCCCTATCCACACTGAAGCTATCCGAACCTAATCCATTGGTAATCACAACTGCTTTGAGGTCACTATACAGTATTGAGACCCATTTGGTAAACACCTTTCCAACGCCAAACCTTTCCAATGTGTAAAACAAATATGACCATTCAACCCTGTCGAATTCCTTTTCTGCGTCTAATGAGACTACTACTCCTGGTATCTTTCCCTGATGGCAGGCTTGAATCACATTCAAAACCCTTCTTACATTATTGGATGATCTATAGCCCTTAATAAACCCCATCTGATCCTCCTTTATGATATGTGGCAATACTCTTTCTAGTCTCAATGCCAACGTTTCAGAGAGGATTTTAAAATCTATATTTAGCAAGGATATTGGTCTGTATGACGCGCAATCTTCTGGGTCCTTTCCTTTCTTGAGGATAAGAGAGATATTTGCCTTTTTCAACGAAGGCGGGAGACAGCCCTGACTATATGAATAGTTATACATAAGTGGACCAGCCAATATTCCTGTAAATTCTTTATAGAATTCAGCTTGAAAGCCATCTGGGCTAGATGCCTTACCGCTCTGAAGTTGCCTGATTGTATCAAGTATTTCTTGGATTGTTAGGGGAACATTCAAGACCGATACCTGTAGGTTTTTAAAAATTGACTGCATCCTCCTAGTCCTGTCTTCGCAATCCTGCGATTTATATAAATCAGAATAAAATTTTCTAAAGATTGCGTTAATCCTTTTATGATCATGAGTCAGAATACCCGTACTTTCCTTGATAGACGTGATAGTTTGAGGGGCCGCCTTTTTCTTTGCGAGAAATGCTAAGTATCTACCAGGTTTATCGCCAAATTCATATAATCTTCGTTTTGCAAATAATATTTCCCTCTTATACGTTTGGGTAAGTGTGGTGTTTAGAGCTGTCCTAAGGGCCGTAATCCTTTGTAATTTGATAATAGAAGGTCTGTCAGTGTCTGCTGTTCCAGCTGCTTTTAAGCGAGCTTCGAGCAGACGCTGTTTTTTCTGGGTCGCTGAGTATGAGATGATTTAACCTCACGCGTAAGTTTTGATAGTCTCCCTCATCATTGATGGGTTGCTAGCCATACCTGAATTAATTTCTAAAAAAGTTTTAAATTCTTGAGAGAATTATTTTACAAATTTACTATCTTTCATCAGGAAAGGGTCCATACGCCAGTGCCGGGGGGATGTCTCATTGTTCCTTGCTTTGATTTCCATATATACAGCAGCGTGATCGGAAATTGCTATACTACCTATTTTACAGGATGATATGGAATTTTAAAAAATCGAGGGGGCAAAAAAAATATTGATTCTGGTATGACATTTATATGGATTGGAGTAAAAAGAAAAATCTCTGCCCTGTGGATGAAGGCATCTCCATACATCTACTAGTCCTAATTCTTTCTTCAAATCTACCAATTGTCTAGATCTGGGAGATATTCCTACAGTACTCTTGGGAATCCTATGTATTCCCGGATCCATAATTCAATTAAAATCTCCCCCTATAATTGTATGACGAGCACCGAGAGCCATCAATTTGGAGAAGGCTTCTGTTATAAATTTAAAAGGATGTGCAGGGGGCCAAACAAATTTAAGATCCCATATTTCTCTCCATTTATAAGAGCATTAATCAGAAGATATCGTCCAGATTCATCTTTTATCTGATTTAGGATTTTGAAAGGGAAATTCTTCCGAATAAGAATAACAACTCCCCTGCTTTTTGAGCTGAAAGAAGAAAAAAAGGCCTGATCAAATCCACCTTGTCATAATTTCAAGTGTTCTTTATCCAATAAGTGTGTCTCTTGTAGGAGAGCGATATAAACTCTTTCTTTCTTAAGGTTTGATAATATTTTCTTGCTTTTGACTGGTGAATTACTCCCCTTGACATTCCAGGTGCACCACTTAACCGACTGATCAACCATAATGGTCCGGGCAAGTCTGAGACCCCTCGGGAGGGGAAACCCTATCCAGAACATCCCGAGCATAGAGTATATAAAATTCACAAAAATAAGGGCTCTTTAATACACTCACATCAATATAATAAAAAAACTATTTCTAAATAAAAAAAAACTTTATTTAAATGTTCCTGGGGGTATCACTTCCTTTCCAAAAGTCCATCGTATCCTCTCCCAATCAGTGCCCCATCCTTGACCGAGGTGCTCCTCGATAGGATGAAGAAAATTCAAATATACTACAGAGTTAGTTAGAGTTAACAGTGAGCACCCTACCCGCCCCCCACCCCCCCCCCCCCCCCCCCACACACCAACACCTGGATATATTTGTTAATGTTAATACCATGTATAAACATATATAACTATAAAATTACAGCCTCAACACGTGATAATTAAATATAATAATACAAAATTACAGGGGAAAACAACCCCACTCCTAAAGAGAGAAATAAAATAGGATAAGGTAACCACTCCCCCACTCCCCCCCACTCCCCCCTCCCCCCCCCCCCCGCCCCCCCCGGGAGAGGGAGGGAGGGAGTGAGTCTGGGAGAGGGGGTAGAGAACAAGTAGAGAACAAATAAATAAATCCCTCTCCCCACCCCCTGAAGGCAATGTTAAACAGTAAGTTATAAAAAGGGACTAATATATTTTAAAAAAAGAGGGATGTAAACTGGAGTCGGGGGAAGAGAAAAACAACATCAATGAACTCTTACAATTTATCTAAGAGAGTCCAAAAATTCCTTGGCCTTTTCTGGCAATCCAAAGTTATCCACTCACCCTTCATGGTTAAAGCGTAGCGTCGCTGGGTAGCACAAGGAGTACTGAATATTTAAGTCCCTTAAACACTTCTTCGCTTCATCAAACGCCTTCCTCAGAGCTGGGGAAAAGTCCTGGAATAACATAATCTTGGATCCTTTATAAATCATGGTTTGGGGATCTTTCCCAAGATTTCTGGAAGCTTCTAAGAGCATCTGCCTCTCCTTATAGCTCTGCAGCCGGAACAGGACCAGGCGAGGGCGCTGGTTCGAGCAGGGCCCCCGTATTGCAACCCGGTCGGCCCATTCCACCCTTACCTGGCCTGATCCAGCCTCCAAATTTTAAAAGCTGTGGAAGCCACTGTTCGAGAAACACTGTAAGCTGGTCTTCCTCTTCCCGTTCGGGAAGGCCCAGCAAATGAAAATTTTTTCGACGACCTCGGTCAGTGTGATTCTCTAAGGTGTGAACTCGCAGTTCGAGAATCTGGACCCAATCCATGGCCGATTCTGCTATAGTCTCTCCGACTTGGCGCTCAATTTCCTTGATGTCGTGCTTTTGTAGCATGGCCGAGATTGAGTCCCATCGGCTCCGGGACTCTTCGACGAAGGCATCAATCTTTGCATCCAGTTTAGAGATTATTTCCTTGAGGCTCGCCACCGTAGGTAAGTCCCCTGGGGTGGCTGTGGACGCCTCTGCTGCAGCTGGAGAGGGTGCGGGAAGGGTTCCTGCCTGCTGAGAACTACGGGCTCCCTTCCCTTTAGTCATTTTTACTGGAGATTAAATTGTTTAAATTCAGTACTAAGCAACTAATTACATTAAGTAAAAACTATTTTGAATGATTTGGTGAGTGTGGTGGAGGCGGGTGGCCCACTTTGCCCAAGTCTTGGGAGGAGCACTATAGAGCTGAAAATGTTGCTGGAAAAGCGCAGCAGGGTCAGGCAGCATCCAAGGAGCAGGAGAATCGACGTTTCGGGCATGAGCCCTTCTGAGGGAGGAAGAGAGCTTCTTCATGAAGGCATCCTTGCAAGAGGATTCGCAGTAAGTTAAAGTCTTTGAAGATTTTAACCTACTGCGAATCCTCTTGCAAGGATGCCTTCCTTGAAGAAGCTTTCTTCCTCCCTCAGAAGGGCTCATGCCCGAAATGTCGATTCTCCTGCTCCTTGGATGCTGCCTGACCTGCTGCGCTTTTCCAGCAACACATTTTCAGCTCTGATCTCCAGGAGCACTATTGACTCAGACTTGCTGGGTCGCCACCATCTTGGATCCCCCCATTACAACTTCCTTAAAATTGGATACATTACTCCAGCTGAGGTTCTGTAAAAAAAGAAAATTTCCTTGCTCTCATACTGTTTTTGAATGTTGCATACTTTGTTAACCAAACTAGGATTGTTAGTTGTTCTACTGTGTGGAACAGTTACTTGTATTGGAAGCTACAGTCGTTGAGTTGTACAGCATGGAAACAGACCCTTCAGCGTAATGTGTTCATGCTGACCAGAAATCAATCTAGTCCCATTTGTCAGCAATTGGCCTATACCACTTCATACCCTTCCTATTCATGTACCCATCCAGATCTCTTGGTGATTCAGCCTATCGATGACCCTCGTGATTTTATAAACTTCTGTAAGGTCACCCCTCAGCCTCCTTTCAACATCTTCGCTACCGCAGGGAGACCAGAATTGAACACGGTATTCCAAAAGTGGCTTTACCAATGTCCTGTACATCTGCAACATGACATCCAAACAACAACAGAAAAAGCTTAGCATGTCTGCCAGCATCTGTGGAGAGAAAACAGTTAATGTTTTGGGTTGAGTGACCTTTCCACGGATGCTGCCAGACCAGCTGAGCTTTTCCTGCTATTTCTGATTTAAACCATCCACAGTTTTTTTTGATTTTTATGACATCCCAACTCTTATACTCAGTGCACTGACCAATAAAGGCAAGTGTACCAAACTTCGTCGTCACCACCCTGTCTACCTGTGACTCCACTTTCAAGGAACTATGAACCTGCGCCTCAAGGTCTCTTCATTGGCAACACTTCCCAGGAACCTACCATTAAGTCTTGCCAAGACCTGCCTCTCCAGAATGCACCACCTCATCTATCTAAATTAAACTCCAACTGCATTCCTCAACCCATTGGCCCTGTTGTACTGAGATAACCTCCTTCATCGTGTCCACTCCACCACCAATGTTGGTAAAATCTATAAACTTATTAACCATATCTCCTGTACACTCATCCAAATGATGAAAAGCTGGTGGGCCCAACACCGATCCTTGTGGAATATCACTAGTCACGGGCCTCTAGTCATAAAAGCAACCCTCCACCACCCTCCGTTTCCTGCCTTCAAGCCAATTTGCCATTAAACATCCACATGGCTAGCTCTCCCTGATTCCATGTGATCTAACCTTGCTAACTAGTCTACTAACTGGAACCTTGTTGCACGCTTTGCTGAAGTCTGGATAGACAGTGTCCATGGCTCTCTCTTCATCAATCACCTTTGTTACTTCTTCAGTAAACTTGATTTCTCATGCACAAAGTCATTTTGACACTCTGTCATGAATCATTCAGATTGACCCTCAATTTAACCAGCCTGACAACATGACCCTGCCCAACTCCTCCAGATCTGGCCCAACCCCCAGTACCTATGACACAATGCCCTGATTGAACCTACTTTGACAGGCTTTAACTTCCATTTTTCCCTCCTCTAAGCATTGTCCACCTACATGACATTCCCAGCACTCACTCTCCTAAGTGACATGCCCCTACTTGGTACTCTGTTCCCTCTCTACTTTCCTTCTCTCACTGTCTCTCAAAATTGTGTCTTAGAGAATTACAAAATGAAACTATTTGGCAAAGTCAATCTGCTTTGTGATTTTCTTCCAGATGTGCAGCTCAAGTTGTGAACTGTTCCAATGTCCCTTATTCTCTCCTTTCTTTTCAGACTTCTGGTTTGCGCTGTGTAGCACCTTCCTGATAAAGTTGTGTGTAATGCCTAGGATTTCTGTTTGCTTTGATCTTTAATTTTTGACGTTCTTCTTATTTTTGCTTTCAGGTAGAGTGTACCCGTGGGGAAACAAATTTCATCCAAATCGCACAAATCTCTGGCAGGTAGTCTACAATTTTGATTGTAACTGGAAATATAGAACTTTATGATCTGCAACTTGCCAACCTTTAGAGATGTAGATGCAGATAAATAAACACTTCACTGAAGTTGGTGATTCTTGTTGGAGGTCCCAGCAGCCTCATTATCTCTTCCAAGTTGCTACTGTTATGTGTGTGTAAAGCTGATGAGCATCAAGCTGTTTGATTGCAGAGCGAACCTGCTTTTTTTCCAAAGGGTTAAAAAGGCTCTTATGGCACAGTGGTACTGTGCCAGGAGACCTAGGTTCAAGTCCCACCTATGCCAGAGGTGGGGTGAAGGGTTAAGGAGTAAACTATGGAGGAGGGTGGGATAGAGCCCATTGAGACAGAAGAACAGTTGGGGCAGACAAAAGGGAGGTTAATTGTCTGGCTAGGAGGGTGAATAGCTATTAAAGGTGACCGTTCGTGGCAATCAATGCGTTGTGTGTGATAACAGTTTATGTGACAACAAGGCCTGAGGTTTGGAGTTGGGGAGAGCTCAAGCCTGAAAGCTGTTGAATTCTATATTGAGTCCAGAAGACTGCAAGGTTTCCAATTGGAAAATGAGGTGCTGTTCTTCCAGCTTGCAATGAACTTCACTGGAGCATTGCAGCATGTCTGAGACAGATGTTGGTCAGGGAACACGGTAGTGTGTTGACGTGGCAGGAAACTGGAAGCTCGGGGTCAGTCTCCTCGTCTACTCTTTGTTTTGCCAATGTAGAGAAAACCACGTTGTGAGTAGGGAATGCATTCGGCTAGTTTGTGAATTGCAGGTAAAGCACTGGAAGGTGGGTTTGGGACCTTGGATACTTAGGAGGGAGCAAGTAAACAGAGAGGTGTTACCTTCTGTGGTTGCAGCGGAAAGTGCTGTGGGGGGTGTTGAGACTGAAGAAAGAGTGGAGCAGAATGTTGTGAGAGGCAACAGTCCCTGTGGAAGTGAGGGGAGAGGAATATGTGTCTTGTGGTGGATCTTGCTGGAAGTGGTGGAAATGGCAGCTGATGATCCTTTAGATGTGGATGCTGGAGGGATGGTATGCAAGGACAAGGGGGACCCTATTGCTGTTGTGGGAAGGAAGAGAGGGGATGAGAAGGGTCAGACCTGACAGAGAGTCCTGTCAACAACAGTGTTAGGGAATCCTCGGTTGAGGAAGAAGGTGGACATTTTGGAGACTCCTTTATCAAAGTTGGCATCATTGGAACAGATGCGACGAAATAGGGGAGCTGGGAGAATGGAATAGAGTCTTTACAGCAAGCAAGGTCTAAGGACGTATAGTGAAGTTACCTATAGGGGTCAGTGGGTTTTATAATAAATATTGGTGGTCAGCCCCTCAGATATTGAGGAAGGGAAGTGAGGAATCAGATGTAGATCATGTGAAAGTGAGTGTGGAATGGAAATTAGGAGCAAAATCAATAAATTCTGGATAAGGGAGGAAAGTAGCATCGATGATATTGTTGATGTACTGGAGAAAGAGTTGTGGGTGTAGGCTGGAACAAGGAACGTTCCACATACCAACAAAGAGACAGGTACTGGGTCTATGTAGGTAGCCATGGCCACCTCTCTGACCTGATGAAAGTGAGAGAAGTTAATAGACAAGTTGTTAAGGGTAAGGATGAGCTCAACTAAGTGGAGGAGACTGGTGGTGGATGGGACAGTTCAGGCCTTTGTTCCAGGAAGAAGTGGGGAGCCTTAAGACCAGCCTGGTGTTGAGGGATTGCACATTAAGGTAAAGAGGTGGATGGACCCCACAAACTAAAAATTCTGAAACTGGCACAAACTGTCACCAATGATCAGAGGGACAATAACAGGCTTAGATAGGGTAGACAGGAAGAACATTTCCCTTTGTTGGCAGGATCAATGACTAGCAAGCATACATTTAAGGGAAGGGTCAGAAGGCTTAAAATGTGCATGGAACAGTACAGCACAGGAACAGCCCTTTGGCCTACCATGGCTGCAGTGACCATGATGCTGTTCTAAACTAATCTCGTCTGTCTGAGTATGGTCCATATCCTTCTATTCCCTGCCTGTTCATGTGTCTATCCAAAAGGAGATGTGAGCAAAACGATTTTCATTTGAAGTGATGGGAATCTGGAACTCATTAAAGGTGGTTGAGGCAGAGACATTCAACATTTAAGAAGTATTTAAATGTGCACTTGTGATGCTAATGCATACAAGACTATGGACCAAGTGCTAGAAAATGGGATTAGAATGGTTAGGTAGTTATTTTTGACTGGCGTGGATGAGATTAGCTAAAGGGTCTTTTTGTAGATCTCTAATTCTTGTTGTAACCTTAAAACAATGTGTGCTCCTTGCCAGCTATCTTAATTAATCCTTGGTTGTTGCTATTTCTGAGAAGTTTATTGTACTTCCCTCTGTGGTGATAGTGTACACAAAGTAATTGTTTACCTTTTCTGCCATTTGACTAATTCCTATTATAAATTTTCATATCTCAGCTTAGAATTGTTGTGGTTCTGTTCGCCGAGCTGGGAATTTGTGTTGCAAACATTTCGTCCCCTGTCTCGGTGACATCCTCAATGCTTGGGAGCCTCCTGTGAAGCACTTCTGCGCTCACAACAATGAGCACCCGAGTTAGAATGGACCCATTTTCGTCTTTGCCATTTTAATCCCAATAGTTCATTTTTGTATTTCTTACTACTCTACATTCATATACTTTTCTCCCTTTTTAAATTAATTTCTTGTCCTGCTGTGCTGAATTCTTGAGCGCTCTCAATCTCAGACTTGCTATTTGGTCAGCTTCATAATCTGCCTCCTTTGAACTGATCAGATGTTTTAACTTCTCTTATTAGCCACAGTTGATTCACCTTTCCTATTGGAGTTTTGTCTAGAAGAAATGTTTATTTATTGAAAACCATGTATTCAGAGAACAATACAATACAGGACAGGCCCTTCGGCCCATGATGTTATGCCAACCTTTTATCTTAATCTGAGGTCAAATTAACCAATATACCCTTTGTTTTACTATCATCCATGTGCCTTTCCACGAGTTGCTTAAATGTTCCTAATGTATCTGACTCCACTACCACAGCTGGCAGTGCATTCCATGCACCTACAACTCTGTGCAAAGAACCGACCGCTGACATTTCCCCAAGTCTTCTTCCTGTCACTTGAAAATAATGCCCCCTCGTGATCGCCATTTCTGCTCTGAGAACAAATCTCTGACTATTCACTCTACCAATGCCTGTCATTATCTTGTATGCATCTATCAAGTTGCTTCTCACCCTTCTTCGCTCCAATGAGAAAAGCTCCCTCACCCTTTCTGGATAAGACATGCCGTCAAGTCCAGGCAGCATCCTGGTAAATCTCCTCTCCACACACTCTAAAGCTTTCACATCCTTCTGATATTGAGGTGACCAGAACTGAACACAATATTTCAAGTGTGGTCCAACCAGGGCTTTATAGAGCTACAGCACAACCTCATGGCTCTTAGCCTCAATCCCCCTGCTAATGAAAGCCAACACACTTTATGCCTTCTTAACAACCCTATCAACTTAGGGAACAACTTTGAGGGATCTATGGACATGGATCCCAAGATCCCTCTGTTCCTCCACACTGCAAAGAATCCTGCCTTTAACTGTGTATTCTGCATTCTAATTCGACCTTTCAAAATGAATTACTTCACACTTTCCCAGGTTGAACTCCATCTGCCAATTCTCAGCCCAATTCTGCATCCTGTCAATGTCCAATTGCAACCTACAACATCCCTCCACACTATCCACAACTCCACTAATCTTCGTGTCATCAGCAAGCATACTAAGCCACCCTTCCACTTCTCATCCAAGTTATTTTTATGAAGGTCACAAAGAGTAGAGGTCCCAGAACAGCCCTGCGGATCACCACAGGTCACCAAGCTCCAGGCGGAATACTTTTCATCTACTACCAACTTCTGTCTTCTTTGGGCCAGCCAATTCTGTATCCAGACAGCCAAATTTCCCTGGATCCCAGGGCTCCTGAAATTCTGAATGAGCCTACCATGGGGAACCTTATCAAACACCTTGCTAAAATCCATATACGCCACATCCACTGCTCTACCTTCATCAATGTTTTGTCACATCCTCAAAGAATTCCGTAAGGTTTGTGAGGCATGACCTGCCCCTCTCAAAGCCATGCTGACTATCTCTAAACAAGCTATTGCTCTTCCAAATAATCATAAATCCTGTCTCTCAGCATCCTGTCCAATACTTTGCCCACCACTGATGTAAGACTGACTGGTCTGTAATTTGCAGGATTATCCCTATTTCCTTTCTTGAACATTTCTTCAATAACATTTGCCACCCTCCAATCACCTAGCACTTTTGCAGTGGACAGTGAGGATGCAAAGACCATCACCAAAAGCACAGCAATCTCTTCCCTCACTTCTTATAGTAACATTGGGTATATCCCCTCTGACCCAGGGGACTTAGCTATTCTTTTATTTTTCAAAATTTTCATCCTCCTCTTTTACATCAACCTGTTTGAGCATATCAGCCTGTTTCATGCTGTCCTCACAAACAACAAGGTCCCTCTCAGTAGTGAATACTAAAGCAAAGTATTCATTAATACTTCCCTACCACCTCCAACCTTTCTCTACCATCTGCTCCTATTCCTCTCCACAAGTATAGTGAAGGCCAGGGAGTTGTGATCACTATCCCAAAATGCTCTCCCACTGAGTGATCTGACACCTGGTCTGGTTCATTGACAAGCACCAAATCCAATATAGCCTCCCCTCTAGTTGCCTATCAATATATTGAGTCAGGAACCTTTCCTGAATGCACCTGACAAAATCTGCTCCAATCAAAATTTTTGAACTAAGTAGGTGCCAATCAATATTAGGCAAATTAAAGTCACCCAAGACAACAACTGTGTTACACCTGCACCTTTCCGGAATCTGCCTCCCAGTCTGTTCCTCCATGCCTCTTTTGCTGTTGGGGTACCTAAGGAAAACTCCCAATAAAGTAACTGCTCCTTTCCTGTTTCTGACTTCCACCCAAACTGACTCTGTAGACAAACCCTCCTCGATGACCTCCCTTTCTGCATTCTTGAAATCACCTCTTGGCCATCAAAACTTTTAATATAGCTACACAGCTCCACTCGGATTCTACATCCTTGTTTTACTCTTCTTTTTGTTAATTCTCCATTTTGTCCTACTGACCAGATGTCTCACTGATGTACTGATCTCATCCCTTGTTAGCTGCCCTCCGATTTTCTTTTCATTGATCCTTCCAAAATGTTGAGGACTCTTGAATATTCCGTTCGCAGCCCTGGTCACCCTCAGCCATCTCTTCATTGTGATGATTAGTTCATCGTCATTAACTTTTGTTTGGGACATGAATTCACCTGCTTGTGAACACTGCATGCTATCAAATAAAATGCCTTTAATTCTTATAATTATATCATATTTTGACTCTATTTCTTGTATATGTGACTGCTACTTCCACTTTCAGTTACAACTTCTCTACTTAGCATAACAGGCTCTTTTAGAATTTATAGATAGAATTAGTAATTTCTTAGAACAAGGCAGATTGATTAGTTAGCATGGTTTTCTAAGTGAGAAATTACATTTAATTCATTGCTGGAGTTTTTTTATAGAGGTATCAAAAAGGATTGATGAGGTTAACACTGGAACAGCAGGGTGTGACTGCAAGTGAGGCAGGTAGAGAGATCCTGCAGTCAGGAACAGAGGATGCTCAGCTCTTGACCTTGTCCAGCAGGAATGAGGTACTTGCTGACTGTGTGGAAGAGGCAAAGGCTACAGGGAGGATGAGCCAGGTGACCAGGGCACTGTGATACAGGAGGCCATTCAAGAGGGGGGAGCCAACAGACAAGTGGTAATTGTATAGGATTCTATAATTCAGGGAGTACAGTGGAGACTCGACTATCCGAACGAGATGGGCGGGCACTATTTCATTTGGATAATCGATTATTTGGAAAATCGATTAAATGCCTTTCCTCTGGGGCTCAGAGTTTTTAAAGTCTGCCTGTTCAGGAGACTGCAGCAGTACAACGCGCGGGACAGCCCGCCCCCAACCAGGGAAAGGATATCTCCGATCGGCTTGAAAGGATATTGGAGAGGGAGGGAGAGGATCCAGTTATTGTGGTCCACAACAAAACAAACAACATAGGCAAGACTAGGAAAGAGGACCTGTTTAGGGATTACCAGGAACTAAGAACCAAATTAAAGAACAGGTCCTCAAGAGTTATAATCTCTGGATTATTTCCTGAGCAACATGTAGATTGGCATAGGGACATGAGATTAAGGAAGGTAAATATGTGGCTAAAAGAGTATTGTGGGAAAGAGGTGTTTCTTTTCATGGGGCACCAGTATGGGAACAGGAGGGATCTATACCAGTGAGACCATCTCCACCTGAAACGAGTTGGAACCAATGTTCTAATGAAAAGGGTAAATAGGCTGGTCAAGGGGGGGTGGAGCAGGGTAGAAGTTCCTCCAGTGGGAAACAAAGCATCTGTCGGGGTGGATTCAACTGTGTGGAAAGAAATGACAGGGAAGGAGAACTCAACAGAAGTTATTAAGGACTCCAGCACAGACCCCAATAAGACAGTGTGTTTGGAAAGGGATAGCAATTAAACCTCAAGCACACTGGACAAACGAATGACAATGAGAAGATGAATGGTTAATACAGGACTGAAGGTGTTTTATCTGAATGCATGCATATAAGGAATAAGCCCCCCTGCCCCGGCAATTTGCAGCTATGCCCCTTCGTACAAGCCGATATAATCATCCTAGGAAAAAGACTCTCCCTGTCCAGCCTATCTAATCCTCTGATCATCTTGTATGTCTCTATTTATCCGCTCTTAGCTGCCTTCTTTCCTTTGAGAACAGACCCAAGTCCCCTCAGCCTTTCCTCGTAAGACCTTCTCTCCAGACCGGGCAACATCCTGGTAAACCTCTTCACCTTTTCCACCTCCTCCCTGTAATGGGAGGGGAGGCGACCAGAGCTGTACACCATATTCCAAGAGAGTTTTGTACAGTTGCAGCATGACACCACGGCTCCAGAAATCAATCCCTTTTCCATTAAAACCTAACAGCACTACCAAACTGGGTGGCAATTTTCATGGATCTATACGTGGACATCAATATCCCTCTGCACATTCACACTACCAAGAAACTTTCCATTGACCCAGTATTCTGCCTTCCTGTTATTCTTCCCAAAATAAATCACCTCACATTTATCTGCATTGAACTCCATTTTCCACCTCTCACCCTCTCTTACTTATTTTTATCCTATCCGATGTCTCTACCACACCTCCTCTGCTCTGTTGACAGGATCATGCAGTGAAATCTCTTTTAGAGTCAAACAGCATAGAAATGAGCCCTTTGGTGCTAACCAAACACCAAACTATAATTGCCTCATTTACCTGCACTTGGTCGATATCCTGCTATTTTTAAAAACTTTTAGCCTTATGCTACGAGTACACTATGATACATTGCATTGACTCTAAACATGCAAGCATTCACTACTACAATTCATTTCTGGTTTTTTTCGCTAACTGATTCTTCCACCTTTGTTTATCAAAGTCGCGAAACACATCGGCAATTAAATTCTTTTGTCCTGCCACATGTATAACTTTCAAATTGGCTAAAATGATAAGCTTCAACAAAATAATCTGGAATTTTTATACTTAAATTTTTTCGAAAAGTTTAGGTGTTATGATAAATGTATACAATTGTCTCAGACATATCCACTGATAACACTAAACTCAAGGTTTCCTCGTCAATTATGGAATATTTCTATTGATGATTATTCACTTTACAGGAAAGTAGCCAACAGGTCTTTCTATTTTCTTATCATCTTCTTGTAAGACTAAAGCACTGATAGCCATATAATTCACATTGATAACCATCTTGAATAGCTTTTAGTAGTTAGGTGTGGCTAACACTGGGGCAGTAGTTAATATAGCTTTCAGGCTGTCAAATGCCTTCTGACATTCTCTATCCACTGAAATTTTCCAAACTTCTTCAAAAAGTCAGTACACCAACCACACACTTTTGGTGCTTTTAAGTACAAACTTCCAATGAAAGCCACTCAGTCCCACAAATCGTAGCATTTCTCTCTTCATTGATGGTATATGAAACTCCCAATAACCTTTATTTTCACATCCTTGTGAGGCTGTTTGTCCCTTTTGTTACGACATGGGGTAAAACCCTCTGCTAATTTAAACCTGAAACACACAGGAGCTCACCTTGTGCCGTAATCTGTTAAATTTCGAGATGCAAGGAACTATCCCAGATGTTACTATTTAAAGTAAAAATTAACAATTTTATTCTTTAAGTCCAAACGAGAACATTAGACAACTATTTACAACTCCTTTCTCTTAAACCTAACTTTTACCTCCCACTCTACAATACTGCTCCGATAAATTCCCTTTTAAATTTGTGGCAAATCAATTTCAAACCCAATTGTCATCCTTGGATGTCAAACTTTCTGTGTAGGTTTCTCTAGGTCGGCTTCAGTATTCTGCTACACAAATTTCTTCTGGACAGGTACCTTTTAGAAAGCTGTTCTGGCAGTCTTTACTTGTGGGTACTCTTTGCTATTCTCACTAACTGTTCAAAATGTCCCATTTTATACCCCAAAACATCAGATAGTTTTATTGATTTGATGCCATCAAAACATTAAAATCAAATTTGATTAAATTTTGGTCTCGAGCATAATTTAAATTGATTAGCCGATTTGAATTTTCTTTGTACCATGGCAATACATCACCAGCTATTTATATCAACCAAACGTTACATTTTTTAATTGTTCGGCACACTCTGTGCTTTTAGTCCTTGCCCGCTTCCCCTCTCCCTTAAAGGTACAGTACACACCTACACTTTCATAACAATTTCCAGTGCCATCATTATGACTTGGGCCTTTGCGATCTCGCTCTTAGCCAGGTTTATTACCAAGCCTGCCTCCTAAAGTTGATTGAATAATTCTCATAGATAGTCCAACAATTCCTTCCATGTGTTACTAAAAAAAAAACCCACCAGATCATCCATACCACACAATTGAGTCGGGGCAAAATTTTATTGGTTAGTCTCTGAAATGTGATTGACACTTTTTTAAATACCAAATACCATACTTTAACCTGGTATAGTCTGTTCGACGTCACAAAAGCTGAAATTTCCTTTACTCTGTGAATTTTTGAGAAGATTTGTAGCTCATTTGTGGTTCAGGTTGGAAGTTTGCTCGCTGTGCTGGAAGATTTGTTCTCAAGCATGCTAGGTAATATAATCAGTGAGCCTCCATTGAAGTGCTAGTGTACTGATCCACTTTCTATTTATGTGTCTTGGTCTGTTGTGGTGGGTATTATCACTTATGGTTCTTTTTCTGAGAGGCTGTTAAATCGAGTCCAAATCGATGTGTTTGTTGATGGAGTTCCAGTTTGAATGCCAGGCCTCTAGGAATTCCTTTGCGTGTCTTACTCGTAGATACCGACACTTACCAACAGGTGGCAATGGACCCGACTCCACAGCTAGAAAACCGTATTCCAAAAGCACTGAAGAAACTCCACGTGACAAATGAAATTAACAAGACAGACCTCCAAAGAAGGAAACTTGAAAGATCCAACACACCCCGTTTCTACAGATTACCAAAAGGTACACAAACTAAGAGCCCTCTCAGACCCATAGTCTTACTTCCCAGCACACCAACATACAGACTAGCAAAAGAACTTCAACGCAAACTGAAATACCTAGCAGAAGACTCATGCCACTCCATCCACTCCACCCAGGAATTCCTGAACATCAAAGACACCAACGTAGAGGTTGACGAGGTCATGGTTTTGTTCGATGTGATGGCCCTAATCACATCAATAGACGTCACCCTGGCCAAAGAAACACAGATCTCACTACTAGAAGAACCAAGGACACAAACACCAGACAGTACCAACTTCATCAGCAAGGATAGCATCCTCAAACTAGTAGACCTGTGCCTCACAACCCACTTCACCTTCAATGATAAGACCTACAAACAAATCAATGGGACACCCATGGGATCAACAATATCATGATTCTTGGCAGAAGCAGTTATGCAGAGGTTGGAACGAACAGCTCTTCCCATGACGCAGCCCAAGCTTTGGTCCATTATGTGGATGACACCTTTGTCATCACGAAATGGAACAAATTAGAAGAAACCAACAACACATAAACAACATCCTTATGGTATAAAATTCACCACAGACTGTCATTGGTATTGACATGTATGACAACTTCTGGCTGTTCACCTTCTCCCTTCAAAATGCCCTGGAGTCTTTCTGAGACATCCCTAATCTTTGCACCAAGAAGGCAGCATTACTTTCAAGAGTTTTGTTTGTGGTCACAGATCAGTCAGATTCCATTGAGTTCCCTATCACTAAAGCTCTCCCAGTCCTTTTCCTTCCTTGCTCTGCAGTAGAGGCAACCATACTGCCATAAACTTGGTGTTGCTGTTTGCCCCGAAGAGGCCACCCCCAACCGTATCCAACATAGTATGTCTGTTTGGATGGGGATGTGGGAAATGGCCACAGGGGGCTCCTCCACCACCACCTGCCCACATCTGTTATATTTCCTGGTGTTCACCCAGTGCTTTTCTGCCTGTGTAGCCCTTATGGTGTGACCATCTCACTAAACATCACAGATGCTCCATAGTGAGTCCATCTACAGCTCCAGGTACTCCACATGATCAATCAGGAGATGCAGCTGAACACTCATTCTACATTTGTGGTCACTGGAAGTGTACCTGATTTCTCACATTTGCAAGAGAATTCCACGGGAGTTGAGTCCTCCTGTCATTGGGAACCTTACACATACAGTACAAGTAATAAACTACAAGCAAATTACTCAATCTTACCCATGACTCACCAAATCAGATTTCTGTCTCTCTATTTCTAACAAATTACAGATCACAAAAATGAGGATTTTACACTCTGTTTCCCTCCCAGTACAGCACTGTCAGTCCCTAAAGCTGGCTCCTAAACAGCCATTCACCTCACTGCTTCCCTGTAATGGCACTCCAATTATTTTTCCCTGTTTAGAAAGAAGTGTCCTTTTTTAAAAATTATTCATTGCTCCTCCCCAACAAGCTCCTCTTGAATTTCCAGTGTGTGTCTCAACTGTGTACTTTCCTGTAATGCCACTCTTTGCTTTGTGCTGGGCCCCCAACCCTGGGTTTTCAATTTATTCTCTTAAAAATCTTACTATGAAGCAAAAAAAGCAATCAAAATGATAACACTCCATCCCCTTTGTACCGAATTCCCATGCTGCTGTAAGATCCCAAGATATATATACTCACTTGGGCTGTGCCTCTCTTTCGATGTGATCTCAGTCATGCTCTCTGCCTCTGCAAGATTTCTGTTTTCAGCATCTATTTGTTCCTACCCTTTTACTATGCAGGTGATTCTAAAAGAGTTTCTTTTTGGATGTAGGTTTGCTCACTGAGTTGGAAGATACATTTCCAGATGTTTTGTTACCCTACTAGATGACATCTTCAGTGGGCTTCTGGGTGAAGCACTGTTGATAATTCCTGTTTTGTATTTATATGTTGGGTTTCTTATGGTTGATGATGTCATTTCCTGTTCTTTTTCTCAGGATGTGGTAGATGGGGTCGAACTCGATGTGTTTGTTGATAGAGTTCCAGTTGGAATGCCATGCTTCTAGGAATTCTCATGCATGTCCCTGTTTGGCTTGTCCTAGGATGGATGTGTTGTCCCAGTCGAAGTAGTGTCTTTCCTCATCTGTATGTAAGGATATTAGTGAGAGAGGGTCATGTCTTTTTGGCTAGTTGATGTTCATGTATCCTGGTGGCTAGTTTTCTGCCAGTTTGTCCGATGTACTGTTTGTTACAGTCCTTGCACGGTATTTTGTATACCTCAACCTAAACTACAAATCTTCTCAAAACTCGCTAAGAGTTTCATTTTACTTTAGACATATATTCTCATTGACTTCTGTGGTAAAATTTCTGGATATGTCTTTTCAGGGAAAGTTTCCAGATCGAGACATAGCAGAAGATGGTTATCATGGTGTATCTCCTGTAAATGCATTTCCACCACAGAATAACTATGGTAAGAATCTGTCACTGTGAACATGGTCTGCAACTCTCTGCAACCCATCTCAATCATTTTATAAATAAACCCAGCCAAAAGCCAACTGTTTCTGCTACCTTACTCTCACTGTCATTCTCTCTGACACTTCTAAATCAGGATAAATGTGAGGTGATGCACTTGGCTAGAACAAACAAGGCAAGGGAACATATGATGAGTGGAAGAATCCTGGGAAGCACTGAGGTTCAGAAGCATCCCAATGTGCATATACACTGGCCCCTTGAGGTATTAAGGGCAGGATCAAGTGGCTAAGAAAATGTGAGATACTTGTTTTTATTTGCCGAGGCATAGGGTTTAACAGGACGGAGATTTTGCTGGAACTGTATAAAACGTTAGGCCAAGATTAGAGTACTGAGTGCAGTTCTGTCATCCACATTACAGGAGAGGCATGTGGGCTATGCACAGAGAACACTCCTGGTCTGGAGAGTTTCAGTTATGAAGAGAGATTGGGGTTGTTTTCCTTCAAACAGAGGAAATTGAACGGACATGATTGAAACGTATAAAAATGATGAAGGGCTATGATTGAATGACGGAGCAGATGTGATGGGCTGAATGGCCTAATTTCTGCTCCTATGTCTCATGGTCCTATAGTCAAACTCTCTGAATGAATAAAACAGATTGCTCAACTCTGAAATTTTAGGATGACACAAGGAGGCTGCTTTCCTGAACCACTGCAGTCCGTTGGTGGAACGGGTCAATGACCGAGGATAAAGATGGAAGGTTCAAAGGCGATGAGAGGAAAAACCTTTTCACCCAGAGGGTGGTGGGAACTTGAACTCACTGCCTGTAAGATTGGTAAAGGCAGAAACCGTCATAAAATTTAAACAGTACGTTTTCAAAGCATACAGGTCTGTGGGCCAAATCTAGAAAATGAGATTCAAATATTTAGGTGGTTGTTTCTGGCTGGTGAAAAGTTGATAGGCAATAGAACTTTTTCTGTGCTGGAGGTCTCTGACTTCCTCTCATTCTCTCTTATTCCCTCCCCTGAATTTATTATTTACGTGCAGATACATTTGTAAGCTCACCAAGTACATTTAATGATTGTGAAAATGGAACATTGATCCAACTGGAAAATACTTATTTTCTGGTTTATTGAAATACATATCTCTGCATTTGAAAGTAACTTGTAATTACAGTTTATTTATGCTTCTTATTCAGGCCTCTGTGACATGCTGGGAAATGTATGGGAATGGACAGCCTCTGAATATTTTCCACAAGGCCTTCCTTTAAAGGCTGGTGCTCAGAAAATGTATGTCCTACGTGGCTCCTCCTGGATTGACAGTGCAGATGGATCATTCAATCACAAAGCACGGGTTACCAGCAGGTAGAACTCTGCATCCAGTATTGCAGTATTTCTCTGGGCTCATTGATTTTGTATTTTTGGCCTTTATTATCTCTTTTACGCCAACTCATCCAATCATAGAATAGAACAATAGACAATAAACAATAGGTGCAGGAGTAGGCCATTCTGCCCTTCGAGCCTGCACCACCATTCATTATGTTCATGGCTGACCATCCTCAATCAGTATCCTGTTCCTGCCTTATCTCCATAACCCTTGATTCCACTATCCTTGAGAGCTCTATCCAAATCTTTCTTAAACGAATCCAGAGACAGGGCCTCCACTGCCCTCTGGGACAGAGCATTCCACATAGCCACCACTCTCTGGGTGAAGAAGTTTCTCCTCATCTCTGTCCTAAATGGCCTACCCCGTATTTTTAAGCTGTGTCCTCTGGTTCGGCACTCCCCCATCAGCGGAAACATGTCTCCTGCCTCCAGAGTGTCCAATCCTTTAATAATCTTATACGTCTCAATCAGATCCCCTCTCAGTCTTCTAAACTCAAGGGTATACTAGCCCAGTCGCTCCAATCTTTCAACATAAGATAGTCCCGCCATTCCAGGAATTGACCTCGTGAATCTACGCTGCACTCCCTCAATAGCCAGAATGTCTTTCCTCAAATTTGGAGACCAGAACTGTACACAATGTTCCAGGTGCGGTCTCACCAGGGCCCTGTACAGCTGCAGAAGAACCTCTTTGCTTCTGTACTCAATCCCTCTTGTTATGAAGGCCAGCATGCTATTAGCTTTCTTCACTACCTGCTGTACCTGCATGCTTACCTTCATTGACTGGTGTACAAGAACACCCAGATCTCTTTGTACTGCCCCTTTACCTAACTTGTCTCCATTTAGGTAGTAATCTGCCTTCCTGTTCTTGTCACCAAAGTGGATAACCACACATTTATCCACATTAAACTGCATCTACCATGCATCTGTCCATTCACCTAACCTGTCCAGGTCACCCTGTAATCTCCTAATATCCTCCTCTCATTTCATCCTACCACCCAGCTTTGTATCATTAGCAAATTTGCTAATGTTACTATTAATACCATCTTCTATAGCATTAATATATATTGTAAAAAGCTGCGGTCCCAGCACTGATCCCTGCGGTACTCCACTGGTCACCGCCTGCCATTCCGAAAGGGAGCCGTTTATCACTACTCTTTGTTTCCTGTCAGCCAACCAATTTTCAATCCAAGTCAGTACTTTGCCCCCAATACCATGCGCCCTAATTTTGCTCACTAACCTCCTATGTGGGACTTTATCAAAGGCTTTCTGAAAGTCCAGGTACACTACATCCACTGGATCTCCCTTGTCCATCTTCAGAATTACATCCTCAAAAAATTGGTCAAGCATGATTCTCCCTTCATAAATTCATGCTGACTCTGACCAATCCTGTTACTGCTATCCAGATGTGTCGTAATTTCATCCTTTATAATTGACTTCAGCATCTTTCCCATCACTGAGGTCAGACTAACTGGTCTATAACTTCCTGCTTTCTCTCTCGCTCCTTTCTTAAAAAGTGGTACAACATTAACCACCCTCCATTCTGCAGGAACTGATCCTGAATCTATCGAACTCAGGAAAATAATCACCAACACATCCACGATTTCTGGAGCTACCTCCTTAAGTCCCCGGGCCTGATGGTCTACATCCCAGGGTACTGATCAGCCTTCAGACCTAACAGTCTCTCCAACACCAATTCCTGGCAAATATAAATTCCCTTCAGGTCAGGTCCTTCAACCACTGTTACCTCTGGGAGATTGCTTGTGTCTTCCCCAGTGAACACAGATCTGAAATACCAATTCAACTCTTCTGCCATTTCTTTGTTCCCCATAATATATTCCCTTGTTTCTGTCTTCAAGGGCCCAATTTTAGTCTTAACCATTTTTTTTCCCTTTCACATACCTAAAAAAGCTTTTACTATCCTCCTTTATATTATTGGCCAGTTTACCTTCGTACCTCATTTTTTCTCTGCGTATTTCCTTCTTAGTAATCCTCTGTTACTCTTTAAAAGCTTCCCAGTCCTCTGTTTTCCCACTCATCTTTGCTATGTTATACATTTTCACTTTTGACTTTATATGTTTCTTAAGTTCCCTCGTCAGCCACCTCTGCCTCCTCATAGGATCTTTCTTCCTTTTTGGAATGAACTGATTCTGCATTATACCCAGAAATATCTGCCATTGTTCCTCCACTGTCATCCCTGCTAAGGTATTGCACCATTGAACTTTGACCAGCTCCTCTCTCATAGCTCCATAGTTCCCTTTATTCAACTGAAATATTGTCACTAACGATTGTACCCTCTCCCTTTCAAATTGCAGATTGAAGCTTATTGTATTATGGTCACTACCTCCCAATGGCTCCTTCACTTCGAGGTCCCTGATCAATTCTGGTTCATTGCACAATACCAGATCTAGAATTGCCTTCTCCCTGGTAGGCTCCAGCGCCAGCTGTTCTAAGAATCCATCTTGGAGTCACTCCACAAAGTCTCTTTCTTGAGGTCCAATACCATCCTGATTCTCCCAGTCCATCTGCATGTTGAATTCCCCCGTAACAACTGTAGTAACATCTTTGCGACAGGCCAATTTCAGCTCCTGATTCAACTTACATCTGACATCCAGACTACTGTTTGGGGGCCTGTAGATAACTCCCAAGAGAGTCTTTTTACCCTTAGAATTTCTCAGCTCTATCCATACTGACTCTACATCCCGTGATTCTAGGTCCCCCCGCGCAAGGGACTGAATATCATCCCTTACCAACAGGGCCACCCCACCCCCCTGCCAGTCAGTCTGTCCTTACGAATACATGTATAGCCTTGAATATTCATTTCTCAGGCCCTGTCCACTTGACGTGTCAGTTATCCCCACAATATTGTAGCTGCCAATTTCCAAAAGAGCCTCAAGCTCATCCATCTTATTTCTAGTACTTCGTGCATTCATATATAGTATTTTTAATTTATTACTGCCTCACCCTTCCCATCAACCCCTATTTCACTCAACCTTACAGCATGCTTCATTGATACCGTTATCTTTCTTGACTTCCCTTGTTCCAACTTTCCCTTCAGTTTCCTTCTTAAACTTCCAGTTTGCACCCCCCCCCCCGCCGCTATTTAGTTTAAATGCAGCTGTGTTGCAGTAGCAAACCTGCCTGCCAGAATGCTGGTCCCCAACCTATTAAGGTGCAAACCGTCTCTTTTGTATAATTCATGCTTACCACAAAACATACCCCAGTGATCCAAGAATTTAAATCCTTGCTTCCTGCACCAGTTCCCCAGCCACACATTCAAGTCCATTATCTCCCTGTTCCTGGCCTCTCCAGCCCGAGGAACTGGAAGCAAACCAGAGATAACCACTGGATGTCCTGCTTTTCAGCCTTCTTCCTAGTTGTCCGAAGTCCCACTGTAGTATGTTCCTCCTCTTCTTCCCGACATCATTTGTGCCGACATGTACCACCACCTCTGGCTCTTCACCTTCGCCTTTGAGGATTTCCTGCAATGTCCTTAATCCTGGCACCAGGAAGGCAACACACCATTCTTAAATCCCGCCTGTTGCCACAGAAACCCCGTTCAGTTCCTCTCACTATGGAGTCCCCATCACCATGGTTCTGTGCGATGTCTGACTCTTCCGCTCTGCCTCCACGCCAACTTTTGATTGACAGACCTGACCACCTCGCGGACTGGCAGTGTCACCTATCTCTACTGTTTCCAAAAGATTCAACTTGTTCCTGACAGGTACTTCCCCTGCGATCTCTTGCACCTGTCTCCTCTCTGCCATTCGGTCTGTCAAGTGATGGTCTTTTCAAAATTGGACTGGAATTCCAGCCCTAATGGCACTGCGGGTTTACCTACTGGGCATGGACTACAGTGGTACAAGAAAGCAGCCACCTTCACTACCACCTTCTCAAGGGTAACTTGTGATAGGCAATAAGTGCTGGCACAGCCAGGGAAGCCCACATCCCCTGATCAAATTTAAAAGACTAAATCTGTGCCCTCTGATCTTGATCTTTCTGCCTCTGGAGATTTGTGCCCTTAAATATCAGCTCTCAGTATCTGCAACCACTTCAGTATTTTACCTTCTGTTCTCTATTGCCTCTCCTCATTACTCCTACCAAATTTATCAATTCACACTTCTCTACTAAAATGTAGCTTCTATATATTCTGTCAATTCCACCAGCCTGTCTCAGCTTGCTTGAAGCTCATTGCTATCCTTCTCACTGATCACAATACGTCCAAATTTTTGTGTCATTCTAAAATTTCAGAATTGAGTAGTTCATTTTATTCATTCACAGGATTTGACTATAGGACCACAAGACATAGGAGCAGAAATTAGGCCATTCAGCCCATCCAGTCTGCTCCACCATTCAATTATGGCTGATTAGTTTCTCAACCCCGTTTTCCTGCTTTCTCCCTGTAACCTTTGATCTCCTGTCTATCTCAGTCTTAAATATACTCAATGACCTGGCCTCCACAGTCTTCTGTTGCAATGAATTCCATAGATCTGTCACACTCTGGCTAATAAAGTTTCTCCTTATCTCCGTTCTGGTCTTCTCTTTACTTTAAAGCTGTGCCATTGGATCCTAGTCTCTTCTACCAATGGAAGCATCTTCCCAATATCCACTCTGTCCAGGCCATTCAGTATTCTCTAAATTTCAATTAGATCTGCCCTCATCCTTGTCAACTCCATCGAGTATAGACCCAGAATTGTCAAACGTTTCTCATATGTTCACCTGTCATTCTTGGGATCATTCTCATTTGCTTTCCTAGCAACTGACTCAACCTACAAGTTTACATTGAGAGAATCCTGGACTAGAACTCCCAAGTTTCCTGGCACTTTCAGACTTCTGAATTTTCTCTCCATTTAGAAAATAGTCCATGCCTCTATTCTTCAGACCAAAGTGATTGACCTCACACTTTCCCACATTGTACTCCATCTGCCACTACTTTGCCCATTCTCCTAACCTGTCCAAATCCTTCTGCAGCCTCCTCGCCCTCTCAATGCTACCTGTCCCTCTACCTATCTTTATATTCTGCAAACTTTGTCAGAATGCCTTCAGTTCCTTCATCTAGATCGTTAATGTTTAAAGTAAAAATTGTGCTCCCAGCACTGACCCTTGTGGAACACCACTTGTCAGCGGCTGCTATCCTGAAAAGGACCCTTTTATCACCACTCTCTGCTTTCTGTCAGACAGCCAAACTTCTATCCATGCTAGTATCTTGTCTGTTAATATCATGGGCCCTTATCTTACTCCGTCACCTCCTGTGCAGCACCTTGTCAAAGGCCTCCTTGAAGTCCAGGTAGATAAAATCCATTGGCTCTCCTTGGTCTAACCTTCCCATTACTTCCTCAAAGAATTCTAGCAGATTTGTTAGGCATCATCTCCCCTTGATGAAACCATGCTGACTTTGCCCTGTTTTACCTTACACTTCCAAGTATTCACAGTGGATTCGAGTATCTTACCCATGGCTGAGGTTAGGCTAATCAGTTTGTAATCTTCTAACTTTTGCCTTAGTCCCTTTTGAAACATGTCACGTTAGCGATTTTCCAGTCCTCTGGGACACTCCCTGATTCTAGCAATTCCTGAAAGATCACCACTAATGCCTCCACTATCTCTTCAGCTATCTCCCTTAGAAGCGGAGATTCACACGGATGATCCCTGGAATAGTTGGTCTAAAAATGAGGAACAGCTGAGGATCCTGGGATTGTATTCATTGGAGTTTAGAAGATTAAGGGGAGACTTAATAGAGACGTACAAGATAATACATGGCTTGGAAAGGGTGGACGCTAGGAAATTGTTTCCGTTAGGTGAGGAGACTAGGACCCGTGGACACAGCCTTAGAATTAGAGGGGGTAAATTCAGAACAGAAATGTGGAGACATTTCTTCAGCCAGAGAGTGGTGGGCCTGTGGAATTCATTGCCGCAGAGTGCAGTGGAGGCCGGGACGCTAAATGTCTTCAAGGCAGAGATTGATAGATTCTTGTTATCTCGAGGAATTAAGGGCTACGGGGAGAATGCGGGTAAGTGGAGTTGAAATGCCCATCAGCCATGATTGAATGGCGGAGTGGACTCGATGGGCCGAATGGCCTTACTTCCACTCCTATGTCTTATGGTCTTATGGAAGGAGTTGCCCTTGGAGTACTTAACATTGACTCCAGACCCCATGAAGTCTCGTGGCTTCTGGTTAAACATGGGTAAGGAAATCTATTGCTGGTTACCACATACTCTATTACACTGATGAATCAGTGCTCCTCCATGATGGACAACACCTGGACAAAATGTAATCTGGGTGGGAGATTTCAATGCCCCTCCCAAGAGTGGCTTGACACTAACACTACTGATCAAGTTGATCAGCGTCCAAAAGGACATAGCTGCTCGACTGAGCCTGCGGCAAATGTTAAGGGAACCAACGAGAGAGAAAAACATACTTGACCTCATCCTTACCAGTCTGCAATGCTGCAGATACATCTGTTCATGACAGTAATGGTAAGAGTGACCACTGCACAGGAGAAAAAAATTCCAACTTCACATTGAGAATACCCTCCATCGTGTTGGAACTATCACCGTGCTAAATGGGACAGACTTTGAATAGATCTTGCAACTCGAGACTGGACATCCATGAGATGCTGAGAGCCATCAACGCTCCAGGCAAAACAGCCCCAACCCTGTTCAACCTCTCCCTACAGCTCAAATCCTTCAACCCTAGTAACAAGGGTAAGTCTTTTCTGAACCCTTGCAAGTTTCACAGCATCCTTCCTATAGGAAGGAGACCAGAATTGCACACAATATTCTAAAAGTGGCCTAACCAAAATCCTGTACAGCTATAACATGACCTCCCAACTTCTACACTCAATGCTCTGACCAATAAAGGAAAGCATGCCAAACACCTTCTTCACTATCCTATCTGCTTAAGACTCTACTTTCAAGGAACAATGAACCTGCATTCCAAGGTCTCTTGTTCAGCCACACTCCCCAGGACCTTATCATTAAGATAAGTTGGGGCAGCACGGTGGCTCAGTGGTTAGCTGTGCTGCCTTCACAGCACCGAGAACCTGGGCAATTGTCTGTGTGGAGTTTGCACATTCACCCCGTGTCTGCTTAGGTTTTCTCCCACAATCAAAAGATGTGCAGGTTAGGTGAATCGGCCATGCTAAATCGCCCATAGCATTCAGGGATGTACAGGCTAGGTGCATTAGTCAGGGAAAAATGGAGAGTAATGGGGTAGGGGAATGGGTCTGAGTGGGCTTGTGGGGCCGAGGGACCCGTTTCCACATGAGGGATTCTATGAAAGTCCCACTCTTATTTGCCTTTCAAAAATGCAGCATCTCAGATTTATCTAAATTAAACTTCATCTGCCACTCCTTGGCCCATTGGCCCATCTGATCAAGATCCCATTGTACTCTAAGTTAACCTTCTTCACTTTCCACTACACCTCCAATTTTGGTGTCATCTGCAAACTTACTATCACTCCTATGTTCACATCCAAATCATTTATGTAAATGATAAAAAGCAGTGGACCCAGCACCAATCCATGTGACACACCAGTGGTCACAGGCCTCTAGTCTGAAAAGCAATCTTCCACAACCACCTTCAAGTGGCCTTCTACCTTTGATCCAGTTCTGTATCCAATTGGTTAGTTCTCCCTGTATTCCATGTGATCTGACTTTGCTAACCAGTTTATCACGAGGGACCTTGTCAAACGCTTTACTAAGTCCATATACGTCATGTCCGCCACTCTGCCCTTATCAATCCTCTTTGGTATTTCTTCAAAAACTCAATCAAGTTAGCGAGACATGATTTCCTACACAAAGCCATGTTGACTATCTCTAATCAGTCCTTGCCTTTCCAAACACATGTACATCCTGTCCCTCAGGATTCCCTCCAACAACTTGCCCACCATTAATGTCAGGCTCACTGGTCTTTGGTTCCCTTGTTTTTCCTTACTACTTTTCTTAAATAGTGGCACCATGTAAGCCAACTTCCAGACTTATGGCACCTCATCTCTGACTACTAATGATCCAGATATTTCAGCAAGGGGCTCAACAATCACTTCTCTAGCTTCCCACAGAGTTCTAGGGTACAACTGATCAGGTCCTGGGAATTTATCTACCTTTTTGTATTTCAAGACATCCAGCACTTCCTCCTCTGTAATGTGGACATTTTCAAGATGTCACCATCTGTTTCCCTACATTCTATATCTTCCATGCTTCCTTTCCCAGTAAACACTTGTGCAAAATACTCATTTAGTATCTTCCACATCTCCAGTGGTTCCACACACAGGCTGCCTTACTGAACTTTACAGGCCATTGGTTAGCCCACTGTTGGAATATTGTGTGCAATTCTGGTCTCCTTCCTATCGGAAAGATGTTGTGAAATTTGAAAGGGTTCAGAAAAGGTTTACAAGGATGTTGCCAGGATTGGAGGATCTGAGCTATAGGGAGAGGCTGAACAGGCTGGGGCTGTTTTCCCTGGAGCGTCGGAGGCTGAGGGGTAATAGAGGTTTACAAAATTATGAGGGGCATGGATACGATATATAGACAAAGTATTTTCCCTGGGGTGGGGAAACCCAGACCTAGAGGGCATAGGTTGAGGGTGAGAGGAGAAAGAAAAACAAGAGACCTAAGGGCAACTTTTTCACGCAGAGGGTGGTATGTGTGTGGAATGAACTGTCAGAGGATGTGGTGGAAGCTAGTACAATTGCAACATTTAAGAAGCATTTGGATAGGAAATGTGTGGAGGGATATGGGCCAGGTGCTGGCAGGTGGGACTAGATTGGGTTGGGATATCTGGTCGGCATGGACAGGTTGGACCGAAGGGTCTGTTTCCATGCTGTACATCTCTATGACTCTATGACTCTATTTGCCAAAGCTATCTCATCTCCCCTTTTTGCCCTCCTGATTTCTCTTTTAAGTATATTCCTACTGTGTTTAAATTATAAGGATTCCCTCGATCTCTGCTGTCTATACTTCTTTTTCTTGACCAAAACCTTAATTTCTCTCGTCATCCAGCATTGCCTACACTTACCAGCCTTACCTTTCACCCAAACAGGAACATATTATCTCTGGACTCTTGATATCTCATTTTTGAAGGCTCCGCATTGTCCAGCCGTCCCTTTACCTGCGAACAATCGCATGCCATCAAATTTTGGAAGCTCTTACCTTGTACCATTAAAATTGGGAGGAAACCAGAGCATCCGAAGGAAACCCGTACAGGCACGGGAATTGAACAAACTCCACTCAGACAGTTTCCAGAGGATGGAATTAAACCTAGCCCCCCCCAGGCAGCAGCGCTCATCACTGAGCCACTGTGCTGCCCTTAATCTGTTCTGGATGTTGATCTAGGAATAAATGTTGTTGAGATGGAGCATAATTATTCTGTTCTTCTCCTCGTACTCTGGGTAAATAGACTGAGATTTGAACCCTCAACCATTTGACCTCGACACCTTCTTCCTGATCTTGTCTCTTTACCTGCACAGATGGCTTCCTGTACTGAAGGCACATTTTAATCAGGCAAGCAATTCCACAGCATATCTACTTACTTTCATAAACATCGCATGATGATGTGGTGGTGCATTTACTACCTCATAGTAGGAATGGAGACGGAGTTTCTGGTGAGGCTCCCCTGCAGCTTCCTCATTGTCATTCATCCCCCAGGCATGAACCAGGCACCTCTCAGCACATGCCCACCCTGCAGAAGTCACTGTGTGGTCCAGCCTTGGAGAGGAAACCTGTTGCTGGAAGCCAGAAGTGTCAGACTCATCAGCGTTGCACAGTGACAGCACCATTCACCAATCCGTTGCAGGGAATTGCCCCTCCCCTGCTTAACCTAATTGAGTGTCTAGTATCAGGAATTCAGATGGCACTGCCTTCCAATGTGGCATACTTCTCACCTTGTTGCAGCACTCCTGTTGAAAATCAGTAACATTGAGGATAGAGGGTGTGTTTCCTCCTTCCCACTTCCTGCACCTACACCACTACATCATCATCTGAGAAGGTTGTCAGCTATTTCTCAGCTCCAACATTTTCTGTGGTAAGTACCATAAAAATCCTTCCAGTTGGATGTACCACCCCTTAAAGATATACTAGCTGTCTGTCTGTAGCGCTGTCTTTCTGGTAACCTCCTGGCATAGCGAGTCAATAATGAGAGCATGAGAGCAGCATTTGACATACTAAATGTTTTGTGCAGCACTGTATGTGCAGCAGCAGCCTGTAAGGTACCTTCCTTTGTGTTAAACATTGTATATGCAGCCTCAGTGAAGAATTTGAAGATACCAAGCATTGCAAAAAACTGCTCACAGTGAACAAGAAAACAGTGATGTGCTGTCATCAACACATACAAGTTGATGACAGTCAGTAACTAAGTGTGATTGTGACCTAAACACACATCAAACGTCAAAAATAAGGAAAAGTATCAGAAAGCTAATTTGCTGTGTTTCTTTCTAGGATGGGGAACACGCCTGACTCAGCTTCTGATAACTTGGGCTTTCGATGTGCTACAAGCAAGGTTTCATCTCTGAAACAAAATACAAAAGTTCAAACGGAGCTCTAAATGTCATTTAAAGAACAGCAATAGTTTTGAAGAATGTACAGTATGATCCATGGATCAGAATAATTAAGCAGATTGTTTGCTTCTTTTAAACTGGCATTAACTCTTTTATAATGTGAAGTAGATTAAAATTGAAAATCATCTCAAAATGGTGCTTTTATATTTTGTTGGGTTATACATGTTTTAATGTTTAGGAAATATAACGTTAGATTAAAAAGTAAGTTAATGACAATCTGAAAGATCATAAAAACATAGATAATGAAATCAGGAGCAGGCCATTCATCCCTGTAAGCCTGCTCTGCCGTTTACTCCTGTTGGATGTCTGTTCCTGCATTCCCCTCCCCCCCATCCTTTGGTTCCTTTAGCTGTATCCAACTTCTTCAGAGTATTTAGTCACACAGCACAAAAACAGACCCTTTAGTCCAACAAGTCCATGCTGACCATATTCCCAAACTAAATTCATTCCACCTGCCTGCTCTTGGCCCCTATCCCTCCAAACATTTCCTGTTCATGGACTTATCCAATTGTCTGTTAAATGTAACCATACCTGCAGCCACTGTTTTCTCTGGCAGTTCATTCCACACACTAACTGTGTAACAGAAAAAGTTGCCCCTCATATCTTCTTCAAATCTTTTACCTCTCACCTTAAAAATATGCATCCCCCACCCTAGGGGAAACAAAAACCCTTGTCATTTATCTTATCTATGCCCCTAAAGATTTTATAAACTTCAATAAGATCACCCCTCAACATCCGACACTCCAGTGAAAAATGTTCCAGTCTATTTTCATGTCTCAAACTCTCTTCCCAGCAACATCCTGGTAAATCTTTTCTGAACCACCCCCAATTTAATAATATCCTTCCTAGACCAGACTGCCCAGAATATTCCAGGAGAGGCCTCACCAATGTCTTGTACAACCTCAACATGACATCCCTACTCCTACAATGAAAGCAATTGTGCTAATTGCCTTCTTAATCACTCTGTCTACCTGTGATGCAATTTTCAAAGAATGATGTATCTAAACTGCTAGGTCTTTCTGTTCTACAACACTACCCAGGGCCTTACCAGTAATTGTATAATGTATGTCCTGTCCTTGTTTGTATTAATGAAAAAACAATACTTCACATTTATCTAAATTAAACTCCATCTGCCACCCCTCAGCCCATCAACCTAATTGATCAGGATCTCTTTGTAATCTTAGATAACTTTCTCACGCTCCACTATACCACCAATTTTGGTGTCATCTGCAAACTTACTAACCACACCTCCTATATTCTCATCCAAATCATGTAAATCCTATCTTTCAGAATCAGCTTTAACTTAGCTACCACTGATGTCAGACTGGCAGGCCAATAGTTTCTAGGAAAGACCTTCCAGTCTTTCCTAAACAATGACAGAACATTAGCCACTCTGCAGTCCTCTGGTACTTCTATGTTTATGGATGATACAAATATTTCTTGAAATCAGACAATGCTTTCGTCATCAACTGAGTTCTGTGGGACTGAATTCCACAGGCTGACTACTCTGTGTGATAAAATTTCTCATCTTAGTCCCTATATCCTTAGACTGTGACTGCCTTAGTTCTGGACTCCCTTGCCTACAGAAACATCCATTTTGTTTTATGTTAAGTCTCTTAAGTGGGCGACTTCGTGTATGTTAAGTACCTTAACAAAGTCAGTTTCTCTCTCTCCTCAGCGGAAGGGACCGTTACAAGTGTTACTGACAATCCGGACTGCAATTAAATTGGAAGGATATAACGTGTGGGCGCATGTGACCAAGTGTAAAATCCATAATCCCACCAACTTGGCAACTACCAAAGCGAATGATGAGAACCCTGTGGATGCAATTCCTGGGCCTGCAAACGAATGAACCTCGAAACATCTGGCCTTGTGTGGCCAAGAGTACCCATCGGTTATGCAATGATCTAACGCGATGTTAGTCAGATGTTGAAAAATTTAGGTCAGGGTCTGGGGAGGGTTAACCATCTTTCCTCCACTACAGTGGGAGGTTAAAAAGAGTATCAGCTGCTTTGCAATGTTAGTTCTTGTAAGTTAAGCCTCCCGCTGTCTGACTTCCAAGATTCCCTTGTAGTGCTTCTCGGGGATGTGAGGGGAGATCACATTTTGCAAGGAATCTGTTGCAGGGGAAGGTATGGAAACTAAAAGAGTTTTCTAGCAAGTGTGTGAAAGGAGGTCGCAGGCAAGTGTCAGACGGAGATGCAATTTGAATTGGTCCCAATCCCAAACTGAGCTCATCGACAATTCTCATGTGACACATGGAGTTTGTCAATACAGGGGTCAGGGAGGCAGAGTGTATTTTTCCATGTGTAGTACCCCTGGGCAGAGCCCCTTGCACTGGTACCTAGAGTCTTGGGTGTGGCTTTTAGAGAAGCCTCAGGTGCTGGAGAATATGGCTGAGAAAAACAGCTTCCCCTCTGTTACGAAACTAAAGCAACTAAGATGATCACAATACACCCCAATATATTTTGTATCTGGCGTATCAAATCCGTGTGGCATGAAAAGAAACTGACTGTTGAGTATGTGCCCATATACCAACCCATTCATGGGGTACATCCATGGGGCTATGGAGTTGGTGTTGAGGGTGCAGATGAAGTTCTCCGTCAGGTGGATGCCAGGAACTTTCTCTGCAATCTAAGCAACAAGTTGATTTATGTGTGAAATTGGGGCTGGTGGATTTTTGGAGGCGTCTCCATCCTGCAAGTAGGGACTTTGTTTTTTGTTACACCGCACAAGTATCATACTAGGATTGATCTTTTCGTAGCCCCCACAATTTATTTGGATTTGATGATGTCCTGCACAATTGGGAATATTACCATATCCAATCACACAGCAGTATACTTAGCAGTCAAGATACAGATCAACGTAACAGGTTCATGGCACTGGTGAATGGATCCCTTTATTCTCAGGGACGTAAGATCATCGAGTATTTCCCTAATGAGTGTAATGGCCATTTTTGGCCATTAATTTGGATATGGTTAGCAACCCATCTGTTCTGTGGAAGACTGCTAAGGCTGATGCCAGGGGGATAATTATCTGCTGCCAGTTGGAAGCAACAGAAGGGAGAGCAGCAGCTTCTGCTCGAGGAGTGACTGAAGACAGCTGAGACGTCCATCGGTGGCTAAGTTGCAGCAGATCACAGCTCTTCAGTCCACCTTGAATTCCACGCTCTCTCACACAGCAGGGAAGGAACGTTCCTTTGTGAAACAAAGGTTGTTTGAGCATGGTGATAGGCCGGGCAAATATCTGGCTAGGAAAAAGAACATCCCCCAATCTATTATATCAATCAGGGAAGGGACTGGAACTCTTGTGATTCTAAAAAGATGAATGCTGCATTTTGTAGCTTTTACTCCGAATTATACCAGTCAGAATGCTATGAGGACAGATGTGCTAAGGTGGAGTCCTTTTTTAAGAGCCTGGATCTTCCAGGTGTGACCTCTGAACGGGTGTCTGTCCTTAATGTCCCTTTAACAGTGCGAGAGGTACAGGAGGCAGTGAAGCGGCTTCAGAGTGGGAAGGTGCCCGGCCCTGATGGTCTCCCTAGAGAATTCTACAAAGAATTTATAAATATCCTGTCAGGGCTAATACTGGACATTTACAATTATTTGTACAGTCATGATTGCCTCCCACCATCCATGAGAGAGGCTAATATCTCTCTCATCCTTCAGAAAGGGAAATCCAGGAGGCCTGTGCTCCTTATAGGCCCATCTTACTTCTAAATTCTGATTTTAAAATTTTATCCAAGACTCTTACATTAAGACTGGAAACAGCGTTGCTTTCCATTGTCAAAGAGGACCAGTTTTTATAAAGGGCCGCACACAGATCCTCCAACAATGTCAGGAGATTACTTAATATATTCCGAGCGTGTTAGCAGAGATCGGTTCAGGGATTAGTGATCAATTTAGATGTAGAGAAGACATTTGACTGGGTGGAGTGGCCATATCCTTTTTACATCCTAGAATGGTTTAGTCTAAGCGAAGTCTTTATTGGGTGGGTAGAGGTCCTTGATAGTGATCCTCTCGCTTTATGGTGTAAGATCCAGTAATCTTGGGATCTGTAGGGGTAGTCAGCAAGTCCCCCCTCCACTCACTCTTTACACTGGTGATTGAACTGCTGGCAAAGGCTATGTGCAGGGATTCTAACATAACTGCCCCAGAAGTGGGATTAAAGGCACATAAAATCACATTATATGCCGATGATGTTCTTTTTTTTTGAACCCCATTAGTTTCTGTACACATTTGATACAAATTTATTGGGCTCTTTTTTGGGCAGAAGTTTAATGTTTCAAAATCAGAGGCTATAGGGGCCTTGGGGGAATATTTCACATTGAGGGTGAGTGACGGTTTCCCTTTAAGTGGTCACAGGTTGGGGTTTTATTTATTTAGGTATTTTTGTCACTACTATCTTCGATCAGTTACTTAACGCTATTTTGTCCACTTGCTTGACAAGATTAAACAAGATCATCAAAGATGGGAGGCCCTTCCAATATCTTGGTTAGGTCGAGTAGCCTTTATTAAAATGAATGTCCTTCCTTGTTAGCTATACCCTATGCAAATGCTTCCTTTGATTTTTCCTAGGCAAACACTTTGGCGACTTAATGGCTGGTTTAGCTCTTTTATCATGCACCACAGACGGCCCCTTATTAAGCTCGCCAAATTGCAATTACCCCAAGGGCAGGGGGGAGTGGACCTCCCGGATATTAAAAAATATCAATTAAGCTCCCTTTTATCTGTTGTGAATGACTGAGGACCCGGCGTCAATATGGTTGGACATTGAGGCCTCTCAGGCAAAGAGCCCATTGTTCTTAGATAAAATGAGGAAAGTTGCGGACTACTGTCATAATCCAATAATTATTAATACTGTCAAAGCGTGGAGGACAATGCGGCAGAGTGAGGGGAATATATCGAAAACTTTTTTTTTTACCCCTATAGTTGGTGTGCCAGGGTTCCGGCCAGGGATAATGGACCCTGGGTTTAAACTCTGGGCAGCTAGGGGAGTTTCCTGGTGACTTTTGAGGGTGAAGCAATGATGTCTTTTGACTAAATAAGCCACAAGTATAGGTTCTCTAGCAGAGACCTTTCTCACTTTTTCCAGATTAGGGAAAAATTTGTTCAAAAAGGAACGATGCCCTTGACTGACTCCTATGGATCTGACACAGAGAAGAGGGTGCTCCATGCCAAGAGCACTCTCTCAGTTAGTCCTCTTCATCATTTCAGGTGAGGTAGTCCCTCAGATAATATTGAGTGAGGTCTAGGAGAGAGAGTTAGGAGTTGCGATCTCCTCTCAGACATGGGAGGGTATTTGTCATAATACGAGAAAGATTTTGATCTGTAATAGAACCTATGCCATGCAGTTGAAGATTCTTCCTAGGATCCATCTAGCCCCAGACAGTCTCTCAAAATTTAAGGTGGGAGTGTCCTCAGTGTGCCCCAAGTGTAAAATAAGTACTGGTACTCTCACTCACTGTCCGTGGTCCTGTCACAGGCTTTCTATGTGCTGCAGCGCTGTGGCAGGAGTAATGGAGAGGGTCTTGGGGACTGAAGTTAAGATGGACCCGATCTCTCTTCTCCTGGGCCTGCCCAATTAATCTTCTTTAGATACTCGGGGAGAAAACTTTTTAATATCCGTATTTTCTGCGCTAGGAAAAACATTTTGATGTGTTGGGGCCCGTCAAGTTGGCGTAAGCTAATCATGAAACATATTTTCCCTACCCCCCCCACCCCAAACATTGTCACAAGTATGGTGGACCAAAAACTGATCATTTTTATAAGATATGGCAGCCCTATTTGGATTACCTAGACATAGATTTGTGTGCCTTTTAATGAGGACATTTGTATAACCATGACAATCTGATTTAGCGAACTTGGTACCCCGAGAGGAAGAATTTCGAATAAATGCGGGTATAATGCTCTCGAAGGTTGAGAGCAATTGTTTGGTTGCGCTGAGCAATGTTATTTATTTATTACTTCTACTGGGCTATTTATCTTGCACATGAGTATAGTTTTGTTTTGTTTATGTTGTTTTTTATTTGTTTTTCATTTATATGCTTATTGTTGTAATTTTGTAATTTAGTAATAAATAATCTTTTTCTCTCAATAAAAATATTGAAAAAAAAACTTGATCTGGACTCCAACACTTAAGCTTATGAGAACCTTCACCAGGGAACCTTTACAGATTAAGAGTACAACTTCAGTTCCGGTCTTTTATTTTTTTTTCTTTCTAGTGAGCAAATCTACAGAAGTTTTGGAATTTGGGTTTTTGGTAAATCTTACTCGGGGTTTTTATCGGACACATATCATAGAAGGGAAAGTAAAAGCTAGGTTAGCAGAAGGAGTTGTAAATAGTTGTTAGTTACTTATTCTCTGTTATACTTTAAGTAATAGAATTATTAATTTTTACTTTAAATAGTTCTTGGCCTCTCAAATTTTCACAGATTACTGCACGGGATAAATATTTTCTGTGTTGCTGGTTTAAACTAAGCAGGAGGGTTTACCCCGTATCGTAACACTCTCGTTGCCAGTGAAATAACTCTATGAAGGCCATTATCCTATCATCAAGTCACCCTGTAATTACACATGCACATTACATGATTCTGTCTCAGCTATCTTAGAGCTGGCTCCTAGAGTAAGCAGAACCTCTGACACTGCTACTTTTTTTTATATAGAAATGATGCACTCGACTCCCTGCGGCGCCCACCTCTCCCTGAACGACTCCAGGGTGTTGGTGGACACCGCGTGCTCCTTCTCCAAGGACACCCGGGCTCCGGTCTTTTATTTTTTTTTTTTTTTTCTCTTTTTTTCTTTTTTTTTTCTTACAAAGTGCACGAATTCAATTTCCACCACCAGGAAGATAGGAAAAACACCCCAGTGGCCAGTGACAAGCACTGCCCTTCACATCAAAGGGCAATGCTGTGTGATCAAAACAGTGAAGGGGAGGGTAGGGACTAAATCAAAATAGAGTCGGAGGGAGAAATGATGCACTCCACTCCCTGCGGCGCCCACCTCTCCCTGAACAACTCCAGGGTGTTGGTGGACACCGCGTGCTCCTTCTCCAAGGACACCCGGGCTCCGGTCTTTTATTAGAAGCAGCTGGTTCAGTGATCACTGGTTGTACTTAACAACTCAGGCCTGAGATTCATTGAGAAAGATTCACCTTGATTGAATCTTTCCAATTAGAAAGTAGACGTTTAAGTGAAGTCCTAATTACATATCCGGATGGTTTGCAGGTCGGTCTAAGGATGATCAAAGGAGCCAAGGCCACATGGACCAGGAAGCAATTCCATGACTCTGTAATTCCATGACCCAGTGCCATTTGCTTTATGGGCAAAATAGAGGCAGAGATCAGGAGGCTGGAATGTGAAGGAATTATCAAATCAGTCCAGTTTGACGAATGGGCAGTTCTGATTGTGAAGCTGTTTGCCTTTGTGGGGATTTTAAACAAATGATCAACAGCTGGATAAATACCCAAAATGCTCAAAAGACCCAAATATCCCTCACACAGCTGATTTATACGGAAATCTGGCGGGGAGCTGTCCTTCATGAAAATGGAGATGAACCATGTGTACCTACAATTGTGGTTCGATGAGGATTCCAAGAAGTAAGCTCAGAAGGACCAATATATGGTCAGTTTCAGTGAACTATGGAGAACATTTTACAAGGTTTACCCCAGAGCTCCATTTATCTACATGACATGTTTATAACAGGGAAGACCAATAAGGAGCACTTCCATGAACTCGGACATAGTTGTCAGGTGTTTCTCCCAGACAGGCATATGCCTTAGAAGGTTGTGTTCCAGGCACCCCAAGTGACCTTGAGTTCACAGGACCAGTGATGTATGAAATTCGGTAGGTGTGACAGTCCTGAACAAACATGAGGATCAATATGAAGCTGCAAACTCACAAATAGTGTGTGAGAGAAAAATGTGCCTGGCTCCTCAACTGTTCTGGAACCCATGGTCTCTCCTTCTCCATCTGTGTTGAAGATTCCTCAGAATCTGAGATGGACATGGTAGATATTGCCGCCTCGATGCCTTTGCCGCTTCAAGAGGAGAACTATACTCTTCCGAGACACTCCAGTTGCAATGGACGAGCTACTGTGCATTACATGCCGCCCATATAACAGACAGGACGCTGACCCAGTACTAAAATTCCCTAGGAGGAGCTTCAAAAAAAGAACTGGCCTATGTCTTCTGACTCAGAGGGGGGAGGGATGTAGTGATTGTAAGGATACCAGCCAGGTGAATGGGTCTGCTCCTGGGCCTGGCCTAACAGGCCATAAACAGGTCCAGGCAGCGGGCCATGGAGGGGGTCATTAGGGCCAACTGCCTGCCCCTCTTCCGCAGTTACGTTAGAGCCCGGGTGTCCTTGGAAAAGGAGCACGCGGTGTCCACCAACACCATGGAGTTGTTCAGGGAGAGGTGGGTGCCGCAGGGAGTGGAGTGCATTATTTCCCCATCCAACTCTATTTTGATTTATTCCCTGCCCTCCCCCTTCACTGTTTGATCACACAGCATTGCCCTTTCGTGAGAAGGTCACTGCTTGTACAGAAAAAAGAGAAAAAAGATAAACAAAAGTATTGGGGTCTACCTCAGCCCGGCTGAGGAATCCTGGCCGGCCAACTGGCAGGAGCTGGAGGCCAAAGTCTCGGCTCGCCTAGGCCGCTGGACAGGACTGCTCCGAGTGCTATCTTACAGGAGTCGAGTGCTGGTCATAAACCAGCTGGTGGCCGCCATGCTGTGGTACCGGCTGGTCACTTTGGTCCCTCCTCCTGGCTTTGTCGCTGATATCCAGAGAACGTTGGTCGACTTCTTCTGGGACAAAAAGATGCACTGGGTCGCCGCGCAGGTTCTGAGTCTCCCTATCGAGGAGGGCGGTCAGTCGCTGGTGTGCGTCCGCACCCAGGTCACGACGTTCCGCCTTCAGACCTTGCGGCGATACCTTTACGTCGAGCCTCCTCCTAGGTGGTGCGCCCTGGCCACGTATTTTTTCCGCCAGGTGCGTAACCTCAACTACGACACGCAGCTCCTGTTCGTCGACCGTGACGGATTGGAGGTCGCCCTCAAGGTGCTGCCTGTCTTTTACCAGGACCTGATCACTGTCTGGAACATGGTCGAATCGCGTTGCGCCTACCCTCCGGCTGGAGTAGCGGCTGTCGTCAGGGAGCCGTTGCTCAGGAATCCGCACCTCCATACTCGCGGGTTCGAGTGGCTGTCGGAGGGGAGGGCCGTGGCGGCGAGGGCGACCAGGGTCGGGGACGTGCTGGGTGCCGGGGGCCTGGGCTGGACGCTGCCGCAGGACATAGCGAGCAGGGCAGCGGTAGACGTCCGGTACATGGCCACCGCCATCCGACGCCTTAAAACGGCGGTGCTCGGACCCGACGTAGTGCACCAGTTGGAGGACGCTCAGGTGTGCGGTGGGATCCCGTCCGCGCTCACCCCGGCCCGGACGGAATTTCACATTGGCCCCAAGGTCCCGTACTTCCAGCGGGAGCCTGTGCCCCACAACCTGAGCCGCCTCCGGAATTTTAATTTTGTCCCCTTAAGGGATATAAAAAGGAAGGCCCTGTATCGACTGCTGCTGCACACCGTCCACCTCTTCTCCCTCATCCACCGTCCGGACACGCCTTGGCGTGCCCATTTGCCACCGGGCGGTGGGGATCCCCAGTGGAGGGCTCTCTACGCGGGAGTCCTCCCCCTTTCTCTCGGGGATCTGGGGTGGAGGGTGCTGCACGCAGCAGTCCCCTGCAACCGCAGATTGCGGTGGTTCACGGACTCCCAGCCCAACTGCTTGTTCTGTGGCGCTGTGGAGTCCGTGGACCATGTATATATTGGGTGTGGGCGTTTGCACTCCCTTTTTGATTTTCTTAAAAACCTTCTCCTCTGCTTCTGGCTGCACTTCAGTCCCACGCTCCTGATCTTCGGGCACCCGGTACGGAGGAGGGAGGGCAGGTCCGAGGACCTCCTCGTGGGTCTGCTCCTGGGCCTGGCCAAACTGTCCATCAACAGGTCCAGGCAGCGGGCTGTGGAGGGGGTCGTTAGGGCCGACTGCCTGCCCCTCTTCTACGGTTACGTTAGAGCCCGGGTGTCCTTGGAGAAGGAGCACGCGGTGTCCACCAACACCCTGGAGTCGTTCAGGGAGAGGTGGGCGCCGCAGGGAGTGGAGTGCATCATTTCTCCCTCCAACTCTATTTTGATTTAGTCCCTACCCTCCCCTTCACTGTTTTGCTCACACAGCATTGCCCTGTGGTTTGAAGGGCAGTGCTTGTCACTGGCCACTCGGGTGTTTTTCCTATCTTCCTGGTGGTGGAAATTGAATAAAGATTCGTGCACTTTGTGTCTTTTCACTGTGTCTCACACCTGCACACACACACCATGGGTGCTGGGGAATAAAAATAAGCACTACCGCACTTAGGAAAAATAAATAAATAAATAAATAAACAGGAGTGTGAGCCCGGGTGTCCTTGGAGAAGGAGCACGCGGTGTCCACCAACACCATGGAGTTGTTTAGGGAGAGGTGGGTGCCGCAGGGAGTGGAGTGCATTATTTCCCCATCCAACTCTATTTTGATTTATTCCCTGCCCTCCCCCTTCACTGTTTGATCACACAGCATTGCCCTTTCGTGAGAAGGTCACTGCTTGTACAGAAAAAAGAGAAAAAAGATAAACAAAAGTATTGGGGTCTACCTCAGCCCGGCTGAGGAATCCTGGCCGGCCAACTGGCAGGAGCTGGAGGCCAAAGTCTCGGCTCGCCTAGGCCGCTGGACAGGACTGCTCCGAGTGCTATCTTACAGGAGTCGAGTGCTGGTCATAAACCAGCTGGTGGCCGCCATGCTGTGGTACCGGCTGGTCACTTTGGTCCCTCCTCCTGGCTTTGTCGCTGACATCCAGAGAACGTTGGTCGACTTCTTCTGGGACAAAAAGATGCACTGGGTCGCCGCGCAGGTTCTGAGTCTCCCTATTGAGGAGGGCGGTCTGTCGCTGGTGTGTGTCCGCACCCAGGTCGTGATGTTTCGCCTTCAGACCTTGTGGCGATACCTTTACATTGAGCCTTCTCCTCGGTGGTGCGCCCTGGCGATGTATTTTTTCTGCCAGGTGCGTAACCTCAACTATGACACGCAGCTCCAGGCAGTGGGCCGTGGAGGGGGTCGTTAGGGCCAACTGCCTGCCCCTCTTCCGCGGTTACGTTAGGGCCTGGGTGTCCTTGGAGAAGGAGCACGTGGTGTCCACCAACACCCTGGAGTTGTTCAGGGAGAGGTGGGCACTGCAGGGAGTGGAATGTTTTCACTCCAACTCTATTTTGATTTAATCCCTACCCTCCCCTTCACTGTTTGATCACACAGCATTGCCCTTTGATGAGAAGGTCACTGCTTGTCACTGGCCACTCGGGTGTTTCCATCCTTCCTGGTGATGGAATATAAATAAAGATTTATTCACTTGTTTTTCACTGTGTCTGACACCTGCACACACACAACATAAAAAATAAGCAGAAGCATCAGGGGTTCTGTTTACTCTGAGAGCTGCCTCTGAGGGAGCTGGATCAGTGAGTGAAGGGCTCTCCACTTTTCTGTGTTAAGGAGGAGAGGAGACTGAGCTCTGAACAGCCTGGAACCACACAGTCAGTGTGTCTTATTTACTGCTACTGAGGAGAAGTTTATTTTGAATTTTTGTTTTTCTTTAATGTTTATTGTAATTGTTTGGTTTCTGGGTGTTTAAAAAAAAGGAAGAAAAGGAAAAAATAAAAAAATAAAAGGAAAACATAGGTTTTGGTCACTCTGAGGAAGCTGGATCAGTGTCATGGATTTTCCATGTTTAAATAAAGGGGGAGTTGGTGATGGAACCCCGGACTCTGTGGAGTTATATTCTAATCACACAGGCAGGAATGCACATACAGGAGTCATCCACAGGTTTATGTGCATGTATATAAATAATGACAAAATAATGAAAAAATTTTACACACAGTCTCAAAAATGATACTTTTTTCTTTACTAGAAAAGAACGAGAGTGCAGGCACTTCACACACACAGCCTCAGACGACATGCATTGACAGCACAATCATTCAGTAAAGGACAGATTCCATGGTGGACTGAACAAAAAAAGTTACCATTTCATGCAGGGCAAGTGTCTTCTTTGTTGGTTCTTTTCATTTTTGTTTATAAGTTTAAGCTAGTGCCACAGATTCAAAGATTCAATGATCCAGAAAGAGGTCACTCAGCCCATCATCCCTATACTGTCTCTTCAAATGGGTATCATTGTTTTGTGCCAATCTCCTGCCTTTACTCTTTCCAAAAAAGTATACAGTGCCCTCTTTGAATGCCTCAATTGGACCTCAATCGGCTACGACATTCCCCATGGTGAATGGAGGTCTGTACCAAGTGTGTGTCTTCCACTTCACCTGTTCGATCTAGTTGTGAACAAAGGAAAGCTGAACGTCTGCTGACCCCCGGGCCGAATGAGCTCTCCCAAACTCTTCCCACCTCTATGTTCACCTTTCCCCACCCTGTCAAGCTCAACTACCCACTAACACAACCCTATCCTGACAGCCAAGCTCTGGTGAGACTCCAATCCCTTGAGGTACTTTCTCTTCTGATGTCCACTGGCTGCAGTCTCATGAGTGCCCACCACCTGAGAGCTGTGGTGGTGTGCAGGGCTGAGGGGAGGTGCCTTAAATGGTCAGTAAATTGGTAATTGCTGTAGGAGCTGGCTTCTCCAAAATGCATTTACATTGGGAGGTATGGTCAGAGACACAACAAGGATCCTTAAGATAGGAATGGAACTAGAAAGGGGGAAGTGGAGAAAGGAACACTCTGGGCAGGGGGAGAACACGATACTTGTTACTGCCATCAGGGTTAGGGCATCTCGAGAGCACTATCAGAAAGCCTAGTTCAATAAATGGTTAGCTCCTCACACATGAATGTTTGAATTCTAATCACTGCAATGGGGCTCACACTGGTGCTATATTTCTATGAATCTTAAATTGGTGGTTAGATTATCAGCCTCACACACAACCCATCTGAAAACTAAAAAAAACTAAAGAGGAAAGTGGGGTCAGAAATTAAATGAAAGAACAGGCACTCATTCCATGCATTGTTCAGACACATAACCGAACTCATTGCCCAGTGAGAACAGGAAAGCTTTTGGAGAATTCTCAAATAAGGCTGCTCTGTTCTGTTGTAAACCTTTCTTCACCCAGTGTCCATACACCTTGAAGGCACAGCCATCAATCACTTTACGAATTCCCTTAATAGCGTAAGGATCTCGAATCAGCACATGTTTGGTGAGGGGCTTCGCTCGGCGATATTTGTAATAAATACGAACTGAGGCCAATACAGTCCAGATGATGGTCTAGAAAACAGAATACAGAATAGTCATAGCTCAATATACCAAATTAAAATCCCCTCAATGCCTCCACACATTCCCTTACTCTTCCACATGATATATCTGAGAAGTTCCTATATGTGGCAGCAGAGTTGGACAATGCAGCCAGAACTCCTCTGCATCAACCATTCTTTTCATCTTTTTTTCTCTTTCCTAGTATTTCGTTGAACCATTTAACTTTTAAGCTTCCTTAAAGAGGAATGGAGTCCCAGACTGGAGGCCGGTGTGGGGAGGTGAGGCCCAGACTGGGGACCAGTGTGGGGAGGTGAGGCCCAGACTGGAGGCTGGTGTGGGGAGGTGAGGCCCAGACTGGAGGCCGGTGTGGGGAGGGGAGTCCCAGACTGGAGGCCAGTGTGGGGAGGTGAGGCCCAGACTGGAGGCAGGTGTGGGGAGGTCAGTCCCAGACTGGAGGCTGGTGTGGGGAGAGGAGTCCCAGACTGGAGGCTGGTGTGGGGAGGTGAGGCCCAGACTGGAGGACGGTGTGGGGAGGTGAGGCCCAGACTGGAGGCTGGTGTGGGGAGAGGAGTCCCAGACTGGAGGCTGGTGTGGGGAGGTGAGGCCTGGACTGGGGACCAGTGTGGGGAGGGGAGTCCCAGACTGGAGGCCGGTGTGGGGAGGGGAGTCCCAGACTGGAGGCTGGTGTGGGGATGTGAGGCCCAGACTGGAGGCCGGTGTGGGGAGGTGAGGCCCAGACTGGAGGCCGGTGTGGGGAGGTGAGGCCCAGACTGGAGGCCGGTGTGGGGAGGTGAGGCCCAGACTGGAGGCCGGTGTGGGGAGGTGAGTCCCAGACTGGAGGCCGGTGTGGGGATGTGAGGCCCAGACTGGAGGCCGGTGTGGGGAGGGGACTCCCAGACTGGAGGCCAGTGTGGGGAGGTGAGGCCCAGACTGGAGGCCGGTGTGGGGAGGTGAGGCCCAGACTGGAGGCCGGTGTGGGGAGGGGAGGCCCAGACTGGAGGCCAGTGTGGGGAGGTGAGGCCCAGACTGGAGGCCGGTGTGGGGAGGTGAGGCCCAGACTGGAGGCTGGTGTGGGGAGGGGAGTCCCAGACTGGAGAATGTCACTGGGAGATGTGAACATTGTGGACTGTAGGCGAGGCCTTCAGTTTTGAAGCCCAGCGTGGTCTGGAGTCTTGAGCTGGTATGGACTTTGGTGAAAAGGACTGTAATTTTGAGTACTTTTTTTCCTTTTTATTCTTATGCTGGACTTTTATTTATTACGCTTTCAATTTTGTACCAAATACTTAAGTATCTGTACCTCGCCATCTTGTACCCAAGATGGCCCCATAAGTGGCGACAGTACAAACCTTTCACTGCACTAATTCAAGTGCACATGACAATAAAGTTAACTCAATCCCATTCAATTCTTGGCTAATTACTTTGTCCTGCACCAAGAAACCTCTAACAATAATCTTGGAGATCGCTGGATAGAATTAATTTCTGTCTATTCTGAGTTCTTGGTAAATTCATTGTCCCAGTTGTTTTCCACCCTGTCAGGATTGGTCATTGCCGTATTGATCAATGAGAGGCTGAATGACACAAACTGTTTGAGCCTGTACATGACGAATATTTAACCATTTCTGTCCAAGCTGGCCGGTTACATCCGAACAGAAATGAAATCAACATCATTGCATGAAGGGTTCTGAATGCTGTTGGGAGTGGATTTAAACTAGATGGCCAGGGAGATGGTAGTTCAGGAAGGAGACAGCCTGCAATGTAATTAGAAGTTAAAACATGAGAAGGGAGATAAAAGGCAAGAAAGAAATTAGATTAGCAAGCTTAAATGGAACATGTTTTAACTTAAGGAACTGAGTCTGTACTGCAGTGCTGCCCTGTATTGCACTGCTGTCCTGTGTTCAGTGCTGTCCTGTATTGCAGTGCGGTCCTGTTTTGCAGTGCTGCCCTGTATTGCCGTGCTGCCCTGTATTGAAGTGCTGTCCTGTATTGCAGCGTGGTCTTGTATTTCACTGCGGTCCTGTGTTGCAGTGCTGTCCTGTGTTGCAGTGCTGTCCTGTGTTGCAGTGCTGTCCTGTGTTACAGTGCTGTCCTGTGTTGCAGTGCTGTCCCGTATTGCAATGCTGTCCTGTGTTACAGTGCTGTCCTGTGTTACAGTGCTGTCCTGTATTGCAGTGCTGTCCCATATTGCAATGCTGTCCTCTGTTGCAGTGCTGTCCTGTATTAAAGTGCTGTCCTGTATTGCAGTGCACTCCCGTATTGCAGTGCTGTCCTGTACTGCAGTGCTGACCTTGTATTGCAGTGCTGCCCCTGTATTGCAGTATTGTCCCTCTACTGCAGTGCTGTACCTGTATTGCAGTGCAGAACCTATATTGCAGTGCTGTCCTCTGTTGCAGTGCTGTCCTTTATTGCAATGCTATCCCGTATTGCAGTGCTGTCTCTGTATTGCAGTGCTGTCCTCTGTTGCAGTGCTGTCCTGTATTGCAGTGCAGTCCCTGTAGTGTAGTGCTGTCTCTGTATTGCAGTGCAGTCCCTGTATTGCAGTGCTGTCCTGTATTGCAATGCAGTCCCTGTATTGTAGTGCTGTCTCTGTATTGCAGTGCAGTCCCTGTATTGCAGTGCTGTCCTCTGTTGCAGTGCTGTCCTGTATTGCAGTGCAGTCCCTGTATTGCAGTGCTGTCCTCTGATGCAGTGCTGTCCTTTATTGCAGTGCAGTCCCTGTATTGTAGTGCAGTCCCTGTGTTGCATTGCTGTCCCGTATCGCAGTGCTGTCCTATATTGCAGTGCTGTCCTACATTGCAGTGTTGTCCTGTATTGCAGTGCTGTCCTTTATTGCAGTGCAGTCCCATTATTGCAGTGGAGTACCTGTATTGCAATGCTGTCCCGTATTGCAGTGCTGTTCTTTGTTGCATTGCTGTCCCGTATTGCATTGCTGTCTTGTATTGCAGTGCTGTCCTTTAGTGCAGTGCAGTCCCTGTATTGCCGTGCTGTCCTTGCTGTCCTGTATTGCAGTGCTGTCCTTTATTGCAGTGCAGTCCCTCTATTGCGGTGATGTCCCGTATTGCAGTGCAGTCACTGTGTTGTACTGCAGTCCCTGTATTGCAGTGCTGTCCTTTATTGTAGTGTTGTCCTGTATTGCAATATGTGTCTTGTATTGCAGTGCAGTCCCATCATTGCAGTGCAGTACCTGTATTGCAGTGCTGTCCCGTATTGCATTACTGTCCTGTATTGCAGTGCTGTCCTTTATTGCAGTGCAGTCCCTGTATTGCAGTGCTGTCCTGTATTGCAGTGCTGTCCTTTATTGCAGTGCAGTCCACGTATTGCAGTGCAGTGCCTGTATTGCAATGCTGTTCCATATTGCAGTGCTGTCCTACAGTACAGTGCAGTCCCTGTATTGCAGTGCTGTCTCCTATTGCAGCATTGTCATATATTGCAGTGCTGTCCTTTATTGAAGTGCAGTTCCTGTATTGCAGTACTGTCCCCGATTGCAGTGCTGTCCTGTATTACAGTGCTGTCCCGGTATTGCAGTGCTGTCTTACTGCAGTCCCTGTATAGCAGTGCTGTCCTCTGTTGCAGTGCTGTCCTTTGTTGCAGTGCTGTCCCGTATTGCCCTGCAGTCCATGTATTGCATTGCTGTCCTATATTGCAGTGCTGTCCTTTAGTGCAGTGCAATCCCTGTATTGCAGTGCTGTCCTTTATTGCAGTGCTGTCCCATATTGCAGTGCTGTCCTGTTTTACAGTGCTGTCCGGTATTGCAGTGCTGTCCTGTGTTACAGTGCTGTCCTTTATTGCAGTGCAGTCGCTGTATTGCAGTGCAATCCCTGTATTGCAATGCAATCCCTGTATTGCAGTGCTGTCCACTGTTGCAGCACTGTCCTTTACTGCAGTGCAGTCCCTGTATTGCAGTGCTGTCCTTTATTGCAGTGCTGTTCTATATTGCAGTGCTGTCCCATATTCCAGTGCTGTCCTGTATTGCAGTGCAGTCCCTGTATTGCATTGCTGTCTGCTGTTGCAGTGCTGTCTTTTATTGCAGTGCTGTCCCTTTATTGCTGTGCTGTCCTCTGTTGCAGTGCTGTCCTTTATTGCAGTGCAGTCCCTGCATTGCAGTGCAGTCTCTGTATTGCAGTGCTGTCCCATATTGCAGTGCTGTCCTTTATTGCAGTGAAGTCCCTGTATTGGAGTGCTGTCCCATATTGCAGTGCTGTCCATTATTGCAGTGCTGTCCTGTATTGCAGTGCTGACCTTTATTGCAGTGCTGTCCTGTATTGCAGTGCAGTCCCTGTATTGCAGTGCTATCCTGTGTTACACTGCTGTCCTTTATTGCAGTGCTGTCCTTTATTGCAGTGTTGTCTTGTATTGCAGTGCTGTCCTTTATTGCAGTGCTGACCTTTATTGCAGTGCTGTCCTTTATTGCAGTGCAGTCCCTGTATTGCATTGCAGTCCCCATATTGCAGTGCTGTCTTTTATTGCAGTGCTGTCCTTTATTGCAGTGCAGTCCCTGTATTGCAGTGTTGTCCCATATTGCAGTGCTGTCCCGTATTGCAGTGTTGTCCTTTGTTGCAGTGCTAACCCACATTGCAGTGCTGTCCTGTGTTACAGTGCTGTCCGGTATTGCAGTGCAGTCCCTGTATTGCAGTGCTGTCCTCTGATGCAGTGCTGTCCTTTATTGCAGTGCAGTCCCTGTATTGTAGTGCAGTCCCTGTGTTGCATTGCTGTCCCGTATCGCAGTGCTGTCCTATATTGCAGTGCTGTCCTACATTGCAGTGCTGTCCTTTATTTCAGTGTTGTCCTGTATTGCAGTGCTGTCCTTTATTGCAGTGCAGTTTCTGTATTGCATTGCAGTCCCCGTATTGCATTGCTGTCTGCTGTTGCAGTGCTGTCCCTTTATTGCAGTGCTGTCCTCTGTTGCAGTGCTGTCCTTTATTGCAGTGCAGTCCCTGCATTGCAGTGCAGTCCCTGTATTGCAGTGCTGTCCCATATTGCAGTGCTGTCCTTTATTGCTGTGCAGTCCCTGTATTGCAGTGCTGTCCATTATTGCAGTGCTGTCCTGTATTGCAGTGCTGACCTTTATTGCAGTGCTGACCCTTTTTGCAGTGCTGTCCTGTATTGCAGTGCAGTCCCTGTATTGCAGTGCTATCCTGTGTTACACTGCTGTCCTTTATTGCAGTGCTGTCCTTTATTGCAGTGTTGTCTTGTATTGCAGTGCTGTCCTTTATTGCAGTGCTATCCCATATTGCAGTGCTGTCCTTTATTGCAGTGCAGTCCCTGTATTGCATTGCAGTCCCCATATTGCTGTGCTGTCCTTTATTGCAGTGCAGTCCCTGTATTGCAGTGTTGTCCCATATTGCAGTGCTGTCCCGTATTGCACTGTTGTCCTTTGTTGCAGTGCTAACCCACATTGCAGTGCTGTCCTGTGTTACAGTGCTGTCCGGTATTGCAGTGCAGTCCCTGTATTGCAGTGCTGTCCTCTGATGCAGTGCAGTCCCTGTGTTGCATTGCTGTCCCGTATCGCAGTGCTGTCCTATATTGCAGTGCTGTCCTACATTGCAGTGCTGTCCTTTATTGCAGTGTTGTCCTGTATTGCAGTGCAGTCCTTTATTGCAGTGCAGTCCCATTATTGCAGTGCAGTACCTGTATTGCAATGCTGTCCCGTATTGCAGTGCTGTCCTTTGTTGCATTGCTGTCCCGTATTGCATTGCTGTCCTGTATTGCAGTGCTGTCCTTTAGTGCAGTGCAGTCCCTCTATTGCCGTGCTGTCCTGTATTGCAGTGCTGTCCTTTATTGCAGTGCAGTCCCTCTATTGCGGTGATGTCCCGTATTGCAGTGCAGTCACTGTGTTGTACTGCAGTCCCTGTATTGCAGTGCTGTCCTTTATTGCAGTGTTGTCCTGTATTGCAATATGTGTCTTTTATTGCAGTGCAGTCCCATCATTGCAGTGCAGTACCTGTATTGCAGTGCTGTCCCATATTGCATTACTATCCTGTATTGCGGTGCTGTCCTTTATTGCAGTGCAGTCCCTGTATTGCAGTGCTGTCCTGTATTGCAGTGCTGTCCTATATTGTAGTGCAGTCCCGTATTGCAGTGCTGTTCTTTATTGCAGTGCTGTCCTTTATTGCAGTGCAGTCCACGTATTGCAGTGCAGTGCCTGTATTGCAATGCTGTTCCATATTGCAGTGCTGTCCTTCATTGCAGTATAGTCCCTGTATTGCAGTGCTGTCCACTGTTGCAGCGCTGTCCTTTACTGCAGTGCATTCCCTGTATTGTAGTGCAGCCCCTGTATTGCAGTGCAGTCCCTGTATTGCAGTGCAGTCCCTGTATTGCATTGTTGTCCTCTGTTGCAGTGCTGTCCTTTATTGCAGTGCAGTCCCTGTATTGTCGTGCAGCCCCTGTATTGCTTTGCTGTCCTTTATTGCAGTGCAGTCCCTGTATTGTCGTGCAGTCCCTGTATTGCACTGCTGTCCTGTATTGCAGTGCTGTCCTTTATTGCAGTGCAGTCCCTATGTTGCAGTGCTGTTCCGTATTGCAGTGCTGTCCTTTATTGCAGTGCAGTCCCTGTATTGCAGTGCCGTCCTTAATTTCATTGCAGTCCCTGTATTGCAGTGCTGTCCTTTATTGCACTGCTGTCCTATGTTACAGTGCTGTCCTGTGTTACAGTGCTGTTCTTTATTGTAGTGCAGTCCCTGTATTGCAGTGCAGTCCTTTTATGGTAGTGCTGTGCTCTGTTGCAGTGCATTCCTTTATTGCAGTGCAGTCCTTGTATTGTAGTGCAGTCCCTGTATTGTAGTGCAGTCCCTGTATTGCAGTGCAGTCCCTGTATTGTAGTGCTGTCCTCTGTTGCAGTGCTGTTGCTAAAGTATTGCAAGGTAAAGTACATTTTGTGACGGCAATGCACACAAATAAATAAGCAATATACTTGGAATAGATGCGTGAAGCTGGTACATTTCAGCAGTAGAAACACAGGAGGCTATTTAGCCCATCATGACCATGCAGGCTGTCTGCAACAGTAGCTCAGCTTGACTGACTCCTCTGCCCATTCTCTGCAGATTTCCCAGCTGCTTGTTAACAGGTGTGTGCAGAATAAAGAAAAATGACAAAGAACACTAGTGCACCCTAAGTCCAATATCAAAGCAATCCAAAGCGACCTGGGGTCCTGAAAACACAGATCAAAGATTGCCCTCAGGTGCCTCCACATTTGAAAGCAGTAGCAGCCTTCCAGATGTTCCAGAGGCACAGGTTGACCTGCAATGAGAACAGCAGCTGAGGGACGTCATGAACTACGAGGTGAAGCAACAATGATGATTGATGAATCTGCAGTGTCTAAAATAAGCCAAATATGTACAACATCCAGATGGAATAGGAAAATTAATTTCTATTCACAACTGGAAAAGATCACAGCGTTTGCCTTATATGTCACCAAAATATATTGATAAGCAAAAAGGATAATCTGGAATGACCCCACACAATGGTGCACAATAGATTCAGGGATACATTTCCCTGAATAGCATGCTTCAATCGCGGAAACTTGATGAGCTGAAGGTTGTTTTGAAAGTTTGAGTATTTTTTTTCCTAAACCGGTGCAAAAGGGAAGGGCTGGAACTCAAGCTTCATTGTGTGTTGGTTGTCATCGAGCACAACCCCAAGAAACTGCTCACAGATGGCAAAATAATTGAAGAAGCAATGACAGTGACCACTGATTCTACTCAAACACTCAAAGACCAAAGAAATAATGATGGTAATTCAGAGCATGTCACTTGGTGTTTCGACTACAGCAACATAAGTGGATTCTTTGTGTAGGTATGAGGGCTGTGTCTGGCAGCCCGGGGACCTGTGAGGAAGAATTCTAAACAAATACAGGCATGCCTACTGATGCTCCCAGTGGTGGGGAGCATTGGTGGGATTGCGCTGAGTGTTGTAACAAAGTAATTTAATTTAATTTGCCTTGGTTCAGCTCATTTTTTTTTGTTTTGATTTAGTTATTTATTGAACTATAGTTTGAGTAGAGTACCTTTTTCTTCGATATTGTTTGTGGAGTAGAGTAGTAGTTTGTTTTTGGTTATTGTTGTTGTATTGCAAGATTGCTCTATTATTCTGTAGTTATTTTATATTTATGTAAAAAAGTCTTCCAAATAAAAATATTTATAAAAAAAGAAAATAATGGTGATTGGGCCACTGTTCGTAACTTCATAAGATAGAGCAGCAGAATTAGGCCATTTGGCCCATCGAGTATGCTCTGCCATCTGATCATGGCTGGTAAGCACCTCACTGCCATTTTCCTGCCTTCTCCCCAAAACCCTTCAACCCATTACCAACTAAAAATCTGTCTACCTCATCCTTAAATTTACTCACTCTCCCAGCATCCACCACACTTTGAGTTAGCGAATCCCACAGATTCACAACCCTTTGAGAGAAGTAGTCTCTCCTCAACTCTGTTGTAAATTTGCTGCCCCTTATCCTAAGATTATGACCTCTAGGATGCCCCACAAAAGGAAGCATCCTATTGAGTATATTCAAGGCTGACATTGATAGATTTTTGATAGAGAAGGGAGCTATTTGTTATAGAATGGATGCAGAGATGGAAGCAAAGTGGATACCACATCCAGATTAACCATGGTAGAGGTTAATGGTAGAGCAGGTTTGAAATGTGAATTAGCCTACTCCTGCTTCTGAGTCCCATGATCCTTTTTTGAAAAGGTGACCAGCTGAGTGGATGAGGGCAATGTTTTGATGTAGTTGATTTGGACTTCAGCAAGGCTTTTGATAAAGTTCCACATGGGAGACTGACAACAAAGGTAGAGCCCATGGGAACAAAGGAAATTTGGTAATTGGATCCACAATTGGCTGAGTGGCAGAAAGCAGAGGCGTATAGTTGATGGTGGACCACAACCACTTGATGAAGGAGCAGTGCGCCAAAAGCTAGTGCTTCCAAATAAACTTGCTGGACTATAACCTGGTGTTGTGTCATTTTTAACTTTAAATGCAGAGGATATAGATGGGATGGTCAGGTGTACTAAACAGCACCAAATGGAATTTAATGCAGATAAATGTGAGGTGATGCACTTGAGCAGGATAAATAAGGAAAGGAAATACATGGTGAACATTAGGACCTTCGGGAGCACTGAGGATCAGAGGGATCTTGGTGTGATTTAGAAGGCATATGGGATATTTTCCTTTATTGGCTGAGGCATAGGATAAAAGTAAGGGTGGCACAATGGCTCAGTGGTTAGCACTGCTGCCTCACAGCACCAATGCCTCAGGCGACTGTATGTGTGGAGTTTGCACATTCTCCCTGTGTCTACGTGGGTTTCCTCTGGGTACTCCAGTTTCCTCCCACAATCTAAAGATGTGCAGGTTAGGTGAATTAACCATGCTAATTTGCCCGTAGTGTTAGGTGTAGTAGTCAGAGGGAAATGGGTCTGGGTGTGTTGCTCTTTGGCAGGTTGGTGTGGACTGGTTGGGCCGAAGGGCCTGTTTCCACTGTAGGGAATCTAATCTAATCAGGGAGGTTATATGCGGCAGCTATATAAAATGTTGTTTAGGTCACAGCTGAAGTATTGTATGCAGTTTTGGAATTCACATTGTGGAGGGATGCATTAACATTGGAGTGGGTGCAGAGGGAGATTTACCTGGCTGCTGCTTGGGTTGGATAGTTTCAGTTATAAGGAAGATTGGACAGATAGGAGTATTTTTCCTGAGGGCAGAGGGGATTGAGAAGGGACTTGATTATGATGTATACATTAATGAGGGACAGAGATAGACAGGAAGGACATTTTCTTCTTGATGTAAGGATCAATAACCGGAAGATGTAGATTTAAAAGGTAAGGGGCAGAAGGTTTAGAGGAGATGTGAAATAAAACCTTTCACCAAGATGGGAATCTGGAATTCACTGCCTGTAAGGATGGAGAAAGCAGAAACCCTCAGAACATTGAAGCTGTATTTAGATATGCCAAGACATACAAGCCTATGAGCCAAATGCTGGCAAATGGGATTAGAATAGTTAGGTGGTTGCTTTTGACCGGCGCTAACTCGACAGGGTCAAGGGCCATTTTCTGTGCTCAAAATCTTTGACTAACAGCAACTTCTCAAGAAACATCCTCAAAACTGACTACTTGAGCATTTAACTCATTGATGTTTGTGGGTTCTGCATACATTGTCTCCATATGTTCTACATTACAACAGTGATCAATGTACACTGTGGCAGTATTCCTACTTCCCAGCTTCACACCCCATTTGTTTCAGAGATATGTAATAACATCCATGAAAAAGCTGATCAAAAATATCAACATTAATAAGCTCACTTGGCTGCAAAACAATGGATAATTCTGAGGAAGTATCGAGGGAAAGTGGACTATCCCTTTTGGCGGAGATTTCCCTTTGTAACTGTTGATAGAACTCTGAGGTTATTAATGTTCAGGGTTCCAATCTGCATCAATCAAAGCCAATTGGTTACAATCTAGCTGCAGTGATGCTGGATCTTGGTGCTGCTGATAGGGTCCACTGTCTGGTGTTATCTTAGACTTTTACCTTAAACTTTCTGAAAGGACTGAAATGGCGGACTTCCTCGACCACATATTGCTGGAAGAAAGGGTGTGCTAGGGCTTGATCTGCTGTGAATCGATTCTCAGGTTTCACGACCAGAAGGTGGGAAATCTATTCATTACAAAAACAAAAGAACACATTAGAACAGCACATGCTTGACAACAACAGCATGCCTCACTGTGCACTCTTCCCTCTGTGCTCCCGCTGAATTCTATATCAAGATCCATTTATTTTATTCTGTCATACGCCAGTCATATTTTGATCTGCCTCAAAAATTGTAGTAAAACCTGTGCAAGTGGTATCCATTTGATCATGGGTCCATGCTCAATGTTTATGTCCTAGTCACCAGATAATTTCATCTCCCATTGGGATCCAAAGTAACCCCAGTTTCCTGACACCAGTCTTGACAGCACCAAAACAGACACCTCTCTCTCTTTAGTTTTCCTTCATCTTTGAATCCTGAACACCTACACTTTCAGTCACTCTCTTCTCAACACAGGAGGCCACAGACACTCCTTGTAGGTGAAGCAGTGATTCTGCGGTACTCCTTTCAATCGAGTCTGTTATATTCACTGCTGATCATGTGGTCTTCTCATATCACACAGTCGAAACACAGATTGAGTGCTTGCTGTGTGGCAATCCACCACTCTGTGTGCAAGGACAACACTGAGTTTCCACTGTCATTTTAATCCTCCATCTCATTGTGACTCCTGTTCTCCTGTTCTCATGAAAATTGACATAGACTGGATGGACAGCTTTCTGGACTCAACAATGAATCCACAACGTCAGGGTGTAAACTCAGTTGCATCAATTTGCTTCCTTGTCTTTACTTGTTTCATCATGCTCTTTCCGACTAGCTAACCTGTTGCTGATACGCCTTTAATTTCCTTGTTCCTTTTCCTGCCAACATCACCATTCCTTTTGGCCCTGGCAGACTAATGTGTTCATCATTCAATTTTCCATCCGATCACAGACCTTTCATTCATCCTTGTCCTGTCCACCCCTTGCTCAAAGTCAATGCTGCTTCAAACTTTTCCCATTTCTGATGAGAAGTCACTGACTTTTTGCATGGCCTCAATGTTTCCAATAAAAGTTGGAATCACTGGGTCTGATACTGACCAGACTGAAAAATAGATATGCTATTTCTGGTCAAACATCCACAAGACGGAACATGTAAGAGCATAAATAGCCATTCAGCCCATCAACTCTGCTCTGCTATTCAGAGAGATCACAATTGATCTAATAATCCTCAATTCCACTTTCCTGCATAACTCCACTTTTCCACATAACTCTTGATTCCCTTACTGATTAAAACCCTATCTCAGCCTTGAATGTACTTAATGACTCAGTCTCTACAGCTTGCTTGCTGAATTATGAACCAGGCCATGGCACAGCCTTCTTACCCTGTTCATATTTCTTATGTACTTTTTCTTGATCATTTTCCTATATTTCCTTCTGCCCTCCTCTTTCTCTGTTGAATACCCTCCCTTCCTCTCAACTGTATGTAATTCTCTAAGCCACTCATGATTGTTACTTTAAATTTCTCTCTCACTTTGTCTCCTTGAGCAAGAATTCAGAGGACAAAGCAGTAAGATTTTGAGGATAAAGCAGCGAGTAAACAAGGGAAGAAAACAGTGAGACTCAGGGATAAACCAATGAGGTTTGAGGGCTAAATGGTGCAATTTCGGGTGCAATAGCTTGATATAGTCGTGGTTCGGGGCAAGAACAATGGGGAAGAAAGTGAATGGTGAGCAGCTACGAAGAATGCTTTACAGTCTCCAATTTACAATAAATAGACTGTAAAGTTAAGCCATGACAGTAAGATTTAAGATAATGATGGATAAATACAAAGATGGACTGGAAATAAATGTTTTGAATTGGGGGAAGGCTAATTTTAATAAGACAAGATCTGGCCAAAAACAGAAGTAGCTGGAAAAGCTTAGCAGGTTTGGCAGTGTTTGTGTAGAGAAATCAAAGTTAATATTTCAAATCCGGTGACCCTTCCTCAGTTCCCTGCCTGTTCATGTTTATCTAAATAGCTCTCAAACATTCCTATCGTATGTTGTCCACCACCTCCACTGGCAGTGTGTTCTAGGCACCAACCACCCCGTGTGTAAAAAAAGACTTGTCTCGCACATCTCCTTTAAACACTCCCCCTCACCTTAAAACCATGCCCCCTAGCATTTGACACTTCCACCCTGGGAATAAGACTCTGTCTTCCACCCTATCGATGCCTCTCATAATTTTATAGTTTTATCAGGTTGCTCCTCAGCTTCCAACACCAATGCAAAACATCCAAATTTGTCCAACTTCTCCTTATAGTGAATACACATCTTTAAAATAAGAAAATGTTAGGCTCTCGGCTATCATCTTAATGTATTTTGAGGGGGTTTGATCTGGTCCATAACAAATTGGGGGATGTTATCAAGATAAAAAGTTCTAATTCCAGATTAGGTTGAAGATTATTAGATTCAAAGGCAGTGAGTGTTGGTGCTTTTTATTTCAGATGTTGCAGTCAGTTAGTTTAAATAGGGTGTGCCTTGTGTAATAATAGCTCTTTCAGACACTAATGTACGGTGCTGTCACTTTAAGAGGGTAAATGCAGGATGGGTATTCCTGATGACAGGTGAATCCAGAAACAGATGTCACAATCCAAAAACATGGTATAAACCATTTAGGATTGAGATGAGGAGAAATTTCTTCACTCAGATCAGTGAGCCGATGGAACTCACTACTACAGAAACAGTCAGGATCGGAACATTCAAGAAGAAATGGGATATCCACTTGGCACTCAAAGGACCAAAGAGTATGTGGAGGAAAAGCAGAATCATGTTATTGAGCTGGATGTTCAAGATCATACTGAATCACCATGCATAACAGCTTGGAAGGGCCAAATGGTTTATTCCTGCTCTTATTGTCTGTTTCCATGATCAATAGAATAATGTTTGCAATTCCTATGGGTCATAAATACTTGAATGAATGCAGAAAGATCAGAGACAAATTTAGAAGGATATAGTTCCTTTTCAGATAAAAATGTTGCACATTTTTTGAACCTTTCACCATGCAACCATGATTTAATCAGTGGCCAGCTGAAAGGTGTATATAGAACTGATGTTAAATATTTCATGGATAATCATATATTGCCAGGCATTATTTTGTTGCTAAAATAAAAGGGATGAACTGTAGATGCTGAAAATCTGAAACAAAAAAACAGAAATTGCTGGAGAAACTCTGCAAGTCTGGCTGCATCTGTGGAGAGAAAGCAGAGTTACCATTTTGAGTTCAGTGACCCATGAAGCTTGAATTTGTTGTGCAACTCAGCAGTGTGAGTGTAAAGGCATGTGAGGTAAATGATAGTTACCTGTTCTCCTTAAGGCCTCTACCAATTTGTCAAGTACACCTACAATAAATGGAGCAGTGCTTGGCCTCAGCTGCCTACAATCTCTTAATGACCTGAAGTCCAAAATATAGTATTTACAGATCTGTGATGACAAACCAGGCGGAAATGTGAGTTGTGAGGAAGATGCAAAAGTGACATCAAGAGGACTTAGGCAGCCTGAAGGTACTATCCAGTTTGGTAGGAAGTGTAGAGCATTATTTAAATAAGACATTGGGAAATGTTGATATCCAAGAGTCTCCTTGTTCGTCAGTCACTGAAATCTAGATTGGAGGAACAACATGCAATTTGGAAGGCAAATTGTACATAAGCGTTTCTTCAGAAGAATGGGAGTTAATTAATCATAGAATCACTATAGTGTGGAAACAAGCCATTCAGTCCATTGAATCCAAACTGACCCTCCAAACAGCATCCAAGATGCACCTTCCTACCCTATCCTTGTAATCCTGCATCTCCCTTGACTAATCTAAATTGCCCTGGACACCATGGAAGGTGTGGAAGGAAACCCATGCAGGCACGAGAAGAACATGCAAACTCTAAACAGACAGTCACCTGATGTTGGACTTGAACCTGGGTCCCTGGTGCTGTAAGGTAGCAGTGCTAACCCCTGACCACCGTTGTTAGTTATGGGTTAATGCTTCAGTCATATTGTCAGTAATAAGCAAAGTGAGTGGGAACCTCAACAACAGAGTAACGGATCACAAAGCACTGATGGTTTCTTGTCCTTCCTCTGTATGCCCTATGCTACTTACTACCCTGCCTTACATCCCTGAACTTCATTGGAAACTTAAAAATATTTTGACAATGGAGGAACAGCGGGAGAAAAAATGATATATTATGCACCCTTATCATTGCTGTCCTTCATTATTAATTTGGTTACGAGATTTGAAAATTAAAATGTGAGAAAATAATTGAAATAAGAGTCATTAGTCTGACCTCTGAAATACCCACCAGATCCTTCACAGTTTCTGATCGATCTTGCCATTCTGGAGAGTCAAAATTGTAATTTCCATCCATGATCATCCTGAGCATTAGCATCTGCTTCCGGTGCCAGAAAGGTGGTGAGCCACTCAGCAGTGTGTACATAATTACTCCACAACTCCACCTGCGCACAGAACAATCCCACATCAGAGTTACCCGTTGCAGATCCTTGCAACAAAGTTTGGCTGTCAATGGCAGAAATGCTCCATTCTGGTTCCACGTTCCATTGTGTACTGAGACTTGGTAAGGTCAAGCAAGAGCTGTATTGGATCATTGTTGTCAGTGAAGACAACTGCTCTTTTGTATTTGCACTATTTTCAGTTTAGACAGAGAAAAACGTCAGCTTGTGCTGCTCTGGATTATTCCCTGGGGACACTGCAGCCAATCGCTGACCAGTTCAAAGTTGTTGTGATTGCTGTTTAAACATGCATGGACAGGTTAAATGAGAGGATAAAACCCTGACAGAGGAAATATGTGAGAAAAGTGGGGGAAACGCTTAACAGAAGATTGGGTTGGGAGGGGTGGGATTCAAGGTTGGACTGGACTACACCTCCTCCGACCCTCCCTCCTCCAAAAATGCCATCCCTCCATCCCAATTCCTCCACCTCCACCGCATCTGGTCCCAGGAGGACCAATGCCACCACGGAAAATCCCAGATGGTCTCCTTCTTCAAAGACCATAATTTACCCTCCCACGTGGTCGATGATGCCCTCCAGTGCATCTCCTCCACTTCCTGCACCTTTGTCCTTGAACTCCACCTCTCCCAACACAACAAGGACAAAACCACCCTGGTCCTCACCTTCGACCCCACCAACCTTCAGATACATCACATTATCCACCGCCACTTCCACCACTGACAAACAGACCCCACCGCCAAAGATATATTTCCCTCTCCGCCCCTATCAGCATTTTAAAGAGACCATTCCTTCTGCAAATCCCTTGTCAGATCCCTACACCAGCTTACACCCCACTCCCAGCACCTCCCTCCCTCTGCCACTAAAGGAAGTGCAAAACCTGTGTCCACACCTCCTCCCTCATCTCCGTCTAAGGCCCCAAAGGATTCTTCCACACCTGACAGACATTTACCTATATCTCCACCAATGTCATCTACTGTATCCATTGCACCCGATGTGGTCTCCTCTACATTGGAGAGACAGGATGCCAACTTGCGGATCGTTTCAGAGAACGTCTCTGGGACACCTGCACCAACCAAACCCACTGCTGGACACTTCAACTTCCCCCCACTCCACTCCACCAAGGATATGCAGGCCCCTGGCCTCCTCCATCACCAAACCCTAACCACCCAACGCCTGGAGGAAGAATGCCTTGGGATCCTGCAACCACATGGGATTTCACCAGTTTCCTCATTTTCCCTTCCCCCACCTTATCCCAGTCCCAAGCCTCCACTTTGACTCCGCCCTCTTGGCTTTTCCATCGCCTTTCCCATCTATCCGCTCCACCCTCCTCTCTGACCTTCTACTTCACTTTAATCTACCACTGCATTCTTAGCTCCCTTCACCCCAACAGTACCCCCTTCCCATGTATCTCTCAGCACCTCCGGCCTATAAGACCCATTCCTGATGAAGGGCATATGCCCGAAGTGTCGATTCTCCTGCTCCTCGGATTCTTTCCTGACCTGCTGTGTTTTTCCAGCACTACACTCTCAACTCTGATCTCCAGCATCTGCAGTCCTCACTTTCTCCTAGATCCTTAAACCAGGTAGGGAATCAAACATTTTGTCGAAAAGACAGGAAATTAGAGGTGAGTATTATAAGATGGGCCAAATGGCCTACTTCTATTCCTACATGTTACTCACTACATAGTTCACATCATTGATTTGATAAGGTATAGTGAGCTTTGCTTTTAATAGTTCCTCAGAGCCAGATGATATCTCATCTTCAGCAACAAAAAATCACATCTCTAGTTTTCATTGTTTATCAAGTGGTTTTCAAATACTTTTGGGGGAATTCATGTTTCTGTCTGAAATTTGAAACATTGACTGGGAGTATACTATCTGAGCTTTGGCTTAGACATTTCTCTTGAATCAATCTAATGTAAATCATTGAACAGTTCAAAAGGCCTAAATCCTGCAGATTAATTGGGAACATCCCTAACAGCAAAGGGAATTCCTCTATCCCAACCTTTCGGACATTCTTGACAATAATCTCTAGTCATGGTCATGAAAGTTTGATATATCTTTCTAAATATCTTGAGACTGTTGTTGATAAGCTGAAGACTGAACCTTTTTTTAAATCCCAAACTATTCATTACTTCTTTGAAATTTTTCTGACATAAAAGTTTGAACCTTCCTTTAATTATATTTCATTGGGTAATTCATATCTTGTAAAATTTCCACTGCCATTTTTACCATAAATTTTCTAAAAGATCCTGTTTCAGGAAAACTTGGGCATCCATATTTTACAGAAAAGATATTGATTCCCACTCCAAGTTTAATGTAGTGGTCTTGTACAATCTATTGGACTCTACTAAATGGTTCTTTGAAAGAGGGCATTAAGGCTGAGGTTCAATTGATGGTTGGGTTTTCACCACGGTCTGACATCTGTGGCATATCTGTCAAAATCTGACCACACCTTTATGAAATGCTTGAGAATAAAAATGTTTCAGTATTTTAACCTGTGTTTTCCTAATATCTAAGTTACCTGCCAATGGAAAATTAAGAGTCATCTGTAAAAGTTTGTTACGATACCCATCACCTGATGGATCGCTGCCCATTCCTTACTGACTCCTATTTGAGCTGGTATCCATATCCTCATAAACACCACCTCAAGTAATAACATAGGGATATTGGGGTTTGATTCAATTTCTGATTAGATTGTTTGGTATTGCTCTTAATTCTGAATCTGTGTGTTTTACATTTCTACTAAAGAGGAGTTGATATGTTAAGCTCTTTGTAATTTTGTTCATTTTAAATTTAAATTTTCAAAAGTTGCCAGGTAAGTTACCTCCCTCTTCCAATTTCTGTCTAATTCTTTGGGTATGAGATCTATTTACACAGAGTTAGGAAATAATCCAAAAACAACTCCTACAGCATCTCAATTCCTTTCATTTCTATTGATTGTTTCACCATCCTTGGTGAGGCCAATAAATTTGACCTAGTTGGGTTACTGTTCTGACTAGAAATTCTCCATTTACTAAGTCATTTATTAATTCATCTTATTAACACCTTTGAAAGACAAATGGCATCATGAGCCAGGGTTGGTGACTTACTTGCTCCAGGGCCTCTTAATGTAGAGTCATAGAGTCTTACAGCACAGAGACCAGCTCTTTGGCCCAAACTGTCCATCCACGCTAACCCCATTTCCCTGCACTTTGCCCATATTCTTCTAAACCTTTCCTATCCATGCATTTGTCCAAATGCCTTTTACATGTTGTGAATGTGCCCATCTCAATCATTTCCACTAGCAGTTCATTCCATATGTGTACCACCCTCTGTGTAAAAAGGTTGCCCCTCAGGTTCCCTTTTATTCTTTCCCCTCCAACTTGAAATTGATGCCCTCTAGTCCTTGATTCCACAACTCTGAGAAAAGGACTGAGTGCCTGATCTTATACACTTATATAACAACCCCCCCCATAATCTCCTATGCTCTAAAGAAAAAGGTCCTAGCATGTCCAACCTCTCCCTATAACTCAGACCCTTGAGTACTGGCAATGTCATTGTAAATTTCTTCTGCACTTTTTCCAGTTTAATAACATCCTTTTGAAAGCAAGGTGACCAGAACTAAGCACTACACTCCAAGTGCGGCCTCACCAACGTCCTGTACAACTGCAGCATAACTCCCCAACTTCTAAACTCAGCGCCCTGACTGATGAAGGCCACTGTGCCAAAGTCTTCTTCACCTGTGGCTACCTGTGACTCCATTTTCATATAACCGTGCACTTGAACTCTAAAGTCCCTCTGTTCCAGTAAATGCCTTAAGGCCCTCCCATGAAATTCCTGCCTTAATTTTACTTTCCAAAATGCAAGACCCCACACTTATTTGTATTAAACTCCATTTGCCATTTTCCGGCCCACTTCCTCAGCTGATCAAGGTCCTTCTGCAATTTCTGATAACCCTCCTCACTGTCCACGATACCGCCTATTTTAGTGTCATCTGCAAACTTAATAATCATGCCTTGTACATTCTCATTCAAATCATTCACATGGATAACAACCAGTCCAGAAATGACCCCAGAGGCACTCCATTAGTCACAGGCCTCCAGTTCGACAAGCATCCTTCCACTATTACCCTCAGCTTCCTACCATGAAGCCAACTCTGTATCCAATGTGCCTGCGTTCCTGGATTATGTGCAATCTAACCTTCCAGACCAGTCGACCATGTGGAACCTTATCAAAGGCCTTACTGAAATTCTTACAGTTACCATCCTATCTCATCAACCTTCCCCGGTCATTTCATCAAAGAACGCTAACAAATTTGTGAGGTATGACCTCCTACACACAAAGCCATCTTTACGGTTTAATTTTAATTTGAAGTGTAAGGAATTACCTCTTCTTTCGAAATAAAATAATCTGATTATATTTGTTACCAAAAAGAATTGCTGCATCTTGAAAAATGGATGGAAAGTGGGCTGAGCAAAGGTCTGTAGCAAATATGCCTACCCTGAGAGATGGCAACCTGTGCCAATGCAGAATATGTGAGACAGCCATAGTGCCACGATGCTGCCATTCCCATGGCTGTGTCTGGTGAGGCTTTTCAAGTCTTCACTTTCAGGTGCTCCAATGGGAAGAGACAGCAGTGACCATACTGTTGTTTGTAAAGCACATGATGAGCTGACTCCTCAGGCATCAGCAACCAGCTACACAACTATTACAGTGAGTGCTGATCTCACCTTTGATTGATGTGTCCTCTGAGCGACAGCAACATTTGCCTGACTGCAGAGACTCCTTACTGCTGGCTCTTCTATTAAATCCTGATTGAGTGATATTACTCCTACAGGCCCCACCTCTCTTAGCCAGTATTGGAATTACTGTGTGCCCACCACAGGCTCTCTAAACACAGTGAGAATCTGACCACTTCCAAGCACTTTACCTGAGCTGGTTTGGGGAAATGCACATCTGACTTGAGAGTGAAAGGTCAGCTCTACACTGCCCATGAGAGTGCCAAGTACCAGTGCAACAGGGAAATACTTACAAATCCACTTCTTTGCTGTATCCAGGGTGAGTTTCATCCATTGAGCAAAGTAGAATTTCTGGAGCCAGGTATCCTGGAGTCCCGCACAATTCTGTATTCAGTAAGAACAGAAAGTTGCTAAACTAAAAGTTGTAATCAGCATCATATTTGTGCAGCACTCTCCGTCCCCACCCCCTCTCCGGCCTATCACCCTCACCTTAACCTCCTTCCACCTATCACATTTCCAACACCCCTCCCCTAAGTCCTTTCGCCCTATCTTTTATCTTAGCCTGCTTGGCACACCCTCCTCATTGTTGAAGAAGGGCTTATGCCCAAAACGTCGATTCTCCTGCTCCTTGGATGCTGCCTGACCTGCTGTGCTTTTCCAGCAACACATTTTACAGCTTGGAAATAGTCAGACCAACCAGTCCATATTAACCAGGGTCCCAAACTAAACTAATCCCACCTGCCTGCACTTGGCCTACATTTCTCAAAATCTTTCCTATTTATAAACTTATTCAAATATCTTTTAAACGTTGTAAGTAAACCTGAATCCACCACTTTCTCTGGAAGTTCATTCCACACATGTGTTACAACATGTCAGTAAACCCCTCTGCTAAATAAACCAAACACCCAGAAAAGCTCACCTCACCTCATAACCTGTTAAAGTATGAGACAGAGAACTTCGAAATTTCACTATTTAAAGAAAATAATATTCATTTATTCATTGACTCTAAAGTGTATGTTAAACAACAACTATTCACAACATTAAGCCCCTTTCTCTTAACTGCTCATTATCTGTCTTCAGATCTATAACAATATACTGTTCCAATAAAAAAATTCTTAAAATTACATCAATTTAATTTTAAAAATATACAATGGCTGTTGTCATCTGTCTTCTTTTATCTGTAGATCTCCCTGAGCCATTTTCTTTCGTTTCCTGCGAAGATGTTTCATATGAAAAAGGTATCTTTGATTGAGAGTGTTTTTGAATGGCAGTCTTTCTCAATGGCAGTTATTCTGTCTGATTTCCAAAATGCCTGTTTTTTTAATGCCCCCAATCTAATTGGTTTGATGTTGGCAAAACAATAAATTCAAACTTGATTGGGTTTTAGTATCCTGGGGCATAATTTAAACTGATTGGTTAAATTTGAATTGTTGTCAAAACAGCAACCAACTCAGGTATCTTTTTCATAGCTAAATGTCACATTTTTCAATTTTCCAGTACACTCTGAGACTGCTGGCTAGTCATATGACAGGTGCTTGTAAGCTCTCAAAGCAAAACAGTTTTCACTCTCTCTTAAATGTACAGTACACATCTTCAACCTCATAACACATGAATCACTCTGTGCAAAAACGGTTGCCCCTCACGGCCTTTGTAAGTTTTTCTCCTCTCACCGGAAAAATATGCACCCTAGTTTTGAACTCACCCACCTGAGGGAAAAGATCCTGGCTATTCACTTTTTCTATGACCCCCATGGTTTGATAAACCTCAGTAATCTCTCCACCTCCTACGGCCCAATAAAAAAGGTCCCAGCCTTCCCACCTATTTTTATATCTTAAACCCTCCATTCCCGGCAATATCCTGGTAAATCTTTTCTGAACTCTTCCCAGATTAATAATACCCTTCCTATAACAGGATGACCAGAACGGCACACAATACTCCAGCAACATTCTGTATAATCTAAGCATGATGTATCAACTACGATATTCAAAGGTCTCAGCAACGAAGGCAAGCATGCTAAACGCCTTCTTAACCACTCTATTTGGTGACGCAAATTTCAAAGAGTTGTGGATCTGAACCCCTAGCTTTAGATCAGATTACTTATTTACAGTGTGGAAACAGGCCCTTCAGCCCAACAAGTCCACCCCGACCCTCCGAAGAGCAACCCACCCATACCCCTACACCTACACCTCACACTACAGGCAATTTAGCATGGCCAATTCACCTAACCTGCACATTTTTGGACTATGGGAGGAAACTGGAGCACCCGGAGGAAACCCATGCAGACACAGTGAGAATGTGCAAACTCCACACAGACAATTGCCTGAGGTGGGAATTGAACCCGGGTCTCTGGCACTGTGAGGCAGCAGTGCTAACCACTGTGCCACCATGCTACCCACCAGGTCTCTATGTTCTACAGCACTACCCAGGGCCCTGCCATTAATTGTATAAGTCCTGCCCTTGTTTGTGTTATCAAAATGCAATACTACACATTGATCCAAATTAAATTCCAACTGCCATTCCTCAACCATTGACCAATTGATCAAGTTCTCTATGTAATCTTAGATAACCTTCTTCACTGTCCACTATACCACCAGAATCCCAAGGGGTTTATATGTATATTAGGAACAAGAAACTAGCTAAGGAAAGGGTAAGTCCACTCAAGGGTAAAGGAGGGAATTTATGTTTGGAGCCAGAAAAGTGGATGAGGAGTGGTATTGGAGGGTCATGTATTGATGTGGATAGAGAACTGGTTGGCAGAGAGGAAATAGAGAGTTTGGATAAATGGGTCCTTCTCATGAATGGCAGGCAGTGACAAGTGGGGTACCGCAGAGTTCAATGCTGGGACCCCAGCTGTTCACAATGTACATTAACAATTTGGACGAAGGAATGTAACATTTCCAAATGTGCAGATGATATTAAGCTGAGTGGCAATGTGGGCTGTGAGGAAGAGGCTAAAGGCTACAGGGTGACCTGGACAGGCTGGCTCAGTGAACAAATGCTTGGCAAATGCAATATAATGTGGGGTTATCCACTTTGGTGGCAAAGACAGATAAGCAGATTATTATGTGAGTGGTGGCAGTTTAGGAAAAGGTGAGGTACCATTAATCCTGGGTGCCATCATGGTACAGCTGGTGCAGCAGGTGGTGGGGAAAGCTAATGGCATGCTGGCCTTCATAGTGAGAGGATTTGCGCATAGGAGTAGGGACATCTACTGCAATTATACAGGGTCTTAGTGAGGCCACACTTTGAGTACTGCACACAGTTTTGGTCTGCTACTCTGAGGAAGGACACTCCTGTTCCTGAGAGAGTCCAGAGAAGGTTCACCAGATTGATTCCCAGGATAGCAGCACTGACAGATGAAGAAAGAGTGGATTGGCTGAGCTTTTACACACTGGAATTTAGAATAAACCAGGGGTGGGGGGGTGAGATCTCATAAAAATATACAAATCCTGAAGGCACTGGACAGGCTAGATGTGCGAACATCGTTCCCGATGTTGGGGAAGTCCAGATCTAGGGGGTTACACTCTGAGAATAAGGGATAAGCCATTCTGGACTGAGATGAGGAAGAATTTCTTCAGTCAGAGTTGTGAACCTGTGGAATTCTCTGCTCACAGACAACTGTTAGGGCCAGCTTGTTTTACAGATTTAACAGGGAGCTGGATGTGGCCCTTGCAGCTAAAGGATCAAGGGTGAAAGGGAGAAAGTGGGAGTGGGATACTGAGATTGCATCATCAACCATAATCATATTGAATGGTGTTGCAGGCTCAGAGGGGTGAATGGCTATGTTTCTGTGTCCTTAATGAGTACTTGCATTGGTATTCACAAAGAAGAAGGACATTGATTATGGTAAGATTAGGGAGGGAAATGTTGATACTGTGGGACATGTTGATATAAAGAACAAGATGTTGGGCCGCTTTAAAAACGGTCAGGTAGAGAAGTCCCTTGAACCTGATGGGATCGATGCTAGGATACGAAGGAGGCAAGGGTGGAGATTGCTGAGGGCTTCACAGAGATCCTTGTATTCACTTTAGCTACAGGCAAGGTCCCAGAAGACTTGTAAACTACCAACATGGTTACCATATGGAGGGCACCAGGGATAATCCAGGAAGTTACATGCTCACTGATGTGAGCTGTCCATCATTGGTAGGGAAATTATTGGAGGAAATTCTTAGAGAGGATTTACTCACATTTGGAGAAGAATGGAATTATTATGGAGAGTCAGGATGGCTTATGACTGGGAGGTTTTGTCTCAAGCTTGAGTTTTTGAGGAAGTTAGGAAGTTGATCGATGAGGGTAGGACAATGGATATTGTCGACATGGACTTTACTGAAGCACTTGATAAAATACCTCATAATGGGCAGGTCCAGAAAATTAATTCGCTTGGGATCTATGATGAGTTGGCAAGTTGAATACAAAATTGGCTTGGTCAGAGGATAGAGGATAGTGGTGGAGGGGTGTTTTTCTGACTAAAGTGGTGTTCTGCAGGGATCACTGCTGGGACCCTTGTTTTGTAATATGTATATAAATGATTTGGATGAAAACGTAGGTGATCTGATTGTAAGTTTGCAGATGGTATTGAAAGCTGGTGGATGGTGAGGAAGATTGTCAAGGGTTACAACAGGAATTAGACTTTGTTGGCGGGGGGGGGGGGCACTTTAACCTGCACATTGATTGGTCGAATCAAGTCGGTAGAGGCAGTCTTGAAGAAGAATTCATAGAATTCATCCGTGATAACTTTCTTGACTAGCATGCTACCAAATGTACAAGGGAGCGTGGAATCTTAAATCTGGTCCTATGCAATGAGACAGGTAAAATTAATGATCTTGTAGTTAAGGATCCTCTCAGAAAGAGTGATCACAGTCTGATTGAATTTCAGATGAAATAGTATCATCTAAAACCAGGGTGTTATGCTTAAACAAGGGAGACTATAAAGGGATAAGGAAGGAGTTGGCAAAATTACACTGGGAACACAAGTTATATGGTGGAACAGCTGAGGGAAAGTGAAGGACTTTCAAAGTGATTTTCCACAAGGAGAAATATATACTCTGGTCAAAAGCAAGGATAGCAAGGGGAAGAAAGAGCCAGCCTTGGGTAATCAAGGAAATAAAGGAAGGCATCCAATTAAAAGCCAATCAGACTTATAAAGTAGCCAAGTATAGTGGAAACAGGAGGATTGGGAAAACTTTAAAAAGCAACAAAGAACAACGAAGCAAGCAATAAAGAACAGAAAGATAGATTCTGAATGCAAACGAGCACAGAATATAAAATCATTTAGAAATTTTTATAAATATATAAAATGTAAAAGGGTAGCTAAAGTGGAGGTATGTCCCTTGCAGGATGAGAAAAGGGAATTAATACAGGATAATGCTGTGTCAATCTTCACAGTGGAAGATGTGACTTACATGCCAAAGAATGATGTTAAGGATACGATGGGAGGTGAGGACCTCAATTCAAATGCTATCACTAAAGGGGTAGTGTTGAGCAAAATTGAGAATCTAAAGGTAGATAAGTCCCCTGGTCCTGATGGAATGCATCCCAAAATGCTGAAAGAAATGGCAGAAGTCATAGTAGATGTGCAAGTGGTAATTTATCAAAGTTCACTAGACTCTGGGCAGGTCCTGGCAGACTGAAAGACAGTGAATGTCATGCCGCTGTTTTAAAAAATGTGCAGGCAAAAGGCAGGTAACTACAGGTCAGTTAGCTTCACACCTGTAGTTGGGAAAATGCTGGAGGCTAACATTAAAGAAGAAATAATGCGACGTCTGGAAGGAAAGGATTCCATCAGGCAGATGCAGCATGGATTCAGGAAGGGAAGGATTCAGGTTGACAAACTTACTGGAGCTCTTTGAGGATGTTACAAGTGCAGTGGATGGAGGGAGCAGGTGGATGTTGTATCCTTGGATTTCCGGAAGATGTTCGATAAGGTGCTGCATAAAAGACTCATCCATAAAATAAGAATGCATGGAGTTGTGAGGAATGTACTAGCATGGATAGAGGACTGGTTAACCAATGGAAAGCAGAGATTTGGCATAAATGGGTGTTTCGCTGATTGGAGATCAGTGGTGAACAAGATGCCTCAGGGGTCGGTGTTGAGCTTGCAACTGTTCATGGTATATATGTATAAATGATTTGGAAGTGGAGACCAAGTGTCACCTATCTAAGTTTGCTGATGATATTAAATTGAGTGGAAAGGCAAACTGTGCAGAGGTGTGGAGGGTCTGCAAAAAGATTTAGATAGGTTCAGTGAGTGGGCAAAGGTCTGATAGATGGAGCACAATGTTGGGAAATGTGAGGTTATCCACTTTGGAAGTAAATATAGTAGGTCAGGGTATTATTTAAATGGTGAAAGATTGCAGCATGCCGTTGTGCAGGGGGACTTAGGAGAGCTCATACATGAATTGCTAAAAGTTGACTTGCAGGTGCAACAGGTAATCAGGAAGGCAAACAGAATATTGGCTTTCATTGCTAAAGAGATTGAAGTTAAGAGCAGGGAGGTTCTGCTGCAATTGTACAAGGTGTTGGTGAAGCTGCACCTGGAGTACTGTGCGCAGTTCTGGTCTCCTTACTTGAGGAAGGATATACTGGTTTTGGAGACAGTGCAGAGGAGGTTCACCAGGTTGACTCCAGAGATAAGGGGGTTACCCTCTAAGGAGAGGTTGAGCCGCCTGGGACTGTACTCACTAGTATTTAGAAGAATGAGAAGGGATCTTACAGAAACATATAAAATTATGAGAGGCATAGATAAGATAGAGGTGGGCAAGTTGTTTCCACTGGTGAGTGAGATTAGGACTAAGGGACATGGCCTCAAGATTAGGGAGAGCAGATTTAGGACAGAGATGAGGAGGAACTGCTTTCCCAGAGGGTAGTGAATCTATGGAATTCTCTGCCCAGGGAGGCAGTAGAAGCAGCTTCATTAAATATATTCAAGACACGGTTGGATGGGTTTTTACTTGGTACAGGAATTAAGGGATATGGGGATAATGCAGGTAAGAAGGAGCTGAGATGATGGACAGGTCAGCCAAGAGGCCTACTCCTGCTTTTATTACTATGAAACTATGAAGATCGGTTAGAAAGTTGGGCGGAGAAATGGCAGATGGAGTTGAATCTGGACATATGTGAGGTGATGCATTTTGAGAGGCCAAATACAAGAGGAAAGTATACAGTAAATGGCAGGATCCTTAAGAACATTGAGATATAGAGGGATCGAAGGATGGAAGTCCATAGCTCTCTGGAAGTAGCAGCACAAGTGGATAAGATAATAATGAAGGCATACTACATGCTTGCATCCATTGGTCAGAACATTGAATATAAAAGTTGGCAAGTCACATTTGCAGCTATATAAAACTTTAGTTATGCCACATTGGAGTATTGTGTGCAGTTCTGGTCACCACACTACAGGAAGGATGTGTAGAATTTTGAATAGGGCTCAAAAGAGATTTACCTGGATGATGCTTGGATTGCATTTACTATCTGAAGAGTTTGGACAAACTTGGATTGTTATCACTGAAGTGTCACAGGCTAAGGGGTGACCTAATAGAAGTATATAAAATTGAGAGGTTTGGATTAATCATGGAATCCCTAAAGTTTGGAAACAGACCATTAGGCCCAACAAGTCCACACCAAGCCAACGAAGAGTAACTCACCCAGACCCATTCCTCTACCCTAATACACCTAACTGACACATCCGTGAACACTATGGGCAATTTAGCAAGGCCAATTCACCTAAACTGCATACTTTTGGACTGTGGAAGGAAACTGGAGCACCCAGAGGAAACCTATACAGACACAGTAAGAACATGTAAGCTTCACACAGACAGCTGCCCAAGGCTGGAATTGAACCCAGGTCTTGGGCACTGTGAGGCAGCACTGCTAACTACTGAGCCACTGTGGATAGTTAAGAGCCTTTTTACTTAGGGTGGAAATGTTAAATACCAGGGGGTATAGATTTTAGATGAGAAAGGAAATTTTAAAGGCGAGGTAAGGTTATTTTAAAAACAGAGAGTGGTAAGTACCTGGACCATGTTGCTTGAGGAGATGGTAGAAGCAAATATGATAGTAACGTTAAGAGCCATTTAGACAGATACATAAAACAGGCAGAGAATAGAGGGATACAGACCATGTACAGGCAGATGTGATTAGTTGAGAATGACATCATGGTCAGCACAGACAAGGTAAACTGAAGGGTTTGTTCTCAAGTCCTTTGTCAGTCTAGGCTGTACAAATCTCCCAAATAAAGAACAGACATCTGAGCATAAATATGAAGCAGCAACAAGACCTGTCAATGCATTTTTAAAGATTTGATTTGATTTATTGTAGTCACATGTACCTAAGTACAGTGAAAGGTTTTTTGCGAGCAGTATGGGCAGATCATAGCAAACAAGGACATACAGATCAGAGGGTGCTGAGACAGAGGGAGGCATACAAGGTTACGGCTGCATACGAGGTGCACAAAGCAAGATCAACGTCATGTGAAGTTAAAGAGGCCCAATCTGCAGGGAACAAGCTGCTCTTGAACCTGCTGGTACATGTGTTCAAGTTACTTTAGTTTCTACCTGGCAGAAGAAGTTGGAAGAGAACATTACCGGGATGGGAAGGGTCCTTGCTGTTGTTGGCAGTCTTTCTGCAGCAATGAGAAGTGTAAATGGAATCCATGATGGGAAGCTGGCCTCTGTGCTGGCCTGGGCTGTGCACACAACTTCCTGTAGTTTACTGGGCAGAGCAGTCGCTGTATCAAGCTGTTATGTACCATGTGTGTCGTTTCTGTTTAGTTTTGAGAATAATTAGCCTCCCATTTAGTTATGTCTCTACGTGATCTGTATACCTTAGTGGTCAGGATTGAGAACATTTTTGACTTACCAGACTTCACTTGTGGAATAAGATGCTACATGACGCTGCAGGGCAACAACACAGACAACACAAAAAGGACTGTATGTCCATCATCAATTGTACTCCTTTAAGGGGGTGTGCCGAAAGGAAAGCCAGAAAAAGTTCTTGAGCATAATACATCTTTGTTTTCATCTGCACTCACCTCAATACACAATCCTTGCACCATAGCACCAATGCAATGAGATCCAACGTTGACAGTTGGATTTATAAAGGATGTGTATCTGGACTCCCAGAAGGCAATTAGCAAATTCCCTCACATAAGAACATTGTTTATAGCCTGTAGCAGTTGTTCACTAGATAAGGACATTAACTAAGCAGGAGAATGGGAAGGTACTTGCCAGATGTGTACTGTGGATGTGTGTTGAGGCTTGAATATTCACATATTGTTATTACTAAAATAACAAGATGGAAAGTCAGATGTCTGCATTTGCAGATGACACAAAGACAGGTGATATTGTAAGCAATCTAAATGGAAGCACAATATCACAAAAGGAATAGTCATAGAGATGGAAATGAAAAATAGATAGGTTGAAAAATGCATTGTCATCCATTTTGCTCCTAAAGGGATTCATTCTGATCATGTGATCATTACTGGCTGGGTCAGTATTTATTGCCCATCTCTAGTTGAGTTTGAAAAGGTGGTGGTGAGCTGTTTGGGACTGCTGCTATCTGTGTGCTGGAAGCACACCCAAAGTGCTGTTCAGCAGGGAGTTTGAGGGTTTACGCCCATCGACACTTGGAGGATAAGTCACATATTTCGAAGTCAGGAGGGTGAGTGGCTTTATGGGAATTTAAAGGTAGTGATGTTCCTCTCTATCAGCTGTTTTTATCCTTCTAGATGGAAGTGGTCTTGGTCATGGATTTAGAAGGTAAATGATTAAATTAACGGATAGGATGCTGAATGAGCACTGCTTTGTTGTGGATGGTGTGAGCTTCTAGAGTGTTAAACAAAGAACAGTACAACACAGTAACAGGTCCTTTGGTCCACCACATCTGTGCCAACCATGCCACCAATGTAAACTAATCTCATCTGCCTGCACATGGTTCGTGTCCCTCTATTTCCTGCCTGCTCATGTGTCTGTCTAAATGCCTCTTAATCGTTGCCTATTGCCTCTGCTTCTCCCACCTCCTCTAGCAATATCTTGCAGGCATCTACTACCTTGTGCAAAAAAACTTTCCTCGCAAATCTCCTTTAAATTTTCTCCTTCTCACCTTAAACCTATGCCCCCGAGTATTTCTATCTGGGAAAAAAAAAGGAGAGTCCACCCCATCCATATCTCTCCTCATCATTTTATATACTTAGGTCGTATTAGGTTGCACCTAGCCTCCAATTTTCTAGTGAAAACTATTCAAGTTTGTCCTGCCTCTCCTTATAGCCAGTACACTTCAATCCAGGTAATATCTGGTTAAACATCTTTTGTACTCTATCCAAAGCCTCCATATCCTCTGATAGTGTGGTGACTGGAACTGCACAGATTATTCCAAATTTGGCCTAAATTAAGTTTTATACAGCTGCAAATGTGACTTGACAACTTTTATAATCAATGTCCTGACTGATGAAGGAAAGTGTGTTATATACCCTCTTTACCAACTTATCCAGTGTTATTACTTTTTTCAGGGAGCTTTAAACTTGCACTCCAAGATCCCCTTAATTAATGCTCAATATTATTCATAGAATCATAGAGTCCCTACAATGTGGAAGCAGCCATTTGACCCATTGAGTCCACACTGTCCCTCCAAAGAGCATTCTGTACAGTCCCACTAGCTATCCCCCTCACCTGTTGCATTTCCCATGGCTAACCTACCTGGCCTGCATATCCATGGATACTGTAGGCAATTTAATATGAACAATCCACCTAATCTGCACATCTTTATATACAATGAGTACTGGGCGGCATGGTGGCTCAGTGGTTAGCACTGCTACCTCACAGTGCCAGGGACCTGGGTTCAATTTCCTTCTTGGGCCACTGTCTGTGTGGAGTTTGTACATTCTCCCTGTGTCTGTGTGGGTTTCCTCCCACAATCCAAAGATGTGCAGGTTAGTGAATTGGCCACGCTAAATAGCCCCTAGTGTTCAGGGATGTGTAGGCTAGGTGCAGTAGTCAGGGGTAAATATAGGGTAGGGAGAATGGGTCTGGGTGGGCTACTCCTCGGAGGGTCAGTGTGGACTTGTTGGGGCAAAGGGCCACACTGTAGGAATTCTAATATCATTCTAATACCACCAATATCATTTATTGTATCCATTGCTCCCGATGCGGTCTCCTCTACATTGGGGAGACTGGACGCCTCCTAGCAGAGTGCTTTAGGGAACATCTCTGGCACACCCGCACCAATCAACCACACTGCCCTGTGGCCCAACATTTCAACTCCCCCTCCCACTCTGCCGAGGACATGCAGGTCCTGGGCCTCCTCCACCGCCGCTCCCTCACCACCCGACGCCTGGAGGAAGAACGCCTCATCTTCCACCTCAGAACACTTCAATCCCAGGGCATCAATGTGGACTTCACCAGTTTCCTCATTTCTCCTTCCCCCACCTCACCCCAGCTCCAACCTTCCAGCTCAGCACTGTCCCTATGACCTGTCCTACCTGCCTATCTTCCTTTCCACCTATCCACTCCACCCTCCTCTCTGACCTATCACCTCCATCCCCACCCCCATGTACTCTATGCTACTTTCTCCCCACCCCCACCCCCCTCTCATTTATCTCTCCACTCTGCAGGCACCCTGCCTCTATTCCTGATGAAGGGCTCCTGCCCAAAACGCTGATTTTCCTGCTCCTCGGATGCTGCCTGACCTGCTGTACTTTTCCAGCACCACTCTAATCTAGACTCTGGTTTCCAACATCTGCAGTCCTTGTTTTTACCTGTAGGAATTCTAATTCTAATTCTAATCAGAGCACTTGGAGGAAACACACGCAGACACGGGAAGAATGTGCAAACTTCATACAAACAGTTGCCTGAAGGTAAATGTGGGTCCATGGTGCTCTGAGGTGGCAGCAGTGCTAGTCACTGAGCCAGTGCTGCCCCCCCTAAGCCAACATGCTGCATTGGAACTACACTTATCCAAATAAGTAAGGGGGCATTCTATCCTTGTTGTTGTGGTTCTGTTCACCAAGCTGGGAATTTGTGTTGCACACGTTTCGTCCCCTGTCTAGGTGACATCCTCAGTGCTTGGCAGCCTCCTGTGAAGTGCTTCTGTGTTGTTTCCTCCGGCATTTATAGTGGCCTGTCTCTGCCGCTTCCAGTTGTCCGTTCCAACTTTCCGCTGCAGTGGCCGGTATATTGGGTCCAGGTCGATGTGTTTGTTGATAGAATCTGTGGATGAGTACCATGCCTCTACGAATTCCCTGGCTGTGCTCTGTCGAACTCATGTTGCTTGTCATCTGCGTGTGTGGCTATAAAGGGTAGCTAGTCGTGTCGTTTCGTGGCTAGTTGGTGTTCATGGATACGGATCGTTAGCTGTCTTCCTGTTTGTCCTATGTAGTGTTTTGTGCAGTCCTTGCATGGGATTTTGTACACTGTGTTGGTTTTGCTCATGCTGGGTATCGGGTCCTTCGTTCTGGTGAGTTGTTGTCTGAGAGTGGCTGTTGGTTTGTGTGCTGTTATGAGTCCTAGTGGTCGTAGCAGTCTGGCTGTCAGTTCAGAAATGTTCGTGATGTATGGTAACATAGCTAGTACTTTGGGTTGTGGCATGTCCTCATTCCGTTGTCTTTCCCTTAGGCATCTGTTGATGAAATTGCAGGGGTATCCATTTTTGGCAAATACATTGTAGAGGTGTTCTTCTTCCTCTTCTTGCAGTTCTGGTGTGCTGCAGTGTGTTGTGGCCCTTTTGAACAGTGGCTTGATGCAACTTCTTTTGTGTGTGTTGGGATGGTTGCTTTCGTAGTTCAGGACTTGGTCTGTGTGTGTGGCTTTCCTGTATACCTTTGTGGTGAATTCTCCACTCGGTGTTCGTTGTACCATCACGTTTAGGAATGCCCCCTGCAAAAATGTTATCCTATATTCCCAATTCCTCTGTCTCCACCGCATCCGCTTCCAGGAGGACCAGTTCCACCACAGGACACACCAGATGGCCTCCTTCTTTAAAGACCAAAATTTCCCCTTCCACGTGGTTGATGATGCCCTCCAGCACATCTCATCCATTTCTCACACTTCTGTCCTCGAACCCCACCCCTCCGACTGCAACGAGGACAGAACACCCCCTCCCCCTCCAGTCCTCACCTTCCACCCCATCAACCTCCGTATACATCACATCATCCTCCGCCATTTCCGCCAACTACAAACCAACCCCACCACCAGGGATATATTTTCCTCCCCACCCCTTTCCGCTTTCTGTAAAGACCGTTCCCTCCATGACTACCTGGTCAGGTCCACGACCCCCTACAACCCACCCTCCCCTCTTGGCACCTTCCCCTGCCACCGCAGGAATTGCAAAGTCTGTGCCCACACCTCCCCTGTCACCTCCGTCCAAGGTCCCAAAGGAGTCTTCCACTTCCATCAAAGTTTCACCCACACTTCCACACATGTCATTTACTGTATCCATTGACAATAGACAATAGACAATAGATGCAGGAGTAGGCCATTCTGCCCTTCGAGCCTGCACCGCCATTCAACATGATCATGGCTGATCATTCCTAATCAGTATCCTGTTCCAGCCTTATCTCCATACCCCTTGACTCCACTATTTTTAAGAGCTCGATCCAATTCTTTCTTAAATGAATCCAGAGACTGGGCCTCCACTGCCCTCTGGGGCAGAGCATTCCACACAGCCACCACTCTCTGGGTGAAGTAGTTTCTCCTCATCTCTGTCCTAAATGGTCTACCCCGTATATTGATCCCGATGAAGTCTCCTCTACATTGGGGAGACAGGATGCCCACTCACACAGCGCTTCAGAGAACACCTCTGGGACACCTGCACCAACCAACCCCATTGCCCCGTGGCCAAACATTTCAACTCCCCCTCCCACTCCACCGAGGATATGCAGGTTCTGGGCTTCCTCCATCACCACTCCTTTACCACCTGATGCCTGGAGGAAGAACACTTCATCGTCTGCCTTGGGACCCTCAACAACACACATCAATGTGGATTTCACCAGTTTCCTCGTTTCCCCTCCCCCCACCTTACCCCAGTTCCAACCTTCCAGCTCAGCACAACCCTCATGACCTGTCCAACCTGCCAATGCCCCTTCCCACCTATTCGCTCCACCCTTCTCTCCGACCTATCACCTTTACCCCAAACTGCATTCACCTATTGCATTCTCAGCTACCTTCCCCCAGCCCCACGCCCTCCCATTTATCTCTCCAACCCTGAGGTTTCCACCCTCAATCCTGATGAAGGGCTTTTGCCTGAAACGTCGATTTTCCTGCTCCTCGGATGCTGCCTGACTTGCTGTGCTTTTCCAGCACCACACTATCGATTCTAATCTCCAGCATCTTCAGTATCTTTGCCGCATTTATAAATAACTTAAGACCTGTGTATTGAAGGGCTGATCAATAAATTTGCAGATGATACAAAAATCACTGGAGTGGTAACCAGTGAGGAGAGTAGCCTTAGTGTACAGGAGAATATCGACAGGTTTGTCAGATGGGATGACATTGGGTAATAAAACTGGTGCAAGCACAATTGTCTCATTCTGCGTTCTAATAATTGATTCTTTTTTGAACTCTTAACAAGCTCAGTTAAATCCTCTCCAGCATCACAAACAAATCTCCCTGTATTGGACAGGCATATAGGATATTTGCCTTTATTAGCCGAGGCATAGAGTTTAAGAGCAGTGAGGTTAAACTGGAACTGAATAAACATTGCTTAGGTCACAGCTAAGCATAATGATTAATTCCAGAATCCTCATTCTAGGAGGGAGCACTGAAGAGTGTAGAAGAGATTTAGCAGGATATTGCTGGGCTGGAGAGTTTCAGTTATGAAAAGAGATTGGAACAGATTGGGGTAGTCTTCTGTTACAGCAGAAGAGATTGAGCAGGGCATGGTTGAGATGCATAAAATGATATGGCCCATGGAGAGGGTAGATATGAAGAAACCTTTCCCCAGTGGCTGTCGGAGGAAGGGAGGTGGTGTAGATGTAAGGGATAGGAGGTTTAGGGAGATGTGAGGAAAACCATTTTTCAACCAAAGGGGGATGGGAAGTCTAGACTTCACTGCCTGTAAGGGCGGTAAAGAAAATCCCTCATTATGTTTATGAAGCATTTAAATAGAAACTTGCAATGCCAAAGCAGTATTGGAAAATGGGATTAGAATAGTTAGACGATTGTTTTTGACTTGTGCAGAAGGGCTTTTTTTGTGTTGTAGACCTTTATGATTGTTAACTTTATTGACATTACCTGATCGTCACAATGACACATCCAATACAATGAGGGTGTACAGCGTAGTTTGCTGGAATATTCCCTGGACTCCAAGGGTTATCTTCAAGAAGAGATTGCATAAATTAGTTTTGTGTTCCTAGGAATGCAGATGGTTAAGGGCTGATTTGATTAAAGATTCCACAGATATCTGTCTTCGGCCAATTTGATTCACTCCATGTAATATCAAGAAGTGGTTGGATGTACTGGATAACGTAAAGGTGACAGGTTATTTCAAGGTCTCCTTCAGAGTCTCTCATTCACTTGTGGTCTCAGTCTCCCAGTGTCTGATTCTCAATCTGATGCCCATGTTAAAAGGTCAGAGTGGGAAGTTTAAAGGAGATGTGCAAGGCATGTTTTTATTAAACTAAAAAACAGAGGGTGGTAGGTATCTGGAATCCCCTGCCTGGGGAGGGTGTAGAATTTGATTGGATGCAGTGTTTAAGAGACTGTTAGGTAGTCACACAAATAGGCAGGGAATTGAGGGATATGGACCTTGTGCAGGCAGATGGGATTAGTTTAGAATGGCATCATGGTCAACACAGACATGATGGGCTGAAAGGTCTGTTTCTGTCATGTATTCTACAATCTATGCATGGCTCTTAGTTCTATCCAAACACATTCTAAAAATATTTCTTATTTTTCACTTTACCAGGATTGGTGAATGCTCACTGTTGGTTTATTTTGTCCTTTGAAGTAACTAATCCCATTCCCAGACAGGAAACTCTTACCTTTCAGTTTTTTGCCTGGTCCAAGTTGTAATGAAAATCCAAAGTCAGACAACTTGATGTTCATGTCATCATCAAGCAAAACATTCTCAGGTTTGAGATCTCGATGTACAATGTTCTTGGAATGGAGAAACTGAACCACCTCAAGCAGTGCCCGCATGATGCTTCTAGAATCAGAAATGAGTATTTTTTAACATTGTTGCTGTGTGCTAATACCTTGCTCCTCCTGAACACTAAATTTCAATGGCACTGAGATTAGATTAGATCCCTACAATGTGGAAACAGGCCATTTGGCCCAACCAACCCTCAGAAGAGTAACCCACACAGACCCATTTCCCTCTGGCTAATACACCTAACTCTATGGGCAATTTAGCATGGCCAATTCATCTTTGGACTGTGTGAGGAAACCAGGGCGCTCAGAGCAAACCCACAGAGAATGCGCAAATTCCACACAGACAGTTGCCCAAGGCTGGAATCGAACCTGGGACTCTGGAGCTGTGAGGCAGCAGTGCTAACCACTGAGCCACCATGCCACCCCACCACTGCTCACCACTGGATGGCACCAAAGCTGGAAATTAAGTAAATTACAAATTGCTCAAGCTCACACCTAGCAGCAGTGAGTGAATTGACAGCTGGTAATTCCAACTATTAGTCATACCAAAGCTAATTTTAGCTCTCATGCTGCAATTCTGGAAAAGATCAGCTCTGTTGGATTGAATATACTGCAGAAATTCATCAGGGCTCTTCTGACAGCACCTTCCAAACCCCATAAACACATCCACCTGGAAGGACAAGGACAGTAGATAGGAGAAAGCCTAGTGTTAGAATAAAGGCCAGTCAATTGAAGACTGGGATGAGGAGGAATTTCTTCTCTCAGAGGGTTGAGAGTCTTTGGAACTCCTTGCCACAGAGAGCTGTGGGGCAGAGTCCTTGCATATACTTAAGACTGAGATTGATTCTTGATCAGTAGGAGAATCAAGGATTATGGGAAAATGGGCAGAAAGTGGGTGTGGGGAATGTCGGATCAACCATGATCCTATTCAATGTTGGAGCAGACACGAGGGGCCAAATGGCCAACTCCTGTTCCTATTTCTTATGTGGGAGCACCACCACATACAAGTTTCTCTCCAATCCGCCCACCAACCTGACTTGGAAATATATTGCCATTCCTTTCGTGTCCCTGGTTCAAACTCTTGGAACTCCTTCCGTAACAGCACTGTGAATCTACCTACAACACATGGACTGCGGCCACACCTCCTCAAGAGCAGTTAGGGACAAGCAATAAATGCTGGCCTCATCAGTGATGCCCACATCCCATAAAATAATTTTAAAAAATTATGTGTAAGACTTGGGTTTTAGACCTTTGCCATGTTTTTTGATACAGATCAACATAATTGATTAAATTCACAGTAAAAATGACTTCTGTTATATATAAGATAATTTTGCAGCATTAATATTTAGAAGAATGTGGTCGACTGTGACCCATACAGCGACAGATCAGAGAAGGACTGATGGAGCTGTTTGTTACTCTGCTCTGACTCTCAATAGAAGCATGTCACAAGACTACAGTGGGAGATCATGGTTGAGTTCTGACAGTGAATACCAACAAGCCTTTCCAAATTAGAACATAGAACATAGAACAGTACAGCACAGAACAGGCCCTTCAGCCCACGATGTTGTGCCGACCACTGATCATCATGTATGTACCCTCAAATTTCTGTGACCATATGCATGACCAGGAGTCTCTTAAATGTCCCCAATGACCTTGCCTCCACAACTGCTGCTGGCAACGCATTCCATGGTCTCACAACTTTCTGTGTAAAGAACCCGCCTCTGACATCCCCTCTATACTTTCCTCCAACTGGCTTAAAACTATGACCCCTCGTGTTAGTCATTTCTGCCCTGGGAAATAGTCTCTGGCTAGCGACTCTATCTATGCCTCTCATTATCTTGTATACCTCAATTAGGTCCCCTCTTCTCCTCCTTTTCTCTAATGAAAAAGATCCGAGCGCAGTCAACCTCTCCTCATAAGATAAGCCCTCCAGTCCAGGCAGCATCCTGGTAAACCTCGTCTGAACCTTCTTCAAAGCATCCACATCTTTCTTATAATAGGGCAACCAGAACTGGACGCAGTATTCCAAGTGCAGTCTAACCAAAGTTTTATAGAGCTGCAACAATACCTCATGACTCTTAAACTCAATACCCCTGTTAATGAAAGCCAAAACACCATATGCTTTCTTAACAACCTGTCCACTTGGGTGGCCATTTTAAGGGATCGATGTACCTGCACCCCAAGGTCTCTCTGTTCCTCCACATTGCCAAGAATCCTATCCTTAATCCTGTACTCAGCTTTCAAATTTGACCTTCCAAAATGCACCACCTCGCATTTATCCAGGTTGAACTCCATCTGCCACCTCTCAGCCCATCTCTGCATCCTGTCAATGTCCCGCTGCAGCCTACAACAGCCCTCTATACTGTCAACGACACCTCCAACCTTTGTGTCATCTGCAAGCTTGCTGACCCATCCTTCAATCCCCTCATCCAAGTCATTAATAAAAATTACAAACAATAGAGGCCCAAGGACAGAGCCCTGTGGAACACCACTCACCCCAGACTTCCAGGCAGAATATTTTCCTTCTACTACCACTCGCTGTCTTCTGTTGGCCAGCCAATTCTGTATCCAGACAGCTAAGGTCCCCTGTATCCCATTCTTCCTGACCTTCTGAATGAGCCTACCATGGGGAACCTTATCAAATGCCTTGCTGAAGTCCACATACACCACATCCACAGCTCGACCCTCATCAACTTTTCTAGTCACATCCTCAAAGAACTCTATAAGGTTTGTGAGGCATGATCTGACCCTCACAAAGCCGTATTGACTGTATTTAATCAAGCAAGCCATGCTCTTCCAGATGGTCATAAATTCTATCCCTCAGAATCCTTTCTAACACCTTGCAGACGACAGACGTGAGACTTACTGGTCTGTAATTGCCAGGGATTTCCCTACTTCATTTGCCTCTCTCCAGTCCTCAGGTACAACTCCAGTGGAGAGTGAGGATGAAAAGATCTTCGCAAATGGCGAAGCAATTGCATTTCTCCTTTCCCAAAGCAGCCGAGGACAAACCTGGCGACTTGTCAATCAAGTTTGACAAAATTTTCTGCACATCAGCTTCCTCTATCTCTATCCATTTCAGCATGCACACCTGCTCTTCAAAGGTTTCATTCACTACAAAGTTTGTTTCTTTCGTAAAGACAGAAGCAAAAAACTCATTTAGGGCTTCCCCTACCTCCTCAGACTCCACACACAAATTCCCTATGCTATCCCTGATCGGCCCTACTCTTTCTTTGACCATTCTCTTATTCCTCACATAAGTGTAAGATGCCTTTGTGTTCTCCCTAATCCGTTCTGCCAAGCCTTTCTCGTGCCCCCTCCTGGCTCTCCTCAGACCATTTTTGAGCTCCTTCCTCGCCTGCCTGTAATCCTGTAGAGCTGAGCTTGACCCTAGCTTCCTCCACCTTATGTAAGTTACCTTTTTCCTTTTGATGAGAAGCTCCACCGCTCTCGTCATCCGAGGTTCCTTTATCTTACCACTTCTTGCCTGTCTCAGAGGGACATATTTATTCATCACTTGCAACAACTGTTCCGTAAACAGTCTCCACATGTCTATAGTGCCTTTACCATGGAACAATTGCTCCCAATCCATGCTTCCTAACTCATGTCTAATCGCATCATAGTTTCTTCTTCCCAATTAAATATCCTCCCATTTTGTCTAATCCTCTCCTTCTCCATAGCTATGTAGAATGTGAGGCAATTGTGGTCACTCTCCCACCACAAGATCTGATACCTGCCCCGGCTCGTTTCCAAGCACTAAGTCTAGAATGGCCTCTCCCCTCGTCAGCCTGTCAACGTACTGAGTTAGGAAACCCTTCCGAACACACCTTACAAAAACAGCTCCATTCAAATCTTCTGCTCGAAGGAGGTTCCAATCAATATTGGGAAAGTTAAAGTCACCCATTATTTTGTGTTTTATCGAAGTTGGTAATATATTAGGGCCAGAACCATGCAACATCTTCAAATATGTTTAGTACCGCTGTCCTTGTAAAAACTAATGTCCCACCTCCAACTCTCTCACCTCACCAAATCTACTGACCGTGTTGGCAGTGTTATTCTGGATACCCAGGTAATGTCCTGGGATCCCAGGTTTGAATCATGCCATGGCAGATGGTGGAATTTGAATTCATTGAAAAAATCTGGGATGAAGGATCTAATGACATCTATGTAATGATTGTCAAAAAAACCCATCTGTTCACTAATGTCCTTTAGGGAAGGAAACTGCCATCCTTACCTGGTCTGGCCTATATGTGACTCCAGACCCACAGCAACACAGTTGATTTTAACTGCAATTAGGGATGGGCAATAAATGCTGGCCTATTCAGTGTTACCCTCATCTCATGAACAAATTTAAAAAGTCCCCTTCTAATGTGTTTCTATCTTTATTACAACTCAATGTTTGAATCCCTCCATTTGAATAGACAAACTAATATTTCATCTGAAGTCAGTCCAGTTCAAGGGAATAGCCAGGCAGCCTCAGATCTCAATTTTCTTTTATTTCATGGGATTCAGGAATCGCTAGCTCAGCCAATATTTGTTGCTCATCCCTAATTACCCAGAGGCCAGTTAAGAGTCTAATGCGGCTGTGAGTCTGGAGTCACATGGAGGCCAAACAAGCAAGGTCAGTCTGATCCCTTGCCTAAAGGCAGGAGTGAATCAGATGTTTTTTTTTACAATAATATATAATGTTGTCATTTCATGATTATTTAAAATTGAAATCAAATTTCACCATCTGCTATGGTGGGATTTGAACTCATGCCCTCAGAACATTAACCTAGGCTCTGGATTACTAGTTTTGGGAAATAACTACACTGCCACTGCCACTGCCACTCCCTGAGGTGATCCTGGGATAAGTTTTTCTTGTTTAGTGGTTTGAATGAAGAAGTGTTGATTGCAATGTTTACGAGCGATACACAGACATAAAAGCCAAGCAGAATGTTCTTGAAAAATTGGTGATCTCACTTGTTGACTGGGGGTGTGGGTGAGAACAATAGCGAGAGCGAAACCCATGTTGCTCCTTTTCAGGGAGACTTATGGAACCGTGATCCAGTCAGGTATGATTAGGTCAATGGAAGGACCTTCACTGGAATCAAGACCCCAGGAGTGGGGATTCTGCTACTGAAAGTTGCTATCCAGAATATTATTGGCAAGGCCATGGCTGCTGCTGGAATGACTGGTCCTAAATCCAGTGTCAAGGAGTGACCTAGACATCTGTAGGTAATGTCAGGTGGGTCATGGGGAGAGAGGACCTTTGGTGACCATTAATCACCCATAAAAGAGCCTGAATTAGTAGTGAGGTGGAAATCTGATCACAGGCCCTCTCACTTCTGACTTATTTTGGGTGGAGGTGAGAAGGCAATGAGATTTGGGATACCTTACCTGCCCACATGGGAAAGGGCAGGCATTTCTATCCACAAATTCACTTACCTGGCCTCTTTTTCACTCAAAGTAACTTTCTCAGTCAGGTAGTCAAATAGTTCTCCTCTCTTCATCCTGTTAACGGAAGAACATTGTAAAGATGTCACACCAGAATACTGACTCTTCCACTCGACATAGTTGCTCCATGACAAGAACCCAACAACAATTTGCATTTATATCACACCTATAACATGGTAAATTGCTCTGAGGTACCATAGCAGCAGAGAACTTGACACCAGCCACAAGGAAAAAGCTGGGGAGACTGACTGAACACCCAGCTCCTTACGCTGTGAGAAGAGGCGAGACAGGTGGAGGACAGAGAAGTTCAGACCCAAACATGTGAACACAGATTAACGAGCAATGGAGAGGTTAGAAGGAAGCTCAAGGTGCCTTAATGAGGGGAGTGCAGATGTTGTTGAGAACTGCCAGAACAAAGGAGATAACAGAGATAGGTCCGTTTCAAAAGAGAAAACCTTCCAATATTATTTGAAATGGTAGAATTTTGTAAAATGCTTCCAGATTCTGGATTAGTGGTGCTGGAAAAGCACAGCAGTTCAGACAGCATCTGAGGAGCAGTAAAATCGACGTCTTGGGCAAAAGCCCTTCATCAGGAATACCAATGAAGTACTTTGCAAGTGTGGTCACTGTTGGAATGTCGGTAATGCAGCAGCCAATTTGCACCACAGCAAACTCACAAACATCATGCCAGGATCACAAAATTATCATGGTGCAGAAGAAAAAAAAGTTTCTGTGGGCCGATTCTGTAAGGTTACTAGTTTTTAAATAGTCTCTGGAAATTCAGAACAGTGGGATTGGATTCTAGGGCAGCTGCATGCTCCTTCCGTGGAATGTGGGAGGAAAGGGTCACCACTAGTGTCTCCACTGACTTCATCTGCGGGAAGTGCACCTAACTCCAACTCCTCAGAGACGCATTAGAGAACCAGAGCTAGGTCATTCGGGAGGTGGCGGGGGTAATAGAGAGGAGTTATAGGGAGGGAGTCACATCTCAAGTATAATAAAAAGGCAGATGAGTTACAGTCAGGGGACGGAAAGGGAAGAGGCAGACAGTGCAGGGATCCCCTGTGGCTGTTTCTCTCAATAATAAATATACTGTTTTGGATACTGGAGGCAGGGAGACCTACTGGGGAAAGCCATAGTGGCTAGGTCTCTGGCACTGAGCCTGGTTCTGTGGCTCAAAAGGACAGGGAAAAGAATAGAAAAACGCTGGTGGTAGGAGACTCAATAGTTAGAGGAACGGAGAGGAGATTCTGTGGTTGTGAACAGGACTCCCGGAAGGTATGTTGCTTTCCCAGGTGCCAGGGTCTGGGATGTCTCAGATCAAGTCTACAAGATTCTGAAGGGGGAGGGTGAGCAGCCAGAAGTCGTGGTGCACATTGGCACCAATAACATAGCTAGGAAAAGGGATGAGGATTTGAAAAGTGACTTCAGGGAATTAGGTTGGAAGCTAAAAAGCAGGATGAGCAGAGTAGTAATGTCTGGATTACTCCTGGTGCCACATGCTAATGAGCAAGGAACAGGGAACAAGTGCAGCTAAACCTGTGGCTACAGGGCTGGTACAGGAGGGAGGGCTTCAGATATGTAGATCATTGGGGTACCTTCTGGGGTAAGTGGGACCCATACATGAAGGATGGGTTGCACTTAAACTGGAGGGGCACCAATGTCCTGAGCAGGAGATTTGCTAGAGCACTTCAGGAGGGTTTGAACTAGTTTGGCAGGTGGATGGAAACTGGAGTTACAGATCAGAGGGTAGTTGTTGAATGGGCAGAAATAGAATGCAGACAGTCTGTCAGCAAGGATACACAGTTAATAGAGCAAAGGGATGGTTTAAAGTGTGTCTGTTTCAATGCAAGTAGTATCAGGAATAAGAGTGAAGAACTTAGAGCATGGCTTAATACTTGGAACTATGATGTCGTGGCTGTAATGGAGACATGGATTTCACAGGGGCAGGAATGGTTGCTGGATGTTCCAGGTTTAGAACTTTTAAAAAGAACAGGGAGAGGTGCAAAAGAGGAGGGGGAGCAGCATTGTGAATTAGCGAGTGGATCACAGCTGCAGAAAAGGAGGTTGTTGAGGAGGGTTTGTTACCTGAGTCAGTACAGGTGGAAGTCAGTAACAGGAAAGGAGTAGTCACTTTATTGGGTGTTTTCTATAGACCCCCCCAATATCAGCAGAGAGATGAAGAACAGATTGGAAAGCAGTTCTTGGAAAGACGTAGATGTAACAGAGTTGTTGTTATGGGTGACTTCAACTTCCCCAATATTGATTGGATCCTCCTCATTGCAGATGGTCTGGATGGGGCTGATTTTGTCAGGTGTGTTGAGGAAGGATTCCTGACTCAATATGTCGATAGGCTGACTGAGGCAAGGCCATATTGGATTTGGTGCTAGACAACGAGACAGGCCAGGTGTCAGATCTGTCGATGGGAGAGCATTTCAGTGACAGTGACCACAACCTTTACCATCGCCATGGAGAGGGATAGGGGCAGACAGTATGGGAAGGTATTTAAAGGGGTGAAGGAAAATTATGATGCGGGTCCCGCCCTCCCCATGACATGGCCACAAAACAGACAACACAAAATGCCTGCACTTAGCCACTGAGCCAACCCACAATGCCTCAAATTGGCCAAACCAGCCATCCTAGACATCACACATACCTCAGGATATGAGTCATCCAGCCCCACACCAAGAGAATATACTTCTTCAGATTAACTAATATTGAGCCTTGCACTCCACAATAGCCCAGCACCCCTGATGTCCTTAGGGCACAGCTGCTCCCACTAGGAATCAAGCCTACACAAATGGTACCCAGACAAGGAAGTACCAAAGGTACTTTGCTTGCCCCCTCAACAATACAAACACATTGATACCAGGATGAAACCCCCTAACACCTACTCCAGCCAAGGATCTGAATCTCCTGATTCAATTGAGAAACTCATTGTCAAACACCAGACACTTTAATCTTTTCAATGAATGAACTTATTTCTCTTTGTTGTACAACTCACATCATTGTCTCATAACCCCCCCCTTCACTATTGTAAGGGTATAAAACTCCACTGTATTCTCTATTCGGGAAAGAAGCTGTGGTTCCTTCTGAATGGCCTGTCAGTGACTGTTTCAGTGGAGTCAAGTCTCTTCCGCAATATCACTGTTTGTTAAATAAATCCTTGTTAGTTCTCAGTCCGATCTATGCATTTGTGATCTCTGATTAATTGGGCTAAATTCTCCGACAAGTATAAATTGGGAACAATTATTCTATGGGAAATGCACAACAGAAATGTAGAGACTGTTTAAGGAGCATTTGTTGTGAGTGTTGGGTAACTTTGTCCCACTGAGACAGTCAAGGAATGGTAAGGTGAAAGAGTCTTGGATGATAAGAGGAGCTTCTCCTCCAGAGGAAGTAGGAAGCTTACGTAAGGTTGAGGAAGCAAAGATCTGGCATAGCTTTAGAGGATTACAGGGTAGCTAGGAAATAACTCAAAAATGGACGGAACAGAGCTAGGAGGGAGCACAAACAATACTTGGCGGGAAGGGTTAGGGAAAACCCAAAGGCATTCTACACGTACGTGAGGAATAAGAGAATGAGCATAGAGACGGTCGGGCAGGGAAATTGTGCCTAGAGTCTGAAGAGGTAGGGGAGGCCTTAAATGAGTTTTTTACTTCAGAATTCACGAGAGAGAGAGACCTTGTTGATAGTGAGAACACTGTGGACCAGGTTAATAGGCTTGAACAGATTAATACTAAGAAAGTGGATGTGCTGGAAATTCTGGGAAACATCAAGACAGATACGTCCCCAGGGCCAGACCAGATATATCCAAGGTTATTACAAAAAGTGAGGAATGAGAGTGCTGTGCCTCTGGCAATGATCTTTGCATCCTCACTCTTCACAGGATTATTACCAGATGATTGGAGGGAGGCGAATGTTGTTCCTGTGTTCAAGAAAGAGAATAGGGAAATCCCTGGGAATTACAGACCCAGTTTTACGTCTATGGTAAGCAAAGTACTGGAAAAGATTCTGAGAGGTAGGATTTATGACTATTTGGAAAAACATTGTTTGATTAAAGATAGTCAGCATGGCTTTGTGAGGGGCAGGTCATGCCTCACAAACCTTATTGAGTTCTTTGAGGATGTGATGAGACAAGTTGATGAAGGTCGAGCAGTGGATGTGGTGTATATGGATTTCAGTAAGGCATTTGATAAGGTTCCCCATGGTCGGCACATTCAGAAAGTTAGGAGGTTTGGGATACAGGGAAAGATGGTTGTCTGGATACAGAAACGGCTGAAAATGTGTTGCTGGAAAAGCGCAGCAGGCATTCTTGAAGAAGGGCTCATGCCCGAAACATCAATTCTCCTGCTCCTTGGATACTGCCTGACCTGCTGCGCTTTTCCAGCAACACATTTTCAGCTCTGATCTCAGCATCTGCAGTCCTCACTTTCTCCTACAGAAACGGCTGGCCGAAAGAAGACAGCAAATGGTAGTGGATGGAAAGTATTCCACCTGGAGGTCGGTGACCAGTGGTGTCCTGCAGGGTTATGTTCTTAGGCCTCTATAATTTGCAATTTTTATGAATGACTTGGCTGAAGAAGTGGAAGAGTGGGTTAGTAAGTTTGCCGATGACACAAAGGTCGGTGGTGTTGTAGAAAGTGTTGAGAGCTGTTGCAGACTACAATAAGACATTGGCAGGATGCAGAGCTGGGCTGAGAAGTGGCAGATGGAGTTCAACCTGGACAACTGTGAAATGATTCATTTTGGAAGGTCGAATTTGAATGCTGAATTTGAATCCTGTTAAAGACAGGATTCTTGGCAGGGTAGAGGAATAGCAGGACCTTTGGGTCCACGTATGTAGATCCCTCAAAGTTGCCACCCAAGTTGATAGGGTTGTTAAGAAGGCGTATACTATTTTGGCTTTCATTAACAGGGGATTGAGTTTAAGAGGTGCGAGGTTTTGCTGCAGCTGTATAAAACCCTAATTAGACCACACTTGGAATATCGTGTCCAGTTCTAGTCACCTCATTATAGACAGGATGTAGATGCTTTAGAGAGGGTGCAGGGGAGATTTACCAGGATGCTGCCTGGATTGGAGGGCTTGTCTTATGAAGAGAGGTTGAGTGAGTTAGGGCCTTTCACACTGGAGAGAAGAAGGAAGAGAGGTGACTTGATGGGGGTGTACAGGGTAATGAGAGGCATAGATAGAGTAGATAGAAACTTCTCCCCAGGGCAGAAATGGCTGTCCTGAGGGGTCACAATTTTAAGGTGATTGAAGGAAGGTATCGGCGAGATGTCACAGGGTGGTTTACACAGGTTCTTTATACAGAGAGTGGTGGGTGCATGGAATGTACTGATAGCAGTGGTAGCATAGTCAGCGACATTAGGGACATGTAAGCAACTGCTGGACAAACACATGGATGGCAGTAGATTGAGGGGTGTGTAGGTTGGGTTGATCTTTGATTAAGATAAATGCTTGACTCAACATCGTTGGCCGAAGGGCCTGTACTGTGCTGGACTGTTCTACCTCCTAAGGAGGTTGGCATGGTGGCATAGTGGTTAGCACTGCTGCCTCACAGCGCCAGAGACCTGGGTTCAATTCCCACCTCAGGCAACTGTCTGTGTGGAGTTTGCACGTTCTCCCCATGTCTGCGTGAGGGTGCTCCGGTTTCTTCCCACAGTCCAAAGATACTAAATTGCCCATAGTGGTAGATGTAGGGGAATGGGTCTGGGTGGATTGCTCTTAGGAGGGTCGGTGTGGACTTGTTGGGCCGAAGGTCCTGTTTCCACACTGTAAGTAAGAGGTCGTTGGCTCAATGTGGTTGCACTAGAATGCCTAGAGTCTCTGTTCTTTTTAATAACGTTGACTGAGGTAAATATCTTTGTCCCATTATAACTTACCCTGATCCTGACTCTAACCGAACCTCATTTGGTCTCATTAATCTTTCCGTTCAAATATCTATAGATGCTTTTACAAGCAGTTTGTATGTTCCCCGCAAACTTTCTCTTGCACTATGTTTCTCCTCTTGATCAACCTCTTTGTCTTCCTTTGCTTAATGCAAACTTTTCCTTGCCTTCAGGGCTGCTGCTTTTTTATACCTCCACTTTATATACCTCCTCCTCCAATCTAATACTATCCCTAATTTTCTTTTTTAGCTATGGTTGAACCACCTTTACTGTTTTGTCTTTATAGGAACAGAAACAGTTCATTAAGCGCCTAAAGAGTGTTCGACTATTCAATGAGATCATACCTAATCTGAGGTCTAATTTGCTTTATACTTTTCCTTAAACTAAAACTTACCTATCTCAGATTTAAAATCAAAACTGATCCAGCATCCATGTCATTTGTGGAAGATATTTCCAAACATCTCCTATGCTTTGTACTGCATCCCTCTTGAATAGTCTGGCTATAAATCAGTCGATGGCCCTGGTTCTAGAATTCGCAAGGCAGTGGAAATAGTTTATCTTTATCCATCTGTCTTCTATGTTAATACTTTAAAGATTTCAATTATATAACCCCTTTAACTTTCTAAGTTCTGGAGAAAGCAGGCCTACTTTATGTATCTTAACCCTTGAAGTGTAGATATTATTCTTGTAAACCTACAATGTACTCCCCCCATGACCAATATATCCTCCCAAAGGTGTGGTGCCTGGATCTGCTCACAGTACTCCAAGTGGATTCTAACCAGGGTTTTGTTTCAACTATGGCATAACTTCTGCATTCTTATACTCCAATCCACGAGATATAAAGGCCACCATTTCATTAGCTTTCTCGATTATTGTCTGCATCAAAATGTGTGGCTCTGGAAAAGCACAGCTGGTTAGGCAGCATCCGAGGAGCAGGAGAGTCAACGTTTCGAGCTTAAACTCTTCATCAGGAATTACATTACCTCATCCTCAGATGAAGCCTGACCAGCTGTGCTTTTCCAGCACCCCTCTTTTTGACTCTGATCTCCAGCATTTGCAGTCCTCACTTTCCCGCTCCTGATTACTTTCTGTACTCTTTTGTAATATTTTAAAGGTTCAAGATCTGAATCTGCAGTCTCTTTGGATATCCATTGTATTTCACTTCATACCACCTACAAAATACCCTGATGTATTCTTTTTCAGTCCAAAATGGATAACCTCAGTCTTGCATATATTGAACTCCACTTGCCACAGCCTTGCCCATTCACTTAGTCTATCAACATCCCTTTGTAATTTTGTGCTGTCATCTAGGAGACAATGGAGACTGCAGATGCTGGAAAAATCAGTGCTGATAAAAGTGTGGTGCTGGAACAGACACAAGAAGTTAGGCAGCATCTGAGGAGCAAGAGAATCGACATTTCGGGCAGGACCATTCTTCATAACATCGAGACTGTATAAAATGCTTCCTAACTTTGCGATGTCAGTAAATTTGGATAAACGACTTTCTATGCCATTATTCAAGTTGTTAATAAATAACATGAATAATTGAGACCCTAAAAAGATCCTTGTACCACTGCCAGTTTGAGTATCTACCCATTATGCCTACTTTGTCACTGCCACCCAACCAATTTCCCAATCACGTCAGTAATTTGCTCTCAGTTCTGTGGCTTCTACTTTAGTTGACTGTCTCTTATGTGGGTCTTTATCAAATGCCTTGTGGAAGTCTGTACACTGCCTTAGTCACCTCTTCAAAAAAAATTAATGAGGTTTTGCCTGTCCTGAATCTATGTTGGATCTCCCTGAGTAAATGAAGATTTTCAAAGTGTTCAGGTACCCCATTCTTAGTTATAACCACTTCCCATCACAGATGTTAAGCTGCCCAGTCTGAAAATTCCTGGTTCTCTTTTTTCACTTTTATTAAAAAGCGCTGTGACACAACAATTTTCCAGTCCAGAGGGATGGGTCATGTATCTCGGGAACTCTGAAAAATTATATTTAGGGCATCTGCAATGTGGTCCAGTACTTCAACAACGTCAGATGGAAACTGCCAGATCCTGGGCAATTGTCACTAATTCCTTAACTTGCTCATTACCGAAATTTTACTTACATCAATTTTATTCAGTCCCTGTTCCCAAACCACCATTAATTTTCTCTGGAATTCCAGCAAGCTGCAAATACTAAGACAAAATAATTATTCAACAAGTCTGCCACTTCCCCGCAGTCATTGACAATATCCCCACCATCAGTCTTTAGTGGACCAACATTGCTCTTGACCATGCACTGTCTTTTCATGTAATTGCCAGTTACCTAATTTATTTTTATTGATTTTACGTCCCTGGCATGTTTCCTTTTGTTGTCCTTTTAGTAGCTATTATAAGCTGCTTCCTGGTCCTTTGCTGGTCTTTATATCTTTCCCAATCAGAAAGTGGGCGGCATGGTGGCACAGTGGTGAGCACTGCTGCCTCACAGCGCCAGAGACCCTGGTTCAATTCCCGCCTCAGGCGACTGACTGTGTGGAGTTTGCACGTTCTCCCCGTGTCTGCGTGGGTTTCCTCCGGGTGCTCCGGTTTCCTCCCACAGTCCAAAGATGTGCAGGTCAGGTGAATTGGCCATGCTAAATTGCCTGTAGTGTTAGGTAAGGGGTAGATGTAGGGGTATGGGTGGGTTGCGCTTCGGTGGGGCGGTGTGGACTTGTTGGGCCGAAGGGCCTGTTTCCACACTGTAAGTAATCTAATCTAATTCTTTTTGCAAGCCCTGTTTTATACTGTCCTTTTTCTCTTTAGCCTTGGCTTTTTTTTTCAGTAAAGTGGAGCTTTTCCTTCAGGAGTATGAACGAGCATTGTATTGCGATAGACATTTAAACACCCTTCGTTGTTCTTCAGTTACTTTGTCCATTGACAGACTCTCCCAGTTTACTGCAGATAGTCTCTGTCTCATCTTGTTAAAGTTGACCTTCCCTAAATCTAAAACTCTAGTCCTGATTCACACTTTGCTTTCAAATGTTTCATTGAGCTCAATCATGTTATGATCACTATTTGATACATGTTCATGCACACTAAGTTACAAATTCAACCTGTCTCATTACTAAATCTAATATAGCCCTTCTGTCTGTTGCTTCCAGGACATATTGGACTAGGAAAATGTCCCAGACACACTCCAGAAATTCACTACCTTTCTGCTTGTCTGCTTTTTCAATCTACATTAAAAATTAAAATCTCTCATTAATGCAACTCTGGCTTTGCTGCACACTTGCCTATTTTCTGCACTTATACAATTCAGAACTGCTATCAGGAGGTCTGCATACAAAATCTATTATAGTTTGATCCTTCATTGTTCTTCAGTTCCATTCATATAGTCTCCAATAAATGCTTTCCCCTCATTATATCCTCCCTCACCAATGAAGCGATGTGGTTTCTAATCAGTAGGGCTGCTCCATCTCTTCTGCCAGTTTCCTCTGTCCGTCCTATAAACCTTATAATCTGGTTCTTAATGCAACCACCCTGCAGCCATGCCACAATAATAGCTATTATTATCATAATCCCCAATTTGAATTTTTGTCTGCAACTTATTTAATTTATTCATTAAATCTGTCCATTCATAAATGGAACGCTTGTATGGACCATGCACTGTAACATGACCCTTATCATTGATGCTTTATTCAGTTTTTTTTAAATTTCTCTCTTCTGGTTTAATTGATACATTTCTAGATACATTGATACATTGATACATTGTCATTGCATAGTGAGGTTGGGTGCCAAGTGACCCTCCCAAAACCCAGATTGGACATCAGTAAACCAATTGTTACTGAGCAAATGTCACTTTGTAACATTGCCAATGGGTCCTTCCATCACTTTACTGATGATCGAGAGTAGACTGATGGGGCAATCCTTGGCTTTGTTGGATTTGTCCTGCTTTTTGTGTACAGGAAATACCAGGCAATATTCCACTATTGTAGGGCAATGGGTCTGGGTGGGTTACTCTTCGGAGGTTCGGTGTGGACTTGTTGAGCCAAATGGCCTGTTTCCACAATGTAGGGATTCTATGATTATAGAGTCATAGGTTTGTACAGCACGGAAACAGAATCTTCAGTCCAACTTGTCCATGCCGACCAGATGTCTAGACCCATTTGCCAGCACTTGATCCATATCCCTCTTAAACTTTCCTATTCATATATCCATCCATCCAGATGCCTTTTAAATGTTACCAGACTCCACCACCTCCTCTGGCAGCTCATTCCATTCATGCACCACCCCCGTGTGAAAAGTTTGCCCCTTAGGTCCCTTTTAAATTTTTCCCTGCTCACCCTAAACATATGCCCTCTAGTTCTGGATTCCCGCACCCCAGGGAAAAGACCTTGTCTATTTACCCTATCCATGCCCCTCATGATTCTATAAATCTTTATATGATCACCCCTCAGCCTCCAATGCTCCAGTGAAAACAGCCTCAGCCTATTCAGTCTCTCCCTGTTGCTCAAACCTTCCAACTCTGGCAACATCCTTGTGAATCTTCTCTGAACCCTAGAGATTTGCCATACAGATTCTGGTTATATCAGAATGTATTGGAGCATGAAAGATTGGAACAAAAGTTGACCATCCAGCCACTTCTGCCATTCAGTGAGTTTGTCACTGATCTTCTTGTGGATTTAGCTCTATATCCCAATCTGTCCCCCGTAGACCTTATCTAATCCTGGTTAACACTGTTTGACAAGTCTATTCTTGTTTAACTAGCTGCTCCATTGTCTGAGTGGAGTTTGCACATTCTCTTTGTGTCTGCGTGGGTTTCCTCTGAGTGCTCTGGTTTCCTCCCACAATCCAAAGATTATATTATATTACATTACATTACAGTGTGGAAACAGGCCCTTCGGCCCAACAAGTCCACACCGACCCGCCGAAGCGCAACCCACCTATACCCCTACATTTACCCCTTAACCTAACACTACGGGCAATTTAGCATGGCCAATTCACCTGACCTGCACATCTTTGGACTGTGGGAGGAAACCGGAGCACCCGGAGGAAACCCACGCAGACACGGGGAGAACATGCAAACTCCACACAGTCAGTCGCCTGAGGCGGGAATTGAACCCGGGTCTCTGGCGCTGTGAGGCAGCAGTGCTAACCACTGTGCCACCGTGCCGCCCAAAGATGTGCAGGTCAGGTGAATTGGCTATGCTAAATTGCCCATAGTGTTAGGTGCATTAGTCAGGGGTTAACATAGGATATGGGAATGGGTCTTCGGAGGGTTGGTGTGGACTTGTTTGGCCAAATGGCCTGTTTCCATACTGTAGGGAATCCAATCTAATTTTCTCCTGGCTTATTGCTTCCTCACCACTGATGCTAAGCATGTCAAGCTTTGAATAAGAGTGCAACATTTTTAATCCTTACATTCTCAGACACCGCCCCTATGTCACAAAGAGCGTTAACTAGGTTGCTTGACAAGCCTCTTAATTTCAGTGCAAGTCCCAGAAGTAAGAGATGAAGACTTGGCAAGCTGGAGTGGCTACAGTATACAGGTGAATATCAGATGGTCAGCATTTTTATAGAGCTGTGTTGCTTGCTGGGTCATTTCAGATAGCAGTCAAGAATTAACCATGTTGCTGTCAAGTTCAAGTGACAGTGTTCTGCACTGAAACTTAGAGTCATGGATTCTTGGAGATATATAGCATGGAAACAGACCTTTCAGACAAACTCATTTAGGCCAACCAGATATCCTGAATAAAATAGTCCCCTTTGCCGGCATTTGGCCCATATCCCTCTAAACTCTTCCTATTAATATAACCATCTAGATGCCTTTTAAATGTTGTAATTGTACCAGCCTCCACCACTTCCTCTGGCAGCTCACTCCAGACATGCACCATCTTGTGCGTGAAAACGTTGCCCCTTAGGTCTTTTTAAATCTTTCCCCCTCACCTTAAACCTAAGCCCTCTAGTTTTGGACACTGCCACCCCAGGGAAAAGACCATGTCTATTCACCTTATCAATGCCCACATGATTTTATAAACGTCTGTAAGGTCACCTTCGACACTCCAGGTAAAATAACCTCAGTCTATTCAGCCTCTCCTTTTAGCTCAAACCCTCAAACCCTCCAAACCTGGCAACATCCTTGTCTATCTTTTCTGAACCCCTCCGAGTTTCACAATATCTTTCCAATAGCAGAGAGACCACTTAAAACTTTATATTATAACTTTATATCAAAGGATGTTTCACAGACACAGCACGGTGGCTCAGTGGTTAGCACTGCTGCCTCACAGCACCTAGGTTTGATTCTTAGCCTCGGGGCGACTGTGTGTGTGGAGTTTGCACATTCTCCCCGTGTCTGCGTGGGTTTCCTCCGGGTGCTCCGGTTTCCTCCCACAATCCAAAGATGTGCAGGTCAGTTGAATTGGCCATGCTAAATTGCCTGTAGTGTTAGGTGCATTCGTCAGGGGTAAAGGGTTTGGGTGGGTTACTCTTCGGAGGGTTGGTGTGGACTGGTTGGGCCGAAGGACCTGTTTCCACACTGTGGGGAATCTAATCTAAACTGGACCATGTCCTGGCTGGTGTGTGTGTCCTGCCCCTAACTCTGAATTTGTATTATTGTAGTTCAATATTTTTAGCCCTAGATTTTTAACTTATTGTAATTTAAATTTCTTAATATGAACTTTAATGCAAAAGTTGGCTTCAAATTGTCAGGAGGTCATGTGTTGTGACTGTAGCTTAAATAAAGGCCAAAGTTTAACACTATTTTTAAGCTTGAGACTGGCTGAAACTTGATAATGGCAGTTCTCTGGTAAATGACTGCTATGCTTTAACTGTGCTAATGCACATTTTGGAAGCTCTTACAATTAATATAATTTAATTTACCGCTAATACTAATTATCTGGGGGAGAGGTGTCAGTGGGTTCTGTTGCAAGGAAAATTCAAAAAGCAAAGAAGAAGATAGGACAGGATGTCATATTGCAAAAAGGAACTATAGAAGTGTGGGGAGAAATATAGAAACTTAAAGCATGAAGCATTCAAAAGAAAGCAGATGACCTAATGATGCAAATCCAGGTAAATGAGAATGATGTCATAGCCATAGAGTCATAGACTTCCCCACAGAGACAGGCCCTTTGGCCCAAACTGGTCCAGGCCAACCAAAAAATGTCCATCCATGCTAACCGCAATTCCCTGCACTTGGCCCATACCCCTCTAAACCTTTCCTATACACATATTTGTCCAAATGCCTTTTAAATGTTGTGAATGTACCTGCCTCAGCCATTTCTGCTAGCAGCTCATTCCATTATGCACATCCCCCTACCCCCATGTGAAAAAGCTTCCCCCTCCGGTTCCCTTTTATTCTTTCCCCTCTAACCTGAAACTGATGCTCTCTTGTCCTTGATTCCCCAACCCTGGGAAAAATACTGAATGCATTCACTCTATCCATGCCTCTCATGATCTTATACACTTCTATAAGATCCGCCCGTCAAGTTTCCTACGTTCGAAAGAAAGAAGTCCCAGCTTGTTCAACCTCTCCCTATAACTCAGACTCTTGAGTCCTGGCAACATCCTTGTAAATTTCTTCTGCACTCTTTCCAGTTTAATAACACCTTTCAGAGAGCAAGGTGACCAGAACTGAACACAATATTCCAAGTATGGCCTCACCAACATCCTGTTCAACAGCAACATAACTTCCCAACTTCTATACTTTAAGACCTGAATGATGAAGGCCAGTGTGCCAAATGCCTTCTTCACTGCCCTGTCTACTTGTGACTCCATTTTCAAAGAACTGTGCACCTGAACTCCAAGATCCCTCTGTTCCTCTCCACTCCTTAAGGTCCTATCATTAACCACAAAATTCCTGCCCTGATTTGACTTTCCAAAATGCAAGACCTCACACTTATCTGTATTAAACTCCATTTGCCATTTCTCGGCCACTTCCCCAGCTGATCAAGGTCCTACTGCAATTTGTGATAACGTTCCTCACTATTCACGATATCGCCTATTTTAGGTGTCATCAGCCAACTTACCTATCATGCCTTACATATTCTCATTCAAATCATTCACACAGATAACAAACAGCAATGGTACCAGCACTGACTCCTGAGGCATTCCACTAATCACAGGCCTCCAGTCTGACAAGCATCCTTCCACGATTACCATCTGCTTCCTACCATCGAGCCAACTGTGTATCCATATTTCCACCTGGCCCTGGATTCCATGCAATCTAACCTTCCAGAGCAGCCTAACATCTGGAACCTTATCAAAGGCCTTACTAAAATCCATGTAGACCATATCTACATCCTCTAGTCAGTCTTCCTGGTCACTTCATCAAAGAACTCTTAACAAATTTGTAAGGCATGATCTCCCATGCACAAAGCCATGCTGACTACTCTGAATCAAACCCTGTCTTTCCAAATACATGTATACCTTATCTCAGAATCTTCTCAAGTAACTTAAGACATTTTAGGAGGTAATTCAGGACCCTCAGCAGAAATATATCCCAATAAAGATGCTCAGAGATCAATTAAATAGCTAGATTAACCAAGGAAGTTAAAGAGAATATTCAATTGAAAGAAAGAGCACAAAGGAGACCAAAGTCAGCGATGGCTCTGAATACTGGGATAAATTCAGAATACACCATGAAAACAAACCAGTAAGAAATATAAAAACCAACTGTAAGAGCTTCTTTAACATATTAAAATGAAGTGAGAGAAAGTGAGAACTGCAGATGCTGGAGATCCAAGTCAAAAAGTGTGGCACTGGAAAAGCACAGCAGGTCAGGCAGCATCTGAGGAGCAGGAGAATCAACAGTAGGGGCATAAGGCCTTCATCAGGAATGTGGTGGGGGAAAGGTGGCTGATAGATAAATAGGTGATAGTGATATAGGTCAGAGAGGAGGGTGGAGCGAATAGGTGGGAAGGAAGATGGACAGGTAGGACAGTTCAAAAGGGTGGTGCTGAGATGGAGGGTTGGGTCTGGGATGAGGTGGGGAGAGGGTGGATGAGGAGTCTGGTGAAATCAACACTGATGCCATATGGTTGGAGGGTCCCAAGGCAGAAGATGAGGCGTTCTTCCTCCAGTCGTCGGGTGGCTTGGATTTGGCGGTGGAGGAGGCCCAAGACTTTCATGTCCTTGACAGAATAGGAGGGAAAATTGAAGTGGTTGGCCACAGGGCGGTGGGGTTGTTTGTTGCGTGTGTGCCAAAGATGTTCCCTGAAATGTTCCGCAAGTTGGAGTCCTGAGAGCAAGGAGATGAAGCCAGAGGTCAAAGTAAAAATAGGCCCCTGAGAAAATAAATCTGAGGGAACGGTTCTGAGGAAAAAGGAAATGGCAGAGGAGTTAAACAAATATTTTTCATCAGTCTTTATGGTGGAAGATACTTCTAACATCCTATTAATGCCAAATAATACAAAGGGAGGAATTAAGTACCTTCACCATCACTAAATAATTATTATTTGACATACTAAGGTGGACTAGTTCCCTGGCCCTGATGGCTAGCATACTCAGATCTAAAAGATGTAGTTAAAGAGATAGCGGATGCAGTAGTTGCAGTTTTCCAAAATTTCTTAGAATCTGGGGAAGTACCAGAAGATTAGAAAACTGCCAATGTGAGACCCTCCTTAAAAGAAGGGAAGGAGGCAAAAAGCAGGTAATTGTCAGCTGATTCACCTAACATCTCTTGGAAATGTATTGGCATCATTTGTTGAGGGCATATTAGCAGAACATTTGGAAAAGCATAATGTAATCAAGCAGAGCCAGCATGGCTTCATGAATGGATAAATGTGTCTGACTAATATATTGAAGTTTCGTGAGGAAGTCTCAATCAGAGTAGATAGAAAGCATTTGACAAGGTGACTCATAAAAGATAAAGACATAAGGTAAGATGGAAAGTGTTGGAGGTAATTTATTAGCATGGATACAGAATTGGCTCATGGGCTGGAAACAGTGCCCTTTTTCAGGTTGGTCACCTGGGACTAGTGGAGTTCCACAGGACTGGGACTGTAACTGTTTACAATATATACATTCATGATTTGGAGGAAGGAAGTGAGTGTACTGTAGCAAAAATGTAGATGACACAAAAATAGCTGGAGAACCGGGCTGTGAGAGGGTTATAAACGGTTGCAAAGAGATAGATTAAGTAAGTGGGAAAAATATTGACAAACAGAGTTTAATGTGGGAAATTTTGAAGTTGTTCATTGTCAAAAGGAGAACAAAATAACTGAATATTATTTTAATGAAAGAAAACTGTGGAAAGTAGCAACACAAAGGGACTTGGGGATAGTTAGAGTTATAGAGTCATAGAGTAAAACAGCATGGAAACAGGCCCTTCGGCCCAAACTGGTCCATGTTGAGCATGTTGCCCACTCAGCTAGTTCCAAATTCCCGCATTTGATCCATATCCGTCTAAACCCTTCTAATCCATGTACCTATCCAAATTTTTTTTAAATGTTGCCATTATACCTGCCTCAACCTCTTTCTCCAGCAGCCCATTCCATATATGCACCACTGTCTACGTGAAGAAGTTGCCCCTTGGTCCTTCTTAAATCTTTCCCCTTTCACCTTAAACCTATGCCCTCTAGTTTTCAGTTCCTCATCAATGGGAAAAAGATGATATGCATTCAACCTATCTATGTCCTTGATGATTTTATGCACCTCAGTAAGGTCACCCCTCATTCTCCTATGTTCCAAGGAATGGAGTCCTCTCCTTATACTTCAGGCCTACTTATCCTGGCAAAATCCTCATAAATTTTCTCAGCATTCTTTCCAGTTTAACCATGTCTTTCCTATAACAGAATGACTAAAACTGTACAGAATACTCAGAGTGTGGCTTCACCAACGACTTATACAACTGCAACATAATGTCCCAACTCTTATACTCAATGCCTTGACCGATGAAGGCCAGCATGCTAAATGCTTTCTTCACCACTCTGTCGATCTGTAAATTCACTTTCAACTAACTATGTACTTGTATTCATAGGTCCCCTGTTCCACAACACTCCTCAGGAGCTTACCATTTCCTGCATAAATCCTACCTTGTTCGGACTTTCCAAAGTGCAACACCTCACACTGGGTGTTGAGTTATATTTGCCAATCCACAGCCTATTTCCCCATCTGATCAAGAGCCTTCTGTAATTTTTGATAACCTTCCACACGATCAATTAAACCTCTTAATTTTGTATCATTCGTAAATTTACTAATCATGCCTTGTACATTCACATCCAAATCATTTATGTAAAGGTCCCAGCACTGACCTCTGTGCCATACCTCTAGTCATAGGCCTCCAGTGCAAGAAACAACCTTCAGCCGTCATCCTCTGCTTCCTACCATTGAGCCAATTTTGAATCCAATTAGTTAGCTCTCTCTGTAACCCATGCAAATATGGCTTTGTGCGTGGGAAATCATGTCTTAGGAGCTTGTTTTTTTTGAAGAAGTAACAAAGGATTGAAGAGGGCAGAGCAGTGGATGTGATCTTTATGGACTTCAGTAAAGTGTTTGACAAGGTTCCCCATGGTAGACTGGTTAGCAAGGTTAGATCTCATAGAATACAGGGAGAACTAGTCATTTGGTTACAAAGTTACCCCTTAGTTCTTGCAGCAGACAGGGAGAATGTGCAAACTCCATTGATATTCAATGCATAATTTCAGTTACATCACACTGTAAACATTTGCTATAAATTCTGTGCATTACAATTGTGCACTCCACAACCACCTGATGAAGGAGCAGCGCTCCGAAAGCTAGTGCTTCCAATTAAAGCTGTTGGGACTGTAACCTGGTGTAGTATGATTTGTAACTTTGTACACCCCAGTTCAACACTAGCATCTCCAAATCATTTGGGTACAAAATTAGTTCGAAGGTAGAGGACAGAGGGTGGTGGTGGAGGGTTGCTTTTCAGGCTGGAGGCCTGTGACCAGTGGTGTGCCACATCAGTGCTGTGTCCACCGCTTTTCTTCATTTATATAAATAATTTGGATGTGAACATAGGTATAGTTAGTAAGTATGGTTAGTAGCAGATGACACCAAAATTGGAGGTGCAGCGGTCAGTAAAGAAGGTTACATTGGAGTACAACTGGATCTTGATCAGATGGGTAAATGGGCTGAGGAGTGGCAGATGGAGTTTAATTTAGATAAATGTGAGGTGTTGCATTTTGGAAAGGCAAATCTGAGCAGGACTTATACATTTAATGGTAAAGTCTTGGGGAGTGTTGCTGAGCAGAGAGATCTTGGAGTGCAGGTTGATAGTTACCTGAAAGTGAAGTCACAGGTAGATGGGATAGTGAAGAAGGCGTTTGGTATGCTTTCCTTTATTGGTATTGAGTACAGGAGTTGGGAGGTCATGTTGCAGCTATAGAGGACATTGGTTAGACCACTTTTGGAATATTGTATGCAATTCTGATCTCTCTCCTATAAAAAGGATGTTGTGAAACTTGAAAATGTTTAGAAAAAATTGACAAGGGTGTTGTCAGGGTTGTCGGGTTTGAGCTATAGGGAGAGGCTGAGTAGGCTGGGGCTGTTTTCCCTGAATCAATGTAGGCTGAGAGGTGACTTTATAGACATTTATAAAATCACGAGGACCATGGATCGGGTGAATAGACAAGGTCTTTTCTTGGGATGGGTGAGTCCAGAACCGGAGGACATAGGTTGAGGGTAAGAGAAGAAAGATATAAAAATGATCTAAGGGGAATCCTTTTCAAGCAGAGGATGGTTGTTATGGAATGAGCTGCCAGAGGAAGTGGTGGAAGCTGGTACAATTACAGCACTTAAAAGACATCTGGATGAGTATATGAATAGGCAGGGTTGAGAGGGATATGGGCCATATGCTGGCAACTGGGACTATTTAAGATAGGATATCTGGTCAGCATGGACGAGTTGGGCCTAAGAGTCTGTTTCCGTGCTGTACATCTGTGACTCTATGACCTAACCTTCATGACGCGCCTGCCGTGTGGAACCTTGCCAAAGGTCTTACTAAAGCCCAAATAGACAACATCCACGGCCCCACACCCATCTATTCTCCTGGTTACCTCTTTGAAAAATTCAAAAATATTTGTCAGACATGACTTCCCGCACACAAATCCATGCTGACTATCCCTAATCAGAGTATACAAATGTTGGTCGATCATGTCTGTCAGTATCCTCTCCAACAACTGATGTCAGGTTTACTGACTTGTCTTTCGTAAACAATGGAACATTAGCCAATTGTGCACGAAACTAAGGAGGCTGGCATCCCGCTGCAACAGTAATAAGGAAGATTAATGGAATGTTGGCCCTTATTGCCAAGGGATCAGAATAAAAGAGTAGGGTACTCATACTACAACTGTATAATGTGCTGGTGAGACCATGTTTGAATTGCTATGAGTAGTTTTGGTCCCCTTATCGAAGGAAAGGTATTAATTGATTGGAAGCAATTTAAATAAGGTTCACCAGGATGGTCTTATGAGAATCCGATGTCTTATGAGCAAAGGCTAAACAGGTCAATACTCATTTTCATTTAGAAGAATGAGAGGTGATCTTATTGAAACATAGACAATTTAAGACTGAATGCTTGGAGGATGTTTCCTTTTTTTGGTTAAAAATCACACAACACCAGCTTATAATCCAACAGGTTTAATTGGAAGCACACTAGCTTTCAGATCATCAGATGGTATCACCTGATGAAGGAGCGTCGCTCCGAAAGCTAGTGTGCTTCCAATTAAACCTGTTGGATTATAAGCTGGTGTTGTGTGATTTTTAACTTTGTACACTCCAGTCCAACACTGGCATCTCCAAATCCTTTTTTTGGGAGATTCTAGGTACATATGGCATAGAATCAGAATAAAGTACAATACAATACAAACCTTTCAGCTCACCAAGCCTGCTCCAGTTCCTAATCTTTATTTAGATCTAACACTTATTGCTCATGTCTGATTTCTACCCATCTGTTCACCTCCCATTCGTGTGTCTCTCAAGATACGCCCTTTTACCTTGTTAACACGCCTGCTTCCACCATTTCCAGTTGCAATCCGTTCGAGGCATCCACCACCCTCTGTGTGAAAAATTTTCCCCACACGTCTCTCCAAAACTTTCTCCCTCTCACTTGAATCTGTACCCTCTTGTCATTGACCTTTCCACCCTGAGAAAAAAGCCTTTGACTATCCAACCTATCTATCCCTCTCACAGTTTTGTAGAATCTATCAGGTCGCCCCTCAGCTTCCGTCTTTCCAGTGAAAGCAATCCAAGTTTATTCAACCTCTCCTCATCAATAAAACCCTCCAGACCAGGTAACATCCTGGTAAACCTTTTCTGAAACCTCTCTAAAGCATCCATGTCCTTCTGATAGTATGGCGACCAGAACTACATGCAATATTCCAAATGTGGCCTAACTAAAGGTTTCATGCAGTGTAACATAACTTGCCAACGTTTATATTCATGTCCTGATGAAGATAAATGTGCTATATGCCTTCTTGACCACTCTATTCATCTGTATTGCTACTTTCAGAGATCCAAGGGCATGCACACCCAGATCCTTCCAAATTTCAACGCTCTGAAGAGTTCTGCCATTTGTTGTATAATTCGCACCTAAATTTGATATTTCAAAAAGCATTACTTTGCATTTGTCGGGATTAAATTCCACCTGCTATTTCTCTGCCCAAATTTGCAATCTTTCGGTTATGCCTTTTGACAACCTTGCTCAGTATCTGATACTCTACCAATTTTGGTGTCATCCACAACTTACTACTCAGACTACGCAAATTTTTCTTCAGACCATTTATATATATTACAAACAAAAAGGATCCCAGCATAGATACCTGCAGAACACCATTAGTTGCTGATCTCCATTCTGCAAAGCACCTTTCCACTGTTACTCTCTGTCTTCTATGACCAAGTCCGTTTTGTACCCATCTAGCCAGTTCACCCCAGATCCCATGAGACTCGATCTTTTGCACCAGCCTACCATGAGGTACCTAATCAAATGCCTGACTAAAGTTCATGCAGACAACATCCACTGCCCTTCCCTCATCAATCGTTATTTTCACCTCCTCAGAAAACTGAATCAAGTTGCTGAGATATCACCTTCCCTGCAAAAATCCATGCTGCCTATCACTAACAAGTCCACTCACTTCCAAATGTAAATAAATCCTATCCTCTCCATCACCTTCCCCATCATTGATGTCTGGCTCACTAATCTGTAATTACCTGGATTATTTGTTTCCCTTCTTAAACAAAGGAACAAATATTGGCCATTCTCTAGTCCTCTGGAATCTTGCCTGAAATCAAAAAGGTTGGAAAAATATCTGTTAAGGCTCAAGTTATTTCCTCCCTTGCCTCCCACAGTAACCTGGGATAGATCCCACCTAGCCATGGCAATTTGACTGCCTTGATGTTTTCAAGTCACCCAACACTTTCTATTTCATTATTTTGACCTGAGCAAGAGTATTCACATACCTTTCTATAACCTCAATATCCCTCATGCCCCTCTCTTTGGTGAATACCAAACAAAAATACTTGTTACAGATCTCGCCCATTTCCTCCTGCTCCACACATAACCTCCCACCTTTATCACTCAGCTGGCCTACTCTTTCCCTGGCTAGCCTCTTACTCCTAATACATATATTAAATGCCTGCAAATTCTCCTTAACCCTGTTGGCTAGGAACATTTTATATCCCCTTTTAGCACTAGTAAATCTCTGTTTCAACTCTTTTCTACTTTCTCTATATTCTCCAAACTGCGGCATGGTGGCACAGTGGTTAGCACTGCTGTCTCACAGTGCCAGAGACCCGGGTTCAATTGCCTGTGTGGAGTTTGCACGTTCTCCCCGTGTCTGCGTGGGTTTCCTCTGGGTGCTCTGGTTTCCTCCCACACTCCAAAGATGTGCAGGCCAGGTGAATTGGCCATGCTAAATTGCCCGTAGTGTTAGGTAAGGGGTAGATGTAGGGGTAGGGGTATGGGTGGGTTACGCTTCGGTAGGGCGGTGTGGACTTGTTGGGCCAAAGGGCCTGTTTCCACACTGTAAGTAATCTAATCTAATCCACATTCTCCAATTCTTGTCTGATTTAGTTACAGCTGGCCTTCCCAAAATTAACATCTTCATCCAGCATCCACTCTTGTCCCTATCTCTAAGTTTCTGCAAATGTAGAGAATTATGGTCACTATTTCCAAAATGCTCCCCCACTGAAACTTTGATCATCTGCTCAGGCTCATTTCCCAATACCAGGTCCAGTATGATCCCCTTCCTCATTAGACTATCCTTATACTGTTTCAAAAAATCTTCACAGACACACCTAACAAACAGCTCTTCATCAAAAGATGCACCCTAGAACTCTGTGGGAAGCTAGAGAAGTGATTGCTGGGCCTCTTGCTGAGATATTTGTATCATCGATAGTCACGGGTGAAGTGCCGGAAGACTGGAGGTTGGTTAACGTGGTGCCACTATTTAAGAAAGATGGTAAGGACAAGCCAGGGAACTATAGACCAGTGAGCCTGACATTGATAGTGGGCAATTGTTGGAGGGAATCCTGAGGGACAAGATGCACATGTATTTGGAACTGATTAGGGATAGTCAACATGGCTTTGTGTATGGGAAATCATGTCTCACAAACTTGATTGAGTTTTTTGAGGAAGTAACAAAGAGGATTGATGAGGGCAGAGTGGTAGATGTGATCTATATGAACTTCAGTAAGGCGTTCGACAAGGTTCCCCATGGGAGACTGATTAGCAAGGTTAGATCTCATGGAATACAGGGAGAACTAGCCATTTGGATACAGAACAGGCTCAAAGGTAGAAGACAGAGGGTGGTGGTGGACGGTTGTTCTTCAGACTGGAGGCCTGTGACCAGTGGAGTGCCACAAGGATCGGTGCTGGGTCCTCTACTTTTTGTCATTTACATAAATGATTTGGATGCGAGCATAAGAGGTACAGTTAGTAAGTTTGCAGATGACACCAAAATTGGAGGTGTAGTGGACAGCGAAGAAGTTTACCTCAGATTACAAAAGGATCTTGACCAGATGGGCCAATGGGCTGAGAACTGGCAGATGGAGTTTAAATTAGATAAATGCGAGGTGCTGCATTTTGGGAAAGTAAATCTTAACAGGACTTATACACTTAATGGTAAGGTCCTAGAGAGTGTTACTGAACAAAGAGACCTTGGAGTGCAGGTTCATAGCTCCTTGAAAGTGAAGTCGCAGATAGATAGGATAGTGAAGAAGGCGTTTGGTATGCTTTCCTTTATTGGTCAGAGTATTGAGTACAGGAGTTTGGAGGTCATGTTGCGGCTGTACAGGACATTGGTTAGGCCACTGTTGGAATATTGCATGCAATTCTGGTCTCCTTCCTATTGGAAAGATGTTGTGAAACTTGAAAGGGTTCAGAAAAGATTTACAAAGATGTTGCCAGGGTTGGAGGATTTGAACGATAGGGAGAGGCTGAACAGGCTGGGGCTGCTTTTCCTGGAGCATTGGAGGCTGAGGGGTGACCTTATGGAGGTTTACAAAATTGTGAGGGGCATGGATAGGGTTCCTAGGCAAAATCTTTTCCCTGGGGTCGGGGAGTCCAGAACTAGAGGGCATAGGTTTAGAGTGAGAGGGGAAAGATGTAAAAAAGATCTAAGGGGCAACTTTTTCACGCAGTGGGTGGTACGTGTATGCTGCCAGAGGAAGTGGTGGAGGCTGGTACAACTGCAACATTTAAGGGGCATTTGGTTGGGTATATGAATAGGAAGGGTTTGGAGGGATATGGGCCGGGTGCTGGCAGATGGAATTAGATTGGGATTGCTGGTTGGCGTGGACAGGTTGGACCAAAGGGTCTGTTTCTATGCTGTACATCTCTATGACTCTAAACCCCTGACACTAAGGGAGTCCCAGAAAATATTTTTGATTTTATTTGATTTACTATTGTTACATGTACCTTGGACAGTGAAAAATTTTGTTTTGTATGCAGTACAGGCAGATCATACCACACAAAGATCATAGGGTGATAGAACAGAGCAGGGAATACAATGTTACAGCTGCAAAGAAGGTGCACAAAAAGCAAGATCAACATTAGATTTGAAATTTGAGAAGTCCATTCAGAAGTCTAGTAACAGCGGGGAAGAAGCTGTTCTTGAACCTGTTCGTATGTGTATTTAAGCTTTTGTATCTTCTGCCTGATGGAAGAGGTTGAAAGAGATAAGTGGGATAGGTGGAGTCTCTGATGATGTTGGCTGCATTTCCGAGGCAATGAGAAATGTAGATTGAGTCCGAGGATGGAAGGTCGGCTTGCATGAGGGACTAACTTGTGTTCACAACTCTCTGTGCAGTCCTGGCACAGCAGTTGCCACACCAAGCCAACATACATCCAGTTTGAATGCTTTCTATGGTCCATCTATATAAGTTAGTGAAAGTTCTTATGGACATACCAAATTTCCTTAGCTCCTGAGGAAGAAGAGTCGTTGTTGTGTCTTCTTGACTGTTGCATTAATGTGGGTAATCCAGGACAGATTGTTGGTGATTGTCACTCCTAGGAATTTGACATTCTTGACCTCAGCTCCACTGATGTAGATAGTGGCGTGCCCTCCTCCTTGCTTTCTGAAGTCAATGAAGAGCTCTTCAGCTTTCCTGATGTTGAGGGAGAGATTGCTATCTTTACACCATTTCACCAAGCACTCTATCTCTTTCTTGTATTATGTCTAGTCATTGTTTGGCCTACAATGTGGTGTCATTGTGAAACCGTAGATGGAGTTCAAAATCTGGCAATCATGAGTGTCCATGGAGTACAGTAATGGGCTGAGTATGCATCCTTGTGGGGCGCTGGTGTTGAGGATTATGGTGGAGGAGGTGCCGTTGTCTATCTTCACTGATTGCGTCTGTGTTTCAGGAAATCGAGGGTCCAGGTGCAGAGTGCAGAGCAGAGACACAGGTCTCAGAGTTTGGACATTAGTTTAGTTAGGACTATTGTATTGAAAGTGGAGCTGTAGTCGATAAGTAGAAGCTTGATGTAGGTATCCTTATTATTCAGATGGTCCAAGAATGAGTGCAGGGTTCCAGAGAAGGGATCTGCCATGGACCTGCTGTGCTAATAAGCAAACTGCAAGGGATCGAGGCAGGCTGGGAGGCCAGAGTTCATGTGAGCCATGACTAATCTCTCAAAGTCCTTTGAGTTATGGAGGTCAGAGTCACCAGGCGGTAGTCATTGAGGCATGTTGCATGTGTTTTCTTTGGTAATGGAATAATGGTGGTCTTCTTGAAGCAGATGTGAACTTCAGATTGCAGCAAGGAGAAAGATGTCAATAAAGACTCCTGCCAGCTGGTCCATGCAGGATTTGAGTGCATGGCCGGGGACTCAATCTGGGTCAGTTGGTTTTCCATGGGTTCATTCTTAAGAAGGCTGATCTGACGCAGTGGTGACTGAGGGACAGGTACATCTGAGGCTGTTGGGTGAGGTGACACCCTTTCACTGACCTTCTGTTCGAACCGAGTGTAATTGAGTACAGCTTAAAGGGATGTATTTTTGTCCGCTATTCTGTTCAGTTTACTTTGTTGCCCATTATGTCATGTAGACCTTCCCACAGACAGTGGATGGCCATGTGGTTAGTTTGGGTCTCTAACTTAGACCAATATTATCTTTTGGCATCTCTCATGGCCTTAGGGAGGTTACATCTGGATTTCTTGTAAAGGGAAGGGTAATCTATCTTGAATGCTGCATACCTAGCCTTCAGTAGGCAATGGGTTTCCTGGTTCATCCATGGTTTCTGGTTGGGGAACACATAGATTGACTTCTTTGGCAAGCAGTCCTCTACACACTTGCTAACGAAGTCCATGATGGTGGTAGCACACTCATCTAGATTGGCTGCTTAATTCTTGAATATGGACCAATCCGTTAATTCCAAGTAGCTGAAAATGTGTTGCTGGAAAAGCGCAGCAGGTCAGGCAGCATCAAAGGAGCAGGAGAATCGATGTTTCAAGCATGAGCCCTTCTTCAGGCTCATGCCCGAAACGTCGATTCTCCTGCTCCTTGGATGCTGCCTGACCTGCTGTGCTTTTCCAGCAACACATTTTCAGCTCTGATCTCCAGCATCTGCAGTCCTCACTTTCTCCTAGTTAATTCCAAGTAATCTGGCAGAAGCCCTTTTGCTGCCTCAGACCAGCACTGTAATACTCTCTGGACTAGGTCCTCACTTTTCAACTTCTGCTGATTTGGGGAAAGTTAAAATTACTCACAACCACCCTGTCATTTTCACATCCTTCCAGAATCTGACTATGATCGCAGCAGTGAGACTGCACGCTTCCTATGCTTGAACTCTACCCATAATGCCTCACTGCAAGATCCTTCCAGGATATCTTCCCTGAACAAGCTGTGATATGCTCACTAACTGGTAATGCAACTCTCCCACCCGTTTTCCTTCCTCTTCTGTCACATCTAAAACATCAATGTCATAGAGTCATAGAGATGTACAGCACAGACACAGACCCTTCGGTCCAACTCGTCCATGCCGATCAGATATCCCAACCCATTCTAGTCCCACCTGCCAGCACCCAGCCCATATCCCTCCAAACCCTTCCTATTCATATACCCATCCAGATGCCTTCTAAATGTTGCAATTGTACCAGCCTCCACCACTTCCTCTAGCAGCTCATTCCATACACGTACCACCCTCTGCGTGAAAAAGTTGCCCCATAGGTCTCTTTTATATCTTTCCCCTCTCACCCTATGCCCTCTAGTTCTGGACTCCCCTACCCCAGGGAAAAGACTTTGTCTATTTATCATATCCATGTCCCTCATGATTTTATAAGCCTCTATAAGGTCACCCCTCAGCCTCCGATGCTCCGGGGAACACAGTCCTAGCCTATTCAACCACTCCGTGTAGCTCAAATCGTCCAACCCTGGCAACATCCTTGTAAATCTTTACTGAACCCTTTTAAATTTCACAACATCTTTCCAATAGGAAGGAGACCAAAATTGCACACAATATTCCAACAATGGCATAACCAATGTCCTGTACAGCCGCAACATGACCTCCCAACTCCTGTACTCAATACTCTGACCAATAAAGGAAAGCATATCAAACACCTCCTTCACTATCCTATCTACCTGCAACTCCACTTTCAAGGAGCTATGAACCAGCACTCCAAGGTATCTTTATTCAGCAGTACTCCCTAGGATCTTATTAGCAAGTGTATAAATTCATGGAAGTTTAAGCTGCTAATCCTGTTCTTCTTTCATTCATGTCTCTATGATAGCAACACCATCATAATATGTGGTGCCAATTTAAGTATGAGATGAGGGTAATTTCCTCTTTCAGAGGATTGAGAGTCTTTGGTACTCCTTGCCACAGACAGCTGTTGGGACTTAGTCCTTGTGCATACTTAAGGCTAAGACAGTTAGATTTTTGATCAGTCGGGTTACAGGGTGACAAAGGTTCAATCAAGAATTAAGTGTGCACCTATCCTACTCCTGAGCTCTATCCATCTTGCCTTGAATCAAGGATTACAGGAAATGCAGAAAAGTGGATATTAGAAATGGCAGATGAGCCACGATTCTTTTGATTAGTAGAGCAGGCTCGAGAGGCTGAATGGTCTATTCATGTCCCTGTTACTCATGGTGTTATGGTGCAGGTTAAGCTGCAAGTGACCATGTGCCATGACCATTCAAAGTTCTACCCTCACCCAGGGCATGACTGACAGGGTACAAACTCACATTGAGGGTCTCAGTTCCACTAACGCTGGAATTTACAAACTGTGTCTGTTGCTTTTCATCATTTTTATCAATCTTCAGCAGCAGTGCGTGGCATCCAGCATATTAAGGGCCAAAATATTCAACAAAGGAACAGCTCTAAGAGATTGAGAATTTTCACTCCCTGTCTGTAATCCACTTTTGGGATGATGAATGACCACTTACCACTTGGAAGCATAAAAACACATGCAATGTCCAGCATTATTTTTAACCTACCACAGTGACAGTGGCTATAATTTCATCAGGGACAGGATTGTCATATCAGCAGGATCAGGCAGTGTTTGCTGATCCTCTCTGATTGGAGTGAGACAAGACCGTTACAGCTAAGATTTCAGGCTTAAGATATGAAATACATAGGATGTAGAATCTGGGTAGAATCTCCAATCCATTGCTCTCAAATGATAAGGAGATTTGATAGGAAAGGTGGATAAAAGCGATTTCCTGTCGACTATCCCAGACAAGAGTCAACGCTCTGAAGTTAAATTGGCTGAGTTAGAAATTCAGACATGTGGTGTATTCTGTTTTGGCAGATGTAGCTACTGAAACCTCTCTTCCCTTAATCAGTTGATGAGAATTCATTTTTGCATTTAGAATCTGAGAACTCCATTGAATCACCATTGGATCTGACATTCCTAAGAAGGCCATTGTGTTTCTTGCACCTGTGCATTATCTCATTTCCACACCCCTTCTAAAAACTGAAAATATTTATGACTTTCAAATAATTATCCAATTCTCTTTGAAAGTTACAACTGAATTGGTTTCTACCAGCCTTCCAGACAAAGCATTTCACATCAGAAATCACTGGATTTTAAATAAATGAATCTCTACATTTATCTGTCTTTTTTGTTGTTAAATAACTTCAACCTGTCTCCTCCAGTTACTGACCCTTCTGCCAGTGGAATCAATTTCTGCTTATTTAGACTCTCAAACCCTTCATGATTTTTGAACACCTCAAGTTAAATCTCACCTAACCTAAGGAGAAGACTCCAAGTCTTGAAAGACCTGAGATCCCTCAACATTGGTACCATGGGCGGCACGGTGGCACAGTGGTTAGCACTGCTGCCTCGTAGCGTCGGAGACCCGGGTTCAATTCCCGACTCAGGCGACTGACTGTGTGGAGTTTGCACGTTCTCCCCGTGTCTGTGTGGGTTTCCTCCCACTGTCCAAAGATGTGCAGGTTAGGGTGAATTGGCCGTGCTAAATTGCCTGTAGTGTTAGGTCATGGGTAAATGTAGGGGTATGGGTGGGTTGCGCTTCGGCGGGTCGGTGTGGACTTGTTGGGCCGAAGGGCCTGTTTCCACACTGTGAAGTAATCTAATCTAATCTAATGTCTTTTGCCCTGTCATCAATCCTGAGGTGTGCTGCCAGAATTGTACAAAGTCCTTCAGCTGGGGCTGAATCATTTTTTTTCCAAGTTTACTTGCTTTTTAGACAGATTTTTATGAAGGAGGTGGGCATCTTGTCTCCACAAACCCATCTCCATACTCACCATATTTTTGTTCCAGGGAGGTCGGCTGGGACTGAGTCAGTCCTATCATCTCTGAAGTTAGGCCCAACGCAGCAATGCAGGGGACATGCAGTAGTCATAACACTCACTGAAGATACATTCCAGTGAGAAAGAAAGACACAGGAGGCATGCACCATCTATTTCTAACTAAAGAGGTTAAGGACAGTATCAAATTAAAAGGAAGTGCATACATTCTTTGAAGATTAGTGTCAGGTCAGAAAATATATAAAACAAAGAACAACCAAAATAGGAGGTAAAAATGACTATATATTAGTAAACAAGCTAGAAATATAGCAGTAGATAGGAGAAGTTTCTGGAGATATTTAAAAGGGAAGTAAATAATTTAATTGAACATTGGTACTCTACAAAATGAGTCTGGGAAGCTAATGATAGAAAATATAGAAACGACAGATGCATTGAACAGAATTTTGTTTGTAAGACAAAGAACTGCAGACATTCAAAATCAGAAACAAAATCAGAAATTTCTGGAGAAACTCAGCAGGTGTGGCAGCATCTGTGGAGAGAAAGCAGAGTCAATGCTTCAATTAGGTGACCTGCTGAGGATTTTGCTTTTGTCTGTTGTCACTGCAGAGGATCCAAAAACGTTCCATAAACAACTATAACTCAGGTACAGGCAGCTGGGATCAAAGGAATCCCTGGAGGTATACAGGGGGTTACTGAAGAAGGAAATCAGGAGGATGAAAAGGAGGCACAAGATAGCCTTTGATTAGATTACTTACAGTGTGGAAACAGGCCCTTCGGCCCAACAAGTCCACACCGACCCGCCAATGCGCAACCCACCCATACCCCTACATTTACCCCTTCACCTAACACTACGGGCAATTTAACATGGCCAATTCACCTAACCTGCACATCTTTGGATTGTGGGAGGAAACCGGAGCACCTGGAGGAAACCCACGCAGACACGGGGAGAATGTGCAAACTCCACACAGAGAGTCACCTGAGGTGGGAATTGAATCCTGGTCTCTGGTGCTGTGAGGCAGCAGTGCTAACCACTGTGTCACCGTGCCGCCCCAATTAGCTGAGAAGATTAGGGTGAATTCAAAGAGGTTCTTTGAGTATATTAAAGGGAAAAGAATAAGTAGAGAGAGAGAATAGGACCTCTCAAGAACCAAACTGGACATGCATATGTAGAATCGCAGATGTTGGGGGCGATGTCCTCAATGAACATTTTTCCTCTGTGTTTACCATGGAGAAAGACATGAAGACTCGAGAACTTGAGGAAGTTAGTGGTCATATCTTGGAGACTGGACATTTCACAGTAGAAGAGATATTGGATGCATTAGAATGTATGAAGGTGGATAAATCTCCTCGTCCTGACCAGTATATCTAAGAACAATGCAAAAGGCTAGAGAAGAAATTGCGGAGGCCCTGGCTGATATTTTACATCATCGTTAGCTACAGGTGAGGTCCTGCAAGACTGGAGGGTAGCGAATGTTGAGCCTTTATTCAAGAAAGACTGCAAAGAAAAACCTGGGAGCTATAGTCCAAAGATGTGCAGGTTAGGTGAATTTGCCATGCTAAATTGCCCACAGTGTTTAATGATGTGTAAATTAGGTGCATTAGTCAGAGGAAAATGTGAAGGTAATAGGGTAGGTGAATGGGTGTGGGTGGGATAGTCTTCAGAGGTTCGGTGTGGACTTGTTGGGCAAAATGGCCAGTTTTCACATTGTAGGGATTCTATGATGATGATATAGACCAGTAAGCCAAACATCTGCTTGAGTAAGTTACTTGAGAAGATTCTGAGAGATAAGATTTGAAAAGGCAGGGTTTGATTAGGAGTAGTCAGTATGGCTTTGTGATCATGCCTTACAAATTTGTTCGAGTTCCTTGATGAAGTGACCAGGAAGGTTGACTAGAGGTTGTAGACATAGTCAATATGGATTTCAGTAAGGCCTTTGATAAGGTTCCACATGGTAGGCTGCTCTGGAAGGTGAGATCACATGGAATCCAGGGCCAGCTGGCAAATTAGATACACAATTGGCTTGATGGCAGGAAGCAGATGGTAATCGTGGAAGGATGCTTGTCAGACTGGAGGCCTGTGACTCGTGGAATGCCTCAGCGGTCGGTGCTAGTCCCATTGCTGTTTGTTATCTATGTGAATGATTTGGATGAGAATGTACAATGCATGATTGGTAAGTTTGCTGATGACATTAAAAGAAGCAGTAATGTGGACAGTGAGGAAGGTTCTCAGAAATTGCAGCAGAACCTTGATCAGCTGGGGAAGTGGGCCGAGAAATGGCAAATGGAGCGTAATATAGATAACAGTGGGCTCTTGCATTTTGGAAAGTCAAAGTAAGGCAGGAGTGTCATGGTGAATGGTAGGGCCTTAAGGAGTGTAGCGGAAGTGAGGGAATTTGGGAGTTCAGGTACATGGTTCCCTGAAAGTGGAGTCACAGGTAGACAGGGCAGTGAAGAAGGCTTTTGGCACGCTGGCCTTCATCAGTCAGGGCATTGAGTATAGAAATTGGGAAGTTATGTTTCAGTTGTACAGGATGTGGATGAGGCCACACTTTGGGAGTATTATTTTCAGTTCTGGTCACCTTGCTCTCGGAAAGGTGTTATTAAACTGGAAAGAGTGCAGAAGAAATTTACATGGATGTTGCCAGGACTCAAGGATCTGAGATATAGGGAGAGGTTGGACAAGCTTAGGAGACTGAGGGAGGATCTTATGGAAGTCTATAAGCTCATGAGAGGCATGGATAGGGTGAATGCACTCAGTCCTTTTCCCAGAGTTGGGGAATCGAGGACCAGAGGGCATCAGTTTAAGGTTGTAAGGAAAAGAATAAAAGGGAACCTGAGGGGCAACTTGTTTTATATAAACGGTGGTGTGCATACAGAATGAGCTACCAGTGGAAGTGGTTGAGGTGGGCACATTAACAATACTTAAAAGGCATTTGGACAAATACATGGATAGGAAAGGTTTAGAAGGATATGGGCCAAGTGCAGGGAAATAGGGTTAGCATGGATGGACATTCTGGTCAGCATGGAGCAGTTTGGGCCAAAGGGCCTGTCTCTGGAGTCTATAACTCAAGAGGTGATAGGGAGGGAGGAGTTCAAAACAACTACAATCATTACTGAGAATTGGTTAATTGGTTTTAATTTTCTAAAATTCTCTAGATTTTTGAAACTAGTAAACATTCTGAAAAATTTTCTTTCTTTGTACCAGGAAGGAGGAAAACTACAGGCAGGTTCAAGTAACAAATTGTCACAGAGAAAATGCAAGAATCCACTATTAAGGAGGATATAGTGAGGTAGTTAGAAAATCTCGTACACTCAGGCAGACTCAGTATGATTTTGTGAAAGGGAAAGCACACTGACAATTTTGTTAAAGTTCATTGAGAAAATTACAAGTAATCTTGATAAAGGGGTACCAATGGATTTACTGTACTTAGATTTCCAGAAGGCATTTGACAAAGTGCCACATCAAGGGTTACTGAACAAAATTGGAGCTGATGGTATATGTGTGTGGGATGGTAACATTCTGGCATGGATAAAAGATTGATTAGTTAACAGGAAACAGAAAGCAAATACAAATGGGTCATTTTCAGGTTGACAATACTGAAATATCTCAGGGTTCAGTGCTGGGTCCTCAACTATTTGAAAAACATTCATCCAGGGAATGTGAGAACTTGCTGGCTGAGCAAGCATTTTTGGTCCATCCCTTGAGAAGGTGGGTGGTGTGCTGCTTTCACGAACCATTGCAGTCTATGTGCTATAGATAGACCCACAATGCCATAAGGGAGGGAGTTCCACAATTTTGACCCAGCGACACTGAAGGAACAGTGATGTATTTCCAAGTTAGGATAGTAAGTGGCTTGGAGGGAAATTTGTAGGTGCTTCCATATATCTGCTGCTCTTGTCCTTCTAGGTGGAAGGAGTCATGGATTTGGAAGATATTGTGTAAGGATCTTTGGTGAATTTCTGCAATATACCTGAGAGATGGTACCCACTGTGTGTGGATGGTGGAGGAAGTAAATATTTGTGGATCATTTCAAAGACTTGTCATACATATCAATCATTCATATTGGATACCAGAAAAGTGGTGATGGAGGACGGACAGAAAAGACAAGGCAGATATGAAGGCATGGATGGCGTTTATAGGGGCATGTGGAGTGAATGCTGAGAGGTTTTGAAGTTCTTATATTCATAATAACAACTCAATCTTTAACAAAAGATTGCTGACTGGGTAAATCAGTGTCGTCAGAATGTGGAAGCACAGTGATCGACAATGTATCAGAATATGCGCCAAAACCAAAACAAAAAAAGATGGATTCAGTGATTTCAAAATCACTGCTGGATGGTGCAGTTGGTTTATGAAAAGGTATTATTTAGTGCTTAGGCAGAAAACCAAGATTGCCCAACATCTACCAGCAGAACTTAATGACAAGTTAACAGAGTTCCATTGCTTTGTAATCAGAAGCCAGACAAAAAAAAAAGAATGGGTACAGGCTCTCATGCATCAGCAACATGGACAAAACCCCAGTGAACCGGGATATCCCAGGGAGCAGAACTGTGGACAAGATTGGATCAAAAACAGTTTTAGTTAAGACTATTGGCCATGAAATGAGTCAATTCACTGTGGTACTTGGTTGTATGGCAGATGGAACAAAGTTAAAGCCTATGGTGATTTTTAAGTAGCAAACTCAGCCCAAGCAGAAATTTCCGAAAAGCATTGTTGTCCTGCTCCATGAGAAAGGGTAGATGGATGAAGGTGGCTGCAAGACATGAAGTAGGAAGGTCTAGAAAATGCAAGGGACTTAGAAAGGGAAAAAGCTAACTGGTTCGGGATATGTTCAGATCACACAGAGTGAAAAGTGTTATCACTTAAATTCGAGTGAACAATACTGACATTGCAATGATTCTTGGAGGCCTTACGGGCCTGGTGCAGCCACTGGATGTTCGCATCAATAAATCTTTTAAGGACTTAGTACAGAAGAAATGGGATACTTGGATGCAAGAAGGGGGTAAAAAGCTTCACAAAGGGTGGCAACATGCTTGCTCCATTACTTGCAACTGTATGTGAGTGGATTGTTGAGTCATGGAAGCAGATGAAACCTGAAATTATTGTGAAAGCCTTCAAAACATGTGGAATTTCTAATGTTTAGATGTTATGGAGGATGACTATTTATGGTCAGATGGAAGTGATGGCCAATCAATTAATAATCCCCTTGAGAGTTCAGACGAAGATGATACATATGATGATATGCTTGACCCAGAAGACTGGAATGAATTATTCGGAGGTGCAACTGAGGAGGACAGTGAATTTGAAGGATTCTATTGGGCTTTTACATATACTGGTAACTTTTGTTTTAAACAGCTATCCCATAATATTTGTGATGTATGGTAAGAAGAGATTTTTGCTGTGAATATCAGTGTTTATCATATATTGATAACAGCTTCATGCGGATTTTTAAAATAAAATACTATCAAACTTTTTTTTGTTGTTTTTACTTCTCCTCTGCTTTTATTTCATGAATTATGTGTTGTACAAATAGCTCCGGTAGATAGCCTGAATAGGTTAGTATAAAGAAAAAGCAGATCCCCATAGTTAAAAAAAATCACGGTGATTTAGTGGTGGTAAAGCCATTCTGTTGTGTGTAAAGCATTTTAGAGTATAAAAAAATTTAAAAAGGAAAAAAAAGGAAAAACAAAGCAGATATCCCCCTCCCTCTCTTTCTACCTTCCCGTCACTTTTGATGATTTGCATTGGCTGTAATGGACTTTAGTTGGAAATATTTTCAAAGTTTGGGAGAAGATTTGGGAAATATTTAATTGGCTACACGGATGATGACTCGTGGTAGTTAAAAGAAAAAGAATCACAAAAAAAAGTCCAGTGATTTTGGTGGTGGTTGTGTACTGCTGGGTAAATCAAATATGGTAAAGCAGACACTAAGAGGCTCTTTTGGCACAGTGATAGCGTTTCTGTCTTAAAGCCAGAAAACCCAGGTTCAAGCCCCACCTGCTCCAATGGTGTGCACTAACATGTCATCATGGTTCTTATTTGATTATAGAATCACCCTACATGCAGCTACAGGCGAAGCACTGGCAGAGTTGTTAATTGGTGGAAGACTCTGCACCAGGTTAAAGCTGATCTTCCCGAATCTGGACAGGGTGAAATGGCATTGGGAATGCCAATGTTACTCACAAGCCTCCACCAAGGACAGGTTAACTTAAAACGAGACAAAGCAGACAAGTAGAAAATTATAATGTGGGCCCAAGAGGGCTTTTGTTGTGCCGTGGTAGTGGCTCTAGCCCTGAGCTAGAGGCTTGAGTTCAAGTCCCATTTGTTTCAAAGGTGTATCAGAATATCACTGAACGGATTAATTTCAGTAAAAGAGCAGACACAGATTCCCGGGGTGGAACTCAGTGTAAAGCGTTTGACTGCAAATTGAAAGATTCCAATTCAAGTCTCAGTGCCCATTTGTGCTGTGTCTTGACTGCAGATCTGTCAGTTTGCTTTAATGTTCCAATACATAGACACAGACATAGAAAAGTACAGCACAGAATAGGCTCTTTTGGCCCACAATATTGTGCTGAGTATTAATCTCGGGTGGCATGGTGGCACAGTGGTTAGCACTGCTGCCTCACAGTGCCAGAGACCTGGGTTCAATTCCCGCCTCTGTGTGGAGTTTGCACATTCTCCCTGTGTCTGCATGGGTTTTCTCCGGGTCCTCCAGTTTCCTCCCACAATCCAAAAATGTGCGGGTCAGGTGAATTGGCTGTGCTAAATTGCCCATAGTGTTAGGTGAAGGATTAAATGTAGGGGAATGGATCTGTGTGGATTGCACTTCGGTGGGCCGAAGGGCCTGTTTCCACACTGTAAATAATCTAATCCTAATATAAAATAACCTAACCTACACACCCCTCAATTCACTGCTATCCATGTGCATGTCCAGCAGTCGCTTAAATGTCCCTAATGTCTCTGCTCCCACCACCGCTGGCAACACATTCCACGCATTCACAACTCTCTGCATAAAGGACCTACCCCTGATGCCCCCTCTATACCTTTCTCCTAATATCTTAAAACCCTTGTGCAAATCAATCCTGACCTGGGGAAAAGTCTCTGGCTACTGACTCTATCCATGCCTCTCATTACCTTGTATACCTTGATCAGGTCACCTCGCTTCCTCCTTCTCTCCAGAGAGAAAAGTCCGAGCTTAGCCAACCTCTCCTCATAAGGCAAGCCCTCCAGTCCAGGCAGCATCCTGGTAAACATTCTTTGCACCCTCTCCAAAGCCTCTGTATCTTTCCTATAGTAGGGCGACCAGAACTGGATACAATATTCCAAGTGTGGTCTCATCAGGGACTTGTAGAGCTGTAGCAAAACCTCGCAGCTCTTAAACTCGATCCCCTGTTAATGAAAGCCAAAACACCATATTCTTTTTTAACAACTCTATCCACTTGGGTGGCAACTTTGTGGGGTCTATGCACTTGAACACCAAGATCCCTCTGTTCCTCCTCACTGCCAAGAATCCTGTCTTTAATCCTATATTCAGCATTCGAGTTCAACCTTCCAAAATGCATCACTTTGCATTTATCCAGGTTGAACTCTTTTGCCATTTCTCAGACCAGCTCTGCATCCTGTCTATGTCGCGCTGCAACCAGCAGTAGCCCTCTATGCTACTGACGACACCTACAACCTTTGTGTCATCTGCAAATTTACTATACCACCCCTCAACCTCCTCATCAAAGTCATTTATAAAAACAACAACGAGCAGAGGCCCAAGAACAAAGCCCTGTGGGACCCCACTCAACACTGACCTCCAGGCAGAATACTTTCCATCTACAACTACTCTCTGCCTTCTGTCAGCCAGCCAATTCTGAATCCAGATAGCCAAATCTCCCTGTATCCCATACTTCCTGACATTATGAATGAGCCTACCATGAAGTCCATATACACCACATCCACTGCTTGGCCTTTGTCGACCTGTCTTATCATCTCCTCAAAGAACTCAATAAGACTTGTGAGGCATGATCCACCCCTCATAAAACCATACTGACTGCCTTTAATCACTCGATGCTTTTCCAAATAGTCACAAATCCTATCCCTCAGAATTCTTTCCAAAACAGACGTAAAACTAACTGGTCTGTAATTAGATTAGATTACTTACAGTGTGGAAACAGGCCCTTCAGCCCAATAAGTCCACACCGACCCGCTGAAGCGCAACCCACCCATTCCCCTACATTTACCCCTTTACCTAACACTACGGGCAATTTAGCATGACCAATTCACCTAACCTGCACATCTTTGGACCGTGGGAGGAAACTGGAGCACCCGGAGGAAACCCACGCAGACACGCGGAGAATGTACAAACTCCACACAGTCAGTCACCTGAGTTGGGAATTGAACCCAGGTCGCTGGCGCTGTGAGGCAGCAGTGCTAACCACTGTGCTACCGTGCCACCCCCAAATTGCCAGGGATTTCCCTCTTCCCTTTCTTGAAAAGAGGAACAACACTCATCTCCTTCCAATCCTCCGGTATGACTCCTGTGGAGAGTGAGAAGGCAAAGGTCTTCAGCAGTGGTTCAGTAATCTCCTTTCTCACTTCCCGGAGCAACCTAGGATAAATCTGGTCTGGCCCCAGGGACTGAGCAATCTTAATGTTTGTCAAAATTTCCAGCACATCAACTTCATCAATCTTGATCTGGTCAAGCCTATATACCAGCTCCTCAAAGTTCTCATTCACAACAAGGTCCCTTTCCTTAGTGAAAACTGAAGCAAAAAAGCTCATTTACAGCTTCCCCTATCTGCTTAGAATCCATGCACCAGTTCCCTACGCTATCCCTGATCTGCCCTACTTCTCCCAGATCATTCTCTTATTCCTCATGTAAGAGTAAACTTCCTTTGAGTTCTCCCTAATCCTTCTTGCCAAGCCTTTCTTGTGCCCCCTCCTGGCTCTCAGTCTATTTCTGAGCTCCTTTCTAGAAGGCCTGTAATCCTCTAAAGCTGTGCTAGATCCTTACTTCCTCCACCTTACATAAGCTGTCTTCTTCCTTTTGATGAGAAGCTCCTCTATTCTCGTCATCCCAGGTTCCTTAACCTTACCCCTTCTTGACTGTCTCAGAGGAACAAATTTGTGCATCACTCACAACAATTGCTCCTTAAACAGTCTCCACATGTCAGCTGTGCCCTTTCTGTGGAACAATTCCTCCCAGTCTGTACTTCCCAATTTCTGTCTGATAGCATCATAATTTCCTTTTCCCCAATTAAACATCTTCCCTCGGTAATTGCTCCTTTCTTTTTTCCAAGGCTATGGTAAATGTAAGGCAGTTGTGATCACTGTCACCAAAGTGTTCTCCCACCACGAGATCTGACACCTGTCCTAGCTCATTGCCAAGCACCAAATCCAAAATGGCCTCTCCCCTCGTCGGCCTGTCTACATACTGAGTAAGGAAACCCTCCTGAACACACCTGACATCCAAACCATCTGCACTCAGGAGGTTCCAGTTGATATTGGGAAAGTTGAAATCACCCAAAACAACAACCCTGCTATGTCTGCATTTTTCCAAAATCTGCCCGCCTATGAGTTCTTCAATCTCTCCACTGCTATCAGGGGGTCTGTAGAAAACCCCCAATGAGGTGGCTGTTCCTTGCTGTTCCTAACTTCCACCCATACTGACTCAGTAGACAAACCTTCCTCAACAACCTTTGTTTCTGTTGCTGTGATGCAGTCTCTGATTGGCAATGCTCCACCCCCTCCTCTTTTTCCACCCTCCCTGTTCTTTTTAAATGTTCTAAACCCTGGGACATCAAGCAACTATTCCTGCCCCTGTGAAGCCCACGTCTCTGTTATGGGCACAACATCATAGCCTCAAGTACTGATCCAAGCTCTAAGTTCGTCACTCTTATTTCTGACACTCCTTGCATTAAAGCAGACACACTTTAACCGATCCCTTTGTTTCCTCACGTGAGAAACCTTATTGATCGATTCACTACACTCTGTCACTGCCCCAACTGCAACTGCCCCCTCTCAGACATGTGGCTCTGATTCCCACCCCCCCTACCAAACTAGTTTAAACCCTCCCAAACCACACGAGCAAATCTCCCACCCAGGACATTTGCACCACTCCAGTTCAGGTGCAAACTGCCCTTCATGTATATGTTTATATGTTCCCCTGCATGTTTACTCTAAAGAGCATGAATGTGAAAAAATACCAGCCAACGTTCAATAGGATCAAATTACATCAGATTACATTTTTCATTTATATTATAAACAAATAAAAATAAAGACAAACTCACATCACAAGAAATAATATTTTTTGAAGCCATGCTCAGTAACACATGTTGCTTGCTCAATTCTTTAACTTACTACGATGTACTTCCCTGTTTATCTTGCCTTTTCTCAAGTCATAGAATCCAACAGTGTGGAAACAGGCCATTCAGCCTATCGACTCCACACTGACCCTCCTAACAGCATCCCACCCAGACCCTGCATTTCCCATGGCTAATTCACCTAGCCTACACATCCCTGGGGAATTTAGCACAGCCAGTCCATCTAATCTGCATACCTTTGGGCTGTGAGAGGAAACCAGAGCACCCAGCGGAAACCCATGCAGACACAGGGAAAATGTCCAAACTCCACACAGATAGTTGCCCCAAGCTAGGATTGAACCTGTATCCCTGGGACTATGAGGCAGCAGTGCGAACCACTGAGCCATCATACTACCCTCCTTTTCTACGGAAAAATAAACTAAGTCTTTAACCCATATACATTAGTTACTTAAATCTGAGCAGCCCTGGAAAATGAAGGTACCCTAATGAACTAAAACAGTACAGCAAGCCAAAAGGAGCTTGCTTCGATTAGATCCTGTGTGGTCACCTTATTCCGATCGGAGGATTCCTCCTGTTCCAAGTGCCAAAGCACAATCAGGCAGCGTGCCTTAATGACTACCACCTGGTGGCTCTGATATCTATCATGATAAAGCGTTTCAAGAGATTAGTAACGACACACATCAACTCCAGCCTCCAAGATTACCTGGATCCACACAATTTGCCTACTGTCACAACAGGTCCATGGTGGACACCACCTCCCTGGGCCTACACTCATTCTTGGGACATCTGAATAACAAGGGCACCAACACAGGACTCCTATTTATTGACTTTAGCTCTGCCTTCTACATAATAATTCCAACCAAACACATCTCCAATATCCAAGGCCAAGGATTCTGCTCCCCGTTCTGCAACTGGATCTTCAACTTCCTGACACACAGACCATAATCAGTAAGGATAGGTGACAACACTTCTCCGTGATAATCCTCAACACTGGTGCCCCGCAAAGCTGTGTACTCAGCCCCTTAGTATACTCCTTATACACTGATAACCATGTCACCAAATTCTGCTTTAAGTCCATTTGCACATTTGCTGGCAACATCTCTGTAGTGAGTATAATCTTAAACAACAAGAAGACAGTACAGGAAAGAGACGGAGAGCTTAGTGGCATGGTGCAAAGACAACAATCTCTCTGTCAATGTTAACAAAATGAAGGAGCCGATCATCGACTTCATGAAATGAAGTGGAGGCCCCTGTCGTAATCAATGGTGTTGAGGTGAAGATAATTGAGAGTTTCAAGTTCCTTGGAGTAAATATCACCAACAATGTGGCCTGGTTCATCTACACCAACGCTATGATCAGGAAAGCACAACAGCATCTCTACTTGCTCAAAAAGCTAAGGAAATTTGGCATGCCCACAATGATTCTTAACAATTTTTATAGGTGCCTCATAGACAACATCACAAATTAGTCTGGCAACTGCTCTGCCCAAGATCGCAAGAAATTACAGAGTTGTGAACACAGCCCAGTCATCAAACAAACCAGCCTTCCACCCACTGACTCTGTCTGTACTTCCCGCTGTCTTGGAAAAAGCAGTTAATATAATCAAAGATCCCTCCCATCCTAGCTATACTCTCTTCCAACCTCTTTTATCAGGCAGAAGATACAGAAGTTTGAAAATGCATACCAGTAGGTTCAAGAACAGCTTCTTTGGTTCTGCTATCAGGCTTTTGAACAGACTTCTCATACATATAAGTTGATAGAGTCATAGAGCTATACAGTATGGAAACAGACCCTTTAGTCTCCAATTCGTCTATGCTGACCAGATATTCTAAATTAATCTAATCACATTTGGCCCATATCATTCCAGACCCTCCTTTCATACACCCAGATGCCTTGTAAATGTTGTAGTTGTCCCAACCTCCACCACTTCCTCTGGCAGCTCATTCCATACATGCACCACCCTCTGCATGAAAAAGTTGTCCCTTAGGTTCCTTTAAAATCTTTCCCCTCTCTTACCTTAAATCTCTGCTTACCTTAAATCTCTGCCCTTTAGCTTTGGACTCCCCTAGCTTGGGGAAAAGACCTTGACTGTTCACCTTATCCAGCTTCCTCATGATTTTATAAATTTCTATAAGGTCACTCCTTAGCCTCTGACACTCTGGGGAAAATAGCTCCAGCCTATTCAACCTCTCTCCATAGCTTCAACCTTCCAACACTGGCAACATTCTTATAAATCTTTTCTGAACCCTTTTAAATTTCACAACATCCTTCCTATAGCTTGGAGACTAGAATTGAACGTAGTATTCCAAAGTGGCCTAACCAATAACTTGTACAGCCGCAACATGATATCCCAACTTCTATACTCAATGCAGTGACCAATAAAGGCAAGCAGACCAAACTCCTTCTTCACTACCCTGCCTACCGGTATCGTGGGGAAAATCACCAGCCTTGTAGTCAGAGTCAGAGTTCAATGACAGAGTATATTGTCCAAGGAGAAATCGGAGCTTCGGGGAAAGAGACCAACACCACAGTGGTTAGCTGCGATTCTTCTCTCACTCTGGAGCACATGTCAAGATACTTTTATACATTTTGTAATATAATAGTTCAGTGATGATGTTATTATCTTTGTAATGTTTATTCTAAGCATTGCAGAATTGTTAATAGGTTTGGTGCAGTCATTGTCAGCTCCAGTGCAGCCTTTGTTAATTTCAGTGCGGTCATTATCAGTTTCAGCACAGACATTATCAATTTCAGCTTCTTCATGGATCTCCATTGCTATAGTAATGGGTGTTAATTGCTCTTCCTGAGAAGGGCAATTACTGCAGCCCTGGCTATTAGCACTTTGTATTGAGTCCACACCAAACAGTTAGTATTTCTATCAAAGGTGTTGGCTGGACCCAGACACTTCAGCGGGCAGTATACACTATTAATGTATATTCTCTCCCCAACCCACGTTAAACTAATCAAGTAAGTTATGAGTGCATTGTGTTGGTGATCTAGTGGGCCCATGGAGTATCTGTGTTTGGATTAGAATGGTGCTGGAAAAGCACAGCCAGTCAGGCAGCATCCGAGGAGCAGGAAAATCGACGTTTTGGGCAGGAGCCCTTCATCAGGAATGAGGGCTTGCTCACTGGTCTGCAGTTCCAAGATTTTCTTTACCACCTTTCTTAAATAACGGCACCATGTAAGCCAATCTCAGTCTTCCGGCACCTCACCGTGGCTAACAATGATACAAATATCTCAAGGTGTCCAGCAATCACTTCCCTAACTTCCCTCAAAGTTCTGGGGAATACCTAATCAGGTCTCAGGGATTTATCTAGCTTTATGTGTTTTAAGATATCCTGCATCTCCTCCTGTGTAATATGGACACTTTTCAAGATTTGTTACCCAAGTTCTCTAACTTTCTCTTTCTCTGTAACTTCTCTGTCGCTGTAACACTATATTCTGCATTCTGTTCTATTACCCTGATGTACATACAATTTGCCCGGATAGCACGCATAACAATAGTTCTCATTGTATTTCACTACATGTCACAATAACAAATCAAATTTAAAAAAACAGCAGGTTATTACAGAATACAGCTGTATTCAAAAATACTTGCTGAGATTTAAGTGGAATAGCTATTCCTGGAGCTCAGTCAGACTTTCATAACGAGGACATGTCGGTAACTACACTAACAAAACCTTTATAAACTTCCCTCCTGTTCACTATTATTATGCTTTCTGTCCTTTAGTCAAATTTGCATCCATGCTGTCACAGCTCTCTTAATCCCCTGAATTTCAAGTTAGCTCGGTCCTTTCTTGGCACTTTTTCAAACACTTTCAAATCTCTCCAAAACTTCCAAAATAACACAATCAAGTTAATCAACATGATTTGCCTTCAATAAATTTATGTTGGCTGTCATCTATTAATATGTTGGCTGTCATCTATTAATATGTTGGCTGTCATCTATTAATATTTACTAAAAATGTTGTCCTGGATTATCATTTCAAAGTTTCTCAAAGTCACCATTAGATTGATTGACCTGCAACTACGATATTAACAGACCATTTTACTCAAGAAACAGAAACACTTGTAAACCTCCTGCCCTCTGGCTCCCACAGGGAGGTTTAGAATGCTGCAGCTAAAACCTTTCTTTCTTGTTTCATCATCCAAAGATACATCCCCTACAGACCTAGTAACTTTTCTACCAAACTTTTTTAGTAGCTTCTCTTTATCTATCTTAACCAGCCCTATTTTTCCAACACCAACCCCATCATTGGCAGCAACCTCTCCTCCTTTCTCCTGTCTTCTTGGTTTTAGCTGCTGTTCTATGTCTTTCTGTCCATCTTATTTCCTTTGTAATTTTTCTCTGTACATTCTGTGTTCATCTTTGTTCTCTATATATTATGACTCTGACATTTAACGTGAGGTTATTTTTACTGTTACATTTTCATCTCTATTTTTAGTGAGTTCTCGCTTTGAATGCTATACTTTTCCCTTCCTGATTTTGTGTCTTTAGAATGTGAACCATCTCCTTTTAATGCCTCCATACTTACAGATCAAACACCAGGAAGTAGAAGCTTGATGATTCATAACAATCATTTAGTGAAACTGTAACAGAAAAGAACAATTGTGTAACTCACCAATTCCATTTATTGAGAAACAAAATACTGAAGATGCTGGAAATCTAAATTCTGTCAGTTATAGAGGAGTCAACAACGACCCTGCCTAACTTGATGAGGATTCTCAGCACTTTGTTTTTCGCACTGATTTTCCTTCTTTGCTCCTGAAATCTCCTTGTATTATGACAATCTGCAGCTCAGACACAAATTGCAATAGCTGTTGCCAACACCAATGTCCTCTTCAGTACCACTGATTGTAGCAAGGTTGAGATTGTGAACTTGCCCTCATACTCTCCGAATCTGCAGGGCATTCACTGGCACTCAGACAAGCTTGTTTATTGCTCTCAATTCAAAGACCTAATGTAATGCCTCCTAAGGTATTTAAAAGAATTGTTACAAAGATGCACTTGTAGTGATCTTCCAAGAATCCTTGCATTCTGGAAATGTTCTGGACAATTGGAAAAGTGCCAACGTAATACATTTGAAAAGGGAATGAGACAGAAAACAGGAAATTATAGGCTTAACATTAAAAGTGGGAATAATTTAGAGTCTATTATAATGGATTTTATAGTACAGCATTTAGAAATGTATAATATAATCAAGCAGGGTCAGCATGGCTTGACAAAGGGGAAATCATGCCTAACAAATTTTTTAAGATTCCTTGAGCTAACAAGTAGACTAGATGAAGGGGAAGCAGTGAATGCAATGTATCTGAATGTTCAGAAAGCATAAGGTAAAAGGTACCATGTGTTAGACTACTTAATAAGAGCCTGGTGTTGGAGTTGGTGTATTATCATGGATAGAGGACTGACTAACCAATAGAAGACAGAGTGTTAGAATAAGGGGAGCATTTTCAGGCTGGCAACATATAACTAGTGGGGTGCCACAGTGATCAATATTGGGGCCACAATTATTTCCAATATATAAATGACTAGCTATGAGGAAAATAAATGCATTATGACCAAATTTACAGATGACACCAAAGGCAAGTGATGAGGATCATACAAAAAAGACTGCAGAGGAATATAGACACATTAATCATGTAGGCAAAAGACTCAGCATATAGAAAATAAAATGCAAAAATGTTTGACAGGAAGAAGAGAAGCTGAATCTTATTCAAATGGAAAAAGATGACAGACAGTTGCAGCACTGAGGTCTTTGGGGTCCTTGAGCATGAACCACAAAACGTGATCATTCAGGTTTAGCATGAAGGCAAAGGAAATGTTGGATTTTATTTCAATGGGAATAGCTCAAAGGATGTTGTTAAACTAGAGATGATGCAGAAAATATTTACCAGGATGTTGCCAGGATTAGAGGGATTGACTTACATCGATTGTCTGAAGAGGCTGAGGCTTTCTTCCTTGGAGCATCGGAGGTTGAAGCAGAGGCTTATAAAGTCATGACAGGCATGGATACGATGAATAGCCTAGGTCTTTTTCCGAGGGTGGAGGAGTCCAAAACTAGACGGAATAGGTTTAAGTAAGAGGGGAAAGATTTTAAAAGGACCTGAGGGGCAACCTTTGCACGCTGAGGACGGTGCGTGTATGGAATGAGCTGCCAGAGGAAGTGGTGGAGGCTGGTACAATTACAACATTTAAAAGGCATCTGGAAGGGTATATGATTAGGAAGGATTTAGAGGAATATGGGCCAGATGCTGGCAAATGGGACTAGGGTCAGATTGGGATGTCTAGTTGACACAAATGAGTTGGACAACTCTGTGACTCTACACAAAGCACTTGCCAAACTATAACTGGACTATTGTGAGCTGTTTTGGTCCCCTTGACTAACTAAAAATATGCATGAATTGGAGACAGTCCTGAGAAGGTTCATTCGGCTGGATTTGGAGGGACTGTCTTATGAGAAGAGGTTGTGTAGGTTCGCCCTGTACTCATTAGAGTTTAGAAGAATGAGAAATGGCTTTATTGAAACATACAATATTCTTATAGGACTTGACAGGGTAGATGTGGAGAGGTTCTTTCCCTTGAGGGACAGTCCAGGACCAAAGATCACAATCTCATAAAGATGAAGTCCCCACTTAAAACAGAGTTGAAGAAGAATTTCTTCTCTCAGAGTAGGCAGAATCTGTGGAATTCTTTATTGCAGAGGGTTTTAGAGGCTAGAACATAAGGGAATCAAGGGCTATGAGGAAAGACGGGAACATGGAGTTGAGGATAATCAGATCAGCCATGATTTTACTGAATACTGGACATAGACTCAGTGGGCTGACTGACTTGCTTCTGCTCTGATGTCATATGGTCTAAGATCAGTTCCAACATTTAGGCATTCACCTTTCACAATGAAGTCTACTTATTTTGTGGGTTTAAATTCCCTTGATGTCATGTATACTGAGCTGCAGAATTAGAAGGGAGTTTTCATCCTTTACTCAATCACAATGAAAATTATGATGAAAGGAACTGTAAAGGTAAACATTTTATAGATTATTTGTCAGTTTCCTGTTATTTCAATGGAATTTTTCAGTTGTAATACCCATTATATATAAACCTATGCTTAGCTTTGCAAGATGCAGGACTTCCCCACTGTGTCTGCAGCATCATCAGCATTTATCAGTCATAGAAATTAAGGCATGTTTGGATCACTGGATGCAGTTTCTAACAAGGAGTTCTGACATATAAACATTTGTTGCTCAACCCTAATTGCCCTGGAGAAAATGGCAGTGAGCCATCATCTTGAACCACTGCAGCCCATATGGTGAAGGGATAGCCATTATGCTTTTAGTGAGGGAATTGGAGGATTCTTCCAATTCATCTGCTGACTTTGTCCTTCTACTCGTTATAGATTTGGAAGGTGTTGTCAAAGGTGCCTTGGTGAATTTCTGCATTGCGTCTTGTTGATGGTACACATTATTGCTATTGAAGGGAAGGAGTGAATGTTGAATGTGTTGGATGTAAGGTCAATCAAGCGGGCTGTTTTTTCTTGGATGGAATCTTCTTGAATGTTGCTAGAGCTACACCCAACCAGGAAACTGAAGAATATTCCATCACTTGTGTTTGGAGATCTGAGGCAGGCTTTGGAGAGTCAAGAGTGAGTTACCCACTTTGTAATTACTCTGAGCTGATTTACAGCCGAAGTATAGCTTGATAAGAGTAATGTCTGGGATGCTGATTGTGAGGGATTCAATCAATGATAATATCATTGAATGTCAAGTTGTAATGGTTAGGTTTTCACTTGTTGGAGATAGCTATTTTCTGGCACTTATGAATGTTACTTGATACTTATCAACTCAAGCCTGGATGCAGTCCAGGTCTTGCTGCATATGCAGATGGACTGTTGAGGAGCTCCAAATGGCATTTAACAAGGAAAATACCATCTCTTTCTACATTGTCTGTTGAGCTGTAAGAATTTTATATATTTCAATGAGATATCCTCAAATTTTCTAAACTCCAGTCAATACAGATCCAATCTCTCCTCATATAACAAATCTGCCAACCCAGGAATCAGTCTGATTAGACTAGATTACTTACAGTGTGGAAACAACAAGTCCACACCGACCCGCCAAAGCGCAACCCACCCAGACCCATTCTCCTACATTTACCCCTTCACCTAACACTACCGGCAATTTAGCATGGCCAATTCACTTAACCTGCACATTTTTGGATTGTGGGAGGAAACCAGAGCACCCGGAGGAAACCCACGCAGACACGGGGAGAATGTGCAAACTCCACACAGAGAGTCGCCTGAGGCAGGAATTGAACCCAAGTCTCTGGCGCTGTGAGGCAGCAGTGCTAACCACTGTGCCTGGTAGCAACTAATTACAAGTTGCATTGATGTGACAGGCATTGTTTTAGAGACTTTAAGGATTCCTTTCAGATCCTATATCCTTTTGCCTGCAATTGCATAATCTAACATAGTAGCCATTTCTTAATACACTGTCTGTGCGGAGTTTGCACATTCTTGCCGTGCCTGCGTGAATTTCGCCAGGTGTTCCGGTTTCCTCCCACAGTCCAACGATGTGTATGTTAGGTGGACTGAGATTAAGATTAGATTAGATTAGATTAGATTACTTACAGTGTGGAAACAGGCCCTTCGGCCCATCAAGTCCACACCACCCCACCGAAGCGCAACCCACCCATACCCCTACATTTACCCCTTACCTAACACTACGGGCAATTTAGCATGGCCAATTCACCTGACCTGCACATCTTTGGACTGTGGAAGGAAACCGGAGCACCCGGAGGAAACCCACACAGACACAGGGAGAACGTGCAAACTCCAACACAGGGAGAACGTGCAAACTCCACACAGGGAGAACGTGCCAAATTGCCCATGGTGTTCAGGGATGTATAGTTTAGTTGGGTTAGCCATGGGGAATGCAGGGTTACAGGGAAAGGGGTTGAGGATTGGGTCTGGCTGGGATGCTCTTCAGAGTCAGTGTAAACTTGCTAGGTCAAATAACCTGCTTCCACATTGTAGGTTTTCTAATAAAAAACATGATTAATACTATCAGACCCGAAAATCCTCCAGGGTGAAACACCGACAGTAATACAATGATACCCTTGAACTGAGATGATTGGCCTCTAACAACCAGTTTCCAACAAACAGGAGAAGATGTTCTCCTTGATTCCCATTGACTTCAGGTGCACTGTGGCTCTTTGATGAATTTCCTCAACTAGATGGCAGAGTCCAAATGTCTCTACACTCTCCATGGGTAGATCATGAAAATCTTTTTCCCATGGCAAACATATCTAAGATCAGAGGGCATACGTTTAAAGTGAAGAGTAAGTAGTTTAGAGAGGATCTCGGGAATGTTTTTATTAAAATAAGAGGTTGGTAGAAATATGAAAGATGCTGCTTAAGAGGGTGTGGAGACAAATATTCTCACAACATTTAATAAGCATCTGACGAGCACATAAAATATCAGGGCATAGTAAACTATGGAGCAAGTGCAGGTAAACGGGATGAGCATTGATTTGTGTTTGTTGGTTGGCATAGACATGGTTGGTCAAAGGGCCGACTTCTATGGTGTATGATTCTATGACTCTAAAATGTGTTAGGATAAATTTTTGACAAATGTCTTTGACCACGGGCAGAAAAAAACTCTCTTCCAGAATTGTATTTGTTTCCTTTATCCCTACTCTTTATGTTTAAATTGGTTCACAAGTCTGTCTATACCTTTAGAATTAAACTGAAATATGTAACTCTGCAAAGAGCTAGGGCTGGCTCCAGAACTGGCTGCACCTATTCTAGCATCAATCTATTCTAGTATAGCCACAATCTAACCAACAATGTGGAAAATACACAAAAAAATGTATAATTTCGATCAATGCTGACATCAAGGGCAGTTCACTCCCTTCACTTCTGGAATTCAGCTCTTTTGTCCATGTTTGAACCAATGTAACAAGGTTGGGAGCTGAGTGGCCCTGGTGGAACCCAAACTGAGCATCACTGAGCAGGTTATTGCTGAGCAGCTGCTACTTGATAGCACTGTTGATGACACCTTCCATCACTTCTGCTTGAATGGAAATTGTTCTGTTTTCTGTGGTCGTATCTGGGCAATTGTCCCCACTGTCAGATAGACGTCAATATTGTAGCGAAACTGGAATAGCTTGGCTAAGGTCATAGCTGATTCTGAGATTAATGCTAGGTTTCAGCCAAAGCTATACTTTTTAATTCAATTTTAGCAGCATGTGTGTGTTTGTGAAGTCGCAGAGTAAAAATGACAGAGAATTGTGAGAAAGGAAACAAATACAACTCTGGGAAGAAACAGAAGGTTTGTTCCTTGAGCAAAAAGCCATGTCAAAAATTTGATGAAATAGATTTTAGTTGAGGAAATCCATGATGCACTGTAAAAGCACTGATGTATTCAACAAACTATAAATAACTGGAACAGCTGGATGGAAAGGAATTGAGTGGATGTGGATTGATGTGGAGAATAAAGACTGGCAGCAGTGAAGCAAATTGTTCATGTCTATGTCATAGAAATTTAAAGAAGGCGTTCATAATTAAACAGAACACCATGTTCAACCCAGTGTAATTCTGTTGTTTTGTATCTGATCAAAAAAGTTGCTATTCCTACAGTAACAATTGCATCTGAATTTTATCCAGTAACATCGTATGTGTGCAAGTTTTTAAAATTATTTATTTGTAAGGTTTGGGTATCACTCGCTGGCCAGCATTTATTAGGAGAAACTGAGTACTGCAGATGCTGGAGATCAGAGTCGAGAGTGTGATGCTAGAAAAGCACAGCTGGTCAGGCAGCATCAAGGAGCAGGAGAATCGATGTTTCAGGCATAAGCCCTTCTTCGGGAATGAGCATTTATTGTTTATCCCTAGTTGTCCTTGAGAAGGTGCAGCTGAACTGCCTCCTTGAATCCCTGCAGGCCATGTGCTGAAGGTAGCTCCACAATGCCATTTGGGAGGGAATTCCAGTTTAAAGTTAAAAAGTTAAATGTTAAAAGCTGCATTGTTATTTGTTGTTTTTCTGACCCGTTAGTCTTTTCTCAGTTATTGAGATTGACATTCTGTCTGTTGGGAATATCTCATATAATAATGTACATAACTTCATTAATGTCCAATCTTTTGATTATTCTTCTGATGTCCTGTTTAGGGCTCATGTGTTAGGGCAGGTTGTATAAGTGATGCTTGTGTTTCTATGATCTAATGCTGATGTTTAAGATTAAATTACTGACGAGGATGATAGGGTTGCTCTTGTCCATTTGAAGAGGCATTTCAACAGGCAGGGAATAGAGGGATATGGAGCACGTGCATGCAGATGGGATTATTTTAGAATGGCGTCATGGTCAGCACAGCCCAGGTGGGCCGAGGGACCTGTTTCTGGTGCTGTACTGTCTATGTTATGTTCTATGAATGACAGAGGTGGAATGGTTCGATTTTCTGACTAAGTAGAAGTTGCATCAATTTTGGTGAGTATTTTTCGCCACAAAACCAAGCAGGGTTTCTTGCTGTATCTTACCAAAGTCACTACGTTACTTCCACCCATTTTATCACACAGTGTTCCTGGAGTAACTTATCACTTACTGGTGATCCTGAAATTAGCCAGGAACACCTGGTGCTAATGCCATCTTGAAAAACCTGTTGTGCACCTGGACAAGTACTATCAGTTTGAAGCTGTTCTACACAGATCCTGATATTTGCTCCAGATCGTGGCAGATGCCGGGAAATCCATACCCTACTTTGTTGCATGTGCCTGCAGGTCCTATTGGACAGGGTTTTGCAGAAGTTGGACATCTTTTCCCCCCAACACCAGCAGAGAAGCTACAATACCAGACCACACTAGCCTAGCCCAAGTATGGTTCTCAGGTCAGTGCTGTCTTAGCCATTGGGAGGATTGTACAGCCCTGTAGGAAGAAGATCAATGACCAACTCCAGTCTGTCAGTCGAAGTGTCATCATCTTTTCTCTGAAACTTCATACTTACTCCAACTCCCACCAACTCTTATGTCCTACCACTCAGATGTCTGCTACATCTTCCTCCCCTCACCCATGCTGAAATACAACACCATTGAATTGCATTAATCATGCTAGTTTCTCCCCTTGATTTAATTTTAACTTTCTATCACCTCTAATACTTAATCCTCTTTTTAAGTACATATGGTGCAGCTCTCCCCAACTTCTGGGGAACCAGAGTTGATCTGCTAGTTGGGTGGTAATGATATAGTGTCATGAGGTTATATAATGTGCTTGAATATAATTTTGCTGCTTCTGAACGCCCATAGTGCATCATGGATTTTTAAAATTCATTCACAGGATGAGGCTATCACTGGCTAGGCCAGCATTTATTGCTCATCCCTAATTGCCCTGAGTTAAGTGTCAACCACATTAACCACCATTAAAGTACTGCAATTAAGAATCTGATCATGACCATGAAACCATTGTCAACTGCCAGAAGCACCCTCCACCCCAGCTGTTCACTAAGGTCTTTTAGGGAAGGAAAGTGCCATCCTTCCCTTGGCTGGCCTACAAGTGACTCCAGACCAACAGCAATGTTGTTAACTCTTAGCTGCCCTCTGGGTAACCAGGAATGGCCAAAGAATTGCTGGCCTAGCCAGTGATGCCCTCAACCCGTGAATAAATTTTTAAAAATCACTGCTGTGGATTTGGGGACAAATGTAGGCAAGACCAGGTAAGGATGGCAATTCCTTCTCGAGTGAACATTTGTGTACATAGAACATAGAACATAGAACATAGAACAATACAGCACAGAACAGGCCCTTCGGCCCACGATGTTGTGCCGCACTTCTATCCTAGATTAAGCACCCATCCATGTACCTATCCAAATGCCGCTTAAAGGTCGCCAATGAATCTGACTCTACCACTCCCTCGGGCAGCGCATTCCATGCCCCCACCACTCTCTGGGTAAAGAACCCACCCCTGACATCTCCCCTATACCTTCCACCCTTCACCTTAAATTTATGTCCCCTTGTAACACTCTGTTGTACCCGGGGAAAAAGTTTCTGACTGTCTACTCTATCTATTCCTCTGATCATCTTATAAACCTCTATCAAGTCACCCCTCATCCTTCGCCGTTCCAACGAGAAAAGGCCGAGAACTCTCAACCTATCCTCGTACGACCTACTCTCCATTCCAGGCAACATCCTGGTAAATCTTCTCTGCACCCTCTCCAAAGCTTCCACATCTTTCCTAAAGTGAGGCGACCAGAACTGCACACAGTACTCCAAATGTGGCCTAACCAAAGTCCTGTACAGCTGCAACATCACCTCACGACTCTTGAATTCAATCCCTCTGCTAATGAACGATAATACTCCATAGGCCTTCTTACAAACTCTATCCACCTGAGTGGCAACCTTCAAAGATCTATGTACATAGACCCCAAGATCCCTCTGTTCCTCCACCTGACCAAGAACCCTACCATTAACCCTGTATTCCGCATTCTTATTTGTTCTTCCAAAATGGACAACCTCACACTTGGCAGGGTTGAACTCCATCTGCCACTCCTCAGCCCAGCTCTGCATCATATCTAAGTCCCTCTGCAGCCGACAACAGCCCTCCTCACTGTCCACAACTCCACCTATCTTTGTATCATCTGCAAATTTACTGACCCACCCTTCGACTCCCTCCTCTAAGTCATTAATAAAAATTACAAACAGCAGAGGACCCAGAACTGATCCCTGCGGAACTCCACTTGTAACTGGACTCCATGCTGAATATTTACCATCTACCACCACTCTCTGACTTCGACCGGTTAGCCAGTTTTCTATCCAATTGGCCAAATTTCCCTCTATCCCATGCCTCCTGACTTTCCGCATAAGCCTACCATGGGGAACCTTATCAAATGCCTTACTAAAATCCATGTACACTACATCCACTGCTCTACCCTCATCCACATGCTTGGTAACCTCCTCGAAGAATTCAATAAGACTTGTAAGGCAAGACCTACCCTTCACAAATCCGTACCAGATGAGTTTTTCTGTCAATCAACATGGTCATCATTAGGTTTATCATTCCACACGTTTTCATTGAATTCAAATTCCACCATTTGCCATGATTTGAACCTGGGTGTCATGAACATTACCTGAATTAACAGTCTGCCAATAATACCACAAGGCCATCACCTCCACAATCGTATGCCCCAAATTTAACTTGTTACCTCTATTTTTAAGCTGATCTATAGAACAAAATGGAATTTGTTCCAATTTGAAGATGGGATTTAATCACTTCAGATGATTCTACTGACTCATTCTCAGTGAAGTTCTCGACTTAGAGTGCATTCTGTGCCCTTGTCACCCTCTGCTTCTTCTAAGTGTTGTTCAACATGGGGGCGTATTGATTTATCAGGTGAGGGGATGGGGTCGGGGCTATGTGGCAATCAGCAGGAGGCTTACTTGTCCATGTTTGACCTACAAGAATCCAAAGTGAATGTTTGAACTTCAAGGGCCACTCCCACCTGACTACATGCCATCTTTGCTGGGTCTCTCCTGGTGATGTATTATGTCATATTGGCTGACGGACGTGATTTTGAGTATAACTATGTCACAGTTTTGCTTACTATTCTGTGGACAGCTCTCAAACTTTGGCACTTGTCCCCAGATGAAAATGCATGCAACATCTGCTGTTTATGATCATGGCTTGTACTCAATTCTTCAATTGTTGTTCTATTATTTCAGATTTAGCCTGGATGACTTACTCACTTATATGTTGGTGCCCTGAGACCTGCTTGAGGATGCTGATTTCCTGTGCAGTAGATGTACAAATCTCTTCCAATTCCTCTGGAGTCAGATGCTCAGATGTAATGTCAATAATCTTTACAGCATATTCTATTTCTGTCTTCCTCTCGATACAGCGCCTGACAATACTGCTAACACCCCTGGGAAGAGATGGAAAAGAACAGTAAATAAACTCCAGATTGACTTAGTTCAAGTTTTAAACTGAGGGCTCACAGTAATTGTGTGAATCTGTAGATGGACTAGATCAAGAACTGCCCAAGTACAGAAAGCAGGAAAATAAAATTGAGAAGCATATCAACCATAATTAAATGACAGAGCAGACTCAATGAGCTGAATACCCTAATTCTGCTCTTATATCGTATAATCTTATGGTCAACTTCTGTCTTATTCTGGATTAGTGGTGCTGGAAGAGCACAGCAGTTCAGGCAGCATCCAACGAGCAGCGAAATCGACGTTTCGGGCAAAAGCCCTTCATCAGGAATAAAATTTTATTCCTGATGAAGGGCTTTTGCCCGAAACGTCGATTTCGCTGCTCGTTGGATGCTGCCTGAACTTCTGTGCTCTTCCAGCACCACTAATCCAGTATTTGGTTTTCAGCATCTGCAGTCATTGTTTTTACCTTATTCTGACTTATTCTGTTGTAGTAATTCAAACAGATTAAAAGAGTAAGTGATTCAAAATACACTTGCTTCACACTCCCAACCCCCTGTACAAATGGGATTGTTTGCTCTTCACATATCTTGAGGATTTTTTCAAAGGAAAGTTATGTTTTATTTTTCAGTGTTTAGTCCATTTCTTCTGGATAATTTAACATTGAGCAACAGGACAATGCCCTAAATCACAAAGTAGCCTTTTGAATCAGTTCCAGTTGATTTGAACACTTTTTGCATCCATTAGGGACCTATCAGGGTGGGCATCTGAATGACTTTTCTCCTTCCTGCATCACAGCAGCAAGGCCAGTAACATGAGTTCGACTGGGACAACACTACTATTATAGGACAAACCAAACAGAGAACAGCTAGGGAATTCCTAGAAGCATGGCACTCATCCACAGATTCTATCAACAAACACATCGACCCGGACCCAATATATCGGCCACTGCAGCGGACAGCTGGAACGGACAACTGGAAGCAGCAGAGACAAACCACTATAAATACCGGAGGAAACATCACAGAAGCGCTTCACAGGAGGCTCCCAAGCACTGAGGATGTCACCTAGACAGGGGACAAAATGTCTGCATCACAAATTCCCAGCTCGGCGAACAGAACCATAACAGTTTGAAGATCACTGATTTTCCAATCTGTCCTCTATATTTTGATCTTCTGAAACACAGAACACAAAAAAGTACAGCACAGGAACAGAACCTTCTAAATTAATCCCATTTGCCTCCATATGATCCATATCCCTCTACTTCTTGCCTGTTCATGTGTCTATCTAAATGTCTCTTAAATGTTGCTACTGTATCTGCTTCTACCACTTCCCCTGCAATCCAGGCACTGACTCCCTCTGTGTGATAAACCTTCCTCACACACCGCCTTCAAACTTATCCTTTCTCATCTTAAACCTATGTCTCCAAACATTTAACATTTCCACCCTGGGAGAAAGACTCGATCAACCCTATGTACATTTTTTAGTGTCGCCTTTTTTTGCTTTATTCTATTCATTTTGTCGGTGGATTGGTGGTCAACATTTCGCAAAATTAGAAAATGTAAAGTTGCAGAAGAATGCTATTTAATTATTGCATCTGCATTGGCCATTCAAATGAGCATCATTACCTTGTGCCAATCTCACCTTTTTCCCCATATACTTACACAATTGTCCAATGCCCTATTGAATGCCTCAATTGGACTTGCTTCCACTACATTTCTAGGCAGTACATTTCACACCTAACTACTTGCTATGTGAAAATCTTTTTGCTCATATCATACTTAGTCCACTTGCAAATCACTTTAAGTTTATTCCCTCTTTCTTTTTTTTAAATTCATTTGTGGAAGGTTGGCATTGCTGGCTGGCCAGCATTTATTGCACGTCACCAGTTTCTCTGGAGAAGATGGTGGAGAACTGCCTTTTTGAACCGCTGCAATCCACTTGCTGTGGGTTGATCCACAATGCCATTGGGGAGGGAATTTCAGGATTTTGACCCTACGGCACTGAAGGAACAGTGATTTGTTTCCAATTCAGGATAGTGAGTGGTTTGGAGGGGAACTTGAAGGTGGTGGTGTTCTCATGTATTGGCTGTCGTTGTCCTTCTACATGGAAGTGGTCATGGGTTTGAAAGGTGCTGTCTAAGGATCTTTGGTGAATTTCTGATGTTCATATTGTAGATAGTATATGCTGCTGAGTATCAGTGGTGAAGGGACTGAACGATTGTGCATGTAGTGCCTATCAAGTGTGTTGCTTTTTGTCTTGTATGGTATCAAACTTCTTGAGAGTTATTGGAGCTGCATCCATCCAGGCAAGTGGGGAGTATTCCATCACACTCCTGATTTGAGCTTTGTACATGATGGACAGGCTTTGGGGAGTCAGGAGATGAGTTACTTGCTGCAGTATTCCTAGTCACTGACCTGCTCTTGTCTCCACTGTGGAAAAAGTGAGGACTGCAGATGCTGGAGATCAGAGCTGAAAATGTGTTGCTGGAAAAGCGCAGCAGGTCAGGCAGCATCCAAGGAGCAGGAGAATTGACATTTTGGGCATGAGCCCTCATTCAGGAAGAAGGAGAAACATCGATTCTCCTGCTCCTTGGATGCTGCCTGACCTGCTGCGCTTTTTCAGTAACACATTTTCAAGTCTTGTCTCCACTGTGTTTATGTGGCACGTCCAGTTGAGCTTCTTGTCAATGATAACCCCCAGGATGTTGATATTGGGGGATTCAGTGATGCTAATACCATTGAATCATCAAGGGGCAGTGGCTAGATTGTCCCTTATTGGTGACGGTCTTAGCTTGGCATTTTTCTGGTGTGAATGCTACTTCCCACTTGTCAACTCAAGCCTGGATATTGTGTCGATCTTGTTGCATTTGAACTTGGACTGCTTCAGTATCTAGGAGTTGTGAATGTTGCTGAACATTGTGCAATTATTGGTGAGCATCCCCACTTCTGATCTAATGATGGAGGGCATGTCATTGATGAAACAGCTGAAAATGGTTAGGGATAGGACACTACCCTGATGGCTCCTGCAGAGCTGAGATGATGACTGACCTGCAACAACCACGACCATCTTCCTACGTGCCAGGTTTGTCTTTCTTGATCCGTTTATGAGCAGTAACAGTTCCGCCCTATCCACTCAATCCAACACACTCATAATCCTGAAAATGTCTTCTCTCCAAGGAGAAAGTCCAAACTTCTTCACTCTATCCTCATAACTGAAATTTCTCATGCCTGGGATCACTCTTGCAAATTTTTTCTGCACTTTCCCCAATGCGATCACATCCTTGTGTTGCCCAGAACTGTACATAATGCTCCAGGGCAAGTCTAACAAGTGTCTTGTAAACATTCAACATCATCTCCTTGCTTTTATACTCCGTACCCCTATTAATAAAGCCTATGCTTTATTATGCTTTATTAACTGCTCTCCTTACCTGTTCTGTTACTGATGATCTATGTACATAAACACCTATGTTCCTCTACTCCTGCAGCTCCTTTAGAATTGTACTACTTATTTTATATTGTATTTCAATGTTCTTCCTACCAAATTGCATCATCTCAAACTTTAACATATTAAATCTTCTTCACTACCTATTTACTCACTGAACCAAATTATCATCTCATGGAGTTTTGCATTGACTTCTTCACAATTTAGACTTCTTCCAGGCTTCATGTCATCTGCAACTTTGAAATTTTCCCCTGCATATCAAGATCTAGACTATTAAATTATATCAAGAAAAACAAGAGTTCCAATAACAAGTTTGGGGAAATCCACTATAAACCTTCCTCCAGCTCAAAAAATATCCACTGTGTTTCCTGTCATTCAGACAATTTTGTACACACATTGCTACTGGCCCTTTTATACCATTGCCTTTCCTGACAAGGCTGTTGTGCAGCATAATATCAAATATTTGGAAGTCCATGTATACGACATCAACAGTGTTACCCTGATTGAGCCATCCTGTTACCTGCTCAAAAACTTCAGCAAGTCAGTTAAACATGATTTCCTTTAGAAATACATGCTGACACTTCCTAATCAATCCACTCTTTTCCGTTGTGACTACTAATTTTGTCCCAAATAGTTATTTCAAGAAACTTCTCCACCATGAAGTTATACAGACTGTTTTATAGTTTATCCTTACAATCTTTCTTGAACAGGCCATAATGCTTGTGATTCTCCAGTTTTTTGGCTCCTTCCTGAGTCCAGAGAAAATTGAGGCCAGCACCCACAATTTCCACTCTCACTCTCTTCAAAATCCTGACCCAGTGCCTTGTCAACTTTAAGTACAAACAATCTATCCAACACTTCATTATCAAATCTGAACCCTTTCAGAGGTGAGACTCTGAATCAGTTTCCTCCTTTGCCATATTATCAATTATCTATTATCAATTCCTAATTGTTCTTGAGAAGGTGGTGATGAGCTGTCTACTTGCAATCCATTTGGCTCAAGGATATCCACAATGCTGTTAGCGAAAGGTTTCCATGAATTTGACTCAATGACATTGAGGGAACAAGAATATCTTCCCAAGTCAGAATAGTGAATGGAAAGGAACCTGCAGGCAGCAGCTATGTACTCCATGTAGTGACCATGGAAGTCCATCAACAGTGCTACCCTCCTTCAGTCTTCCTGTTACGCCCTCAAAAATGTTAACAAGTCAGTTAAATATGATTTTCCTTTCCAAATTAAACCCACCATTTTCCTTGTGACTCCTAATTCTAATGTATGTTCTGCCTTTGTCCTTCTAGATGGAAAGTGGTTTCTAAGGAGTTTTGTTGACCTCAAATGACCTCCAGCATCTGCAGTCCTCACTTTCTCCTCAAATTCAGAATCTTTGTTTCTGGCCTACTTCTGTGCTTATCTGTAATTAGTTTAAATCTTCCTGAATTATGGTCAGTAATGTGTGCCCTCTGCCTCCTACCTCCAACCATTTACACATCTACCACTTGCCTGTGTTCATTGCCTAAAATTAGGTCTGTCACTGCCTCCCTCTCATGTAGGACTTTCAATATGCTACCTTTCAAAGATCTCCTGCACACATTTTAAGAATTCTTCCCCGCTAAGGACTTTGTCTCTCCCAGTTCATATTGGGGATATTGAAATCCTATACAATTAACACTGTATTCTTTATCCACTTCTCTGAGATTTGTCTATATCAGTGTGTCTGGAGACAAGGCTGTCTAAAGTCTGACTGAGATGTACAGTGTTATCAATAGTTTATTTGGGCAAAATACTGTCTACAATATGTCTTGGTTAGTGTACTATCCACAGGCTGTCTAGGAAGGATGCCATCTAGAGTTTGTCTGATTATAATGTAGTGTCTATAGTCTGGATGATACTGTCTACAGTCCATCAAGGGGAACACTGTTTGTAGTCTGTTGAGAGGGATTACTGTCTATAGTCTGTCTCAAGGCTTACTGTCTACAATCTGTCTAGGAGAATACTGTCTACATTCTGTCCAGAAGGATACTGTCTGCAGCCTGTCTAGGGGAATGCCATCTACAACCTGTCTAGGGAACCAAGTACAGTCTGTCCAAGGGATTACTATCTACAGCCTGCCTCAGGGATTAATGTCTACAGCCTATTTAGGGGATTACTGTCTACAGCCTTTTGAGGGGAATACTGCATACAGGGGTCTAGAGGCGACTGTCCAACTAATGAGCAATTGAATTAAGACTGACTGTTGCTCTGCAGACAGCATTGTATCACCATTGCTAAAATGAAAAGAGCTGTGACGGATAACTCCTTTTGTGCTCTGGAGCTTTCATCTACAGACTTTGCTCTCCTGTTTCTATTTTTCCACACCCAATATGTGCTTTCCATATTCTAATCTATTGTTGACTTCATTTTACCAAATGAGTTCATGGAGATGTAGCAATGCCATTGTGGATGGGGTAGGAATATGATGGGGTAGGACTCCTGTTCTGCTGCTGGATGAAGAGCTGATTCCATGGTTATCAGATGTCATGACGGGCCATTTCTTTGAGTGCTTGTACTGTTGTTAAGCTGCTGTAGCCACTGGTCCAGTGGTGCAGGTGCTGGTACACACCCATTTTCCCTGTTGTTTTACATCTTCTTGACGTAAAAATTAATCTTCCCAGGATGGTCTCTGGGTATCTGACCTTGCTCCATGCTGTTCTGAAACATGGCCCAGCCATCAAAGTTACCTCTGCTTGCTGAGTGCTCACTTTATCTCAGGGACAGTTGTAACATTCATGATTTTTTTCTCCTTGTATGAGATGCCAAAAATATGGTGCAAACAATGAAAATGGAAATGATTGTGTTTACTCTGTTGACAGCTGAAAGCCTTCCAACACATCCCAGCAGTTTAAGAAAGCGCTGAGAACACAGACCTGAGGGCTAACGTGGTGTTATTCCATGCTCCTGAAAGCTGATTGTTGCCCTTATGTGTGCATTCAATTCTGCATCAACATACTGTCACCATGAACACAAGGTAGCAGCAAGTATTAGATATTTCCAGTTGGATGTTGTTTAACACGATCAAGGGCAGAGATGTGACACCTTGTCGCATGATTATAGTTTTCTTGACAATTATAGTCAGGAAGAACAAGTTATAAGTACGGAAGAGACAATCCACGAGTCTTCATACATGAACTTCCATCTTAGCAGTTAATAAGGCATTATTAGCAGAGAGGAGTTCCCTGCAAGATGATATGTATTTTTGTCATTGTTTTCAGTCTGGAAAGCTTATAGAGTTTGCTGCCTAATCTAACATGCTGATTAGCATGGAGAAGAAAAGCAGGGACTTAGACAGGAAACAGTGAATGATATTACTACGTATGTGTCTCGCTGTGTGAACATGCTGCTCAAAGTGAATGCACTTTGTGGCCGGTAGTTCCTAGCTTCATTCCCCACTAATAATGTTTAGTATCAGTGACCATGCCTCCCATGATAAGGTGAAGTTTTCTGCACAACCATCATGCCAACTTCTAAATTTATTTGAAAGTTTTCACAAAACTTTAGCCTGAGCGATTAAAAAGGATACTGGCTGGATGGCTATAAATTTAGCACATGGGGACGATTCAAAACAAAGATGCTGCCAGACTGCTGACAGTTCGTGTTATGACCAGCTGAGTTGGGGCGAATCTGCTCCTCTCTGTTCAACCACTCTTGTTGGCCACAATAAATGGTTTTAAGCTCTTTTCACTCCCTGGTTATACCTTTCTCCAGGTAAAATGAAGTCTAATGTTTTCATCAGAAATAATATGGCACCAATTGCAAGGTTCCTTTCAGAGAAGGAACAAACAGATCTATTGCATAAAAGCAGAGCACAGTGAATGCTGGAAATTTAAAATAAGCACAGAAAATACAGGAGAAACTCAGAAGGTTTGGTATCATCTGGCCAGCATCTTGTGACAATGTTACTGTGCTTCTGGACGGAGAAAAATACATCTCTATCTTGCTTTTATAGATCTCACGAAAACATTCAACAGAGTTATATAGAATTTTTTAATAGAACAGATGCTTAGAGAAAACTGCATCAAAATTCTTTTGGACTTATTCGCCCTGTGTGATGCTGCCAAACAATTTGATGTCAGCATTTCTGTCAGTTTCATGTCCATCCTCTACCAGGATGGCCTCAGGGGTTTCTGCTTCTTCATGGAAAATAGGCTTGAACTGTCCCTATCCAAGACCAGTCTCGTCTGCCAACCCAAGCTCATTCCCAGATTGAACAACTTCTCTTTTAACTCTTCTCACTTTCTTCAGGTCAAAGATGTGGCCATGGCTACCTATGTGGGCCCTAGTTATGCCTGCCTCTTTGGGTATATGGAACATTCCTTATTCCAGTCCTACCTGATCCCTGCCTCCCTCTCTCATCTGGAATTGGTAAAGTATATCCATTTCGCTTCCAATTTCCACCCCACTCTCACCATCACCTGGCCCATCACTCCTCCCTTCCCTTCCTCGACATCTGTTTCCACTTCTAGGGATAGGCTGGCCACCAATATCCACGACAAATGCACCGACCTCCACAGATACCTTGACTAAACATCCTCACGTCTTGTTTCCTGTAAAGACTCTATCCATTCTCTCAGTTCCTCAGTTTCTGTTGCATCTGTTCTTCAACAAGGTAGTCTTTGAAATGTCAACCACCTTCCTCAATAGAGGATACCCCAGCACCACGGACAACAGATCCCTCAGATATGTCTGAACCATCTCCCACATTTCCGCCCTCATCCCCTGTGTGCCCTCCCATAACAGCGATAAGGTTCCTCTTGTCCTCACCCACTATCCCACCAGTATCCACATCCACAGGATCATTAATAGTCATTTCCATCACCTCCAGTGGGATGGCACAGTGAGACACATAATCCCCTTCCCTCCCTTGTCAGCCTTCTGCAAGGATGATTTCCTCCACAATGCCCTGATCCTGAATCATCTACACATCCACTCCTCAATCACCTACTGATTGATTGGGGCTCGAGAATACATCACCAGCAGGATGATTGTCCCCTTTTTATTTCTAAACTCTACCCACAGGTGTTCTGATGCAGAACTCGAAACGTTAACTTTGCTTTCTCTCCATAGATGCTGAGTTCCTCCAGCAATTCTCGTTTCTGTTTCAGATTTCCTGCAGTTCTTTGTTTTGTTATATAAATTACACCTGTTTTCTACAGAGTTTAGAAATGAAAGGGGCGGCCTGATTTAAGTCTTCAAGATATTAACAGCAAAAAACAGGAAGATAAAGTTAAATTATTTCCACTGGTTGACGATTCTAGAACTAGGGGGCATTGTCTAAAAGTTATGTCTAGATTGCTTGGGAGAAATGTTAGGAAGCACTTCTACACACAAAGATTTGGAACTCTCTTCCACAACTGACTATTGATATTAGATTAACTAATAATTTTAAATCTGAGATAGGTCCTTTTTGTTAAGCAAAGGTATTAAGGGATATGAGCCAAAAGCAGCCACATGGAGTTAGGCCAGAGAGCAGCCAGGATCTCATAAAATGGCCTACTCCTGTTTCTGTATTCCTAGAGAAAAAGGTTAATTAATAACCTTGCTATAGAAGGAGCCTTTTGAAGTTAATATGATAAAATTCCATGTTAATTTTATTTGTGTTGTAATTTATTCTTAAACTAGAGTCTTAAGACTGAAGAAGGGAGACTATGAAGGCATGAAGGACAAGATGGCTGTATTAGATTGGGAAAAGACACAAAAAGATTTGATGGAAAACTGGCAACAGCTAGTTTTAATCAGCCTCTAAGGCACAAACACTCAAAGGGAAGTCTAAATGAACCATGGCTACCAAAACAGCTAAAGATTGTGCAAAAACAGAGGAACTAGCTTATAAAGGGTGTCAGAAGGGAAGCCTCAGGATTGAAAACAGGTTGGAAGTCAGAAACAGAGAACCAAAAGGAAGGAAATAGAGAAAATGAATACAAGCCAAGGAGAAAGATAAAGGTGGATAATCAAAGAGGTTCAGAAAATGTTCCAGTAATATTAGGCAAGCAAGGTACAGCTGAGAATTGAACATTTTAGTATTGATAAAAACAAAGCACTTGGGAAAGTTAACTGAATTGAGGTGTGACAACCCTCCCTGGACTGGATGAATTTCATGGTGATTTTCTTTCTATATTCTGTAGTTTCTGGAAAGATGACAGAAGACTGGAATGTAACAAATGTTGCTCCAAATTTAAGAAAGAAGTGAGGGGGGAAGTGGAGGGGGAGAGGGAATGGAGAGATATTGGTTCACATGAAGTGAGGGGGGAAGTGGAGGGGGAGAGGGAATGGAGAGATATTGGTTCACATGAAGTGAGGGGGGAAGTGGAGGGGGAGAGGGAATGGAGAGATATTGGTTCACATGAAGCTGATTGTTTGGAAAATAGCAGAATCTGTTATACAGCATGTGGTAATTGAACATTGTGAAAACAATGGTAAAACTAGTCAGACACATGGATTTAGAAAAGAGAAATCATATTAAACAAACCCATTCAAATGCTTTTTTTAGAATTGCTAAAGTGTGGAAACAGGCCATTCGGCCAACAAGTCCACACCGACTCTCCAAAGAGCATCCCATCCAGACTCACCACCATAACCTATCCCTGTAACCCTGCATTTTGCATGGCTAATCCACACGTTATGGACACTACAGGCATTTTAACATTGCCAATCCACCTAACCTGCACATCTTTGGACTGTGGGTGGAAACCAGAGGACACATAGATAGACACATAGAGAGAATGTGCCAACTCTAAACAGACAGTTGTGTGGGGCTGGAATCAAACATGGATCCCTGGTGCTGTGATGCAGCAGCGCTAATGACTGAACCACTGTGTCATCACAGACTGGTCAAGAGCTTCAAGTTGCTCTGAGGATATTACGTGCAGCATAACTAAACAGGGAGTATGGTATATTTGGATTTTCAGAAAGCTTTTGATAAGGTCCCACAGAAATTTAGTAACGAAAATTAATGTGTGTGAGATTGGGAGTAATTTATGACTAAGCACTGAGAATTGGTTAAGAGACAGAAAATTAAGAGTAGGAATAAATGCTTCATTCACACGATGGTAGACTGTTGACCGTAGGTGCTGAAAGGGTCACAGCTATGGTCACAACTGTATGTGATCTATACAAATAATTTACATGTAGATGATTGAGATTCATTGTAATATTTCCAAATTTGAAAATGGCCAAAACTACCTGGTTGTGAAAAGAATCCAATAAGGTTTTGAAATAACCTTAGAGGCCAGTATCTCAGCACCAAGTCACCCTTGATTTGCATGTGCACTGTACATGGACTGTGACTAATCAGTTAAACACCAGTCTCCAGAGTGAGGAGACATTCGGAATCTGTTGTTTCTACCAATCAGAAAGTGCTCCCTGATTGGCCCAGGTTAATAATCCTAATCAAGAATCTCATATAATGAGATCATGTGGGCATTGTTGCAATCACTACATCCCTCACCACCTCGGTCTGGGCATACAGACCTGGTCCTTCTTTTGTAGCTTTTCCTGGGATGTTGTCACCCAGGTACAGTTCCTCTGACTTGAACTTGAACACAGAAGGCATGTACTGGACCACAGCCCATCTCTTGCATCAGATTGTCTTGGAAGAGTTTTCCCTCTTCTTCCAGAGGTAATCAAGGTTGTACCTATCTTGGACTCTGAGGTTTCCTTGATGCTAGACAAAGGGGGAGAGTCTGATTGCCTTTCTGGCTATTCTGAGAGGCCAGGTATGTTTGCTCTGCCCTGTTTGTGCAGTAGCAGCTTTCAGGTGATTCACATGTTTGTTCATAACCACCTGAACTTTATAGTCATGGAACCTGACTTCATGTTGATCTCCTCCTGTACCCATGCCGGGTCATTTCTGTGGGACCAAACTTTGCTCCCTGGAGTAAACTGTCTCTCTCACTTAGAGGAGACATGTGGTAGACATTGGTACCATCTTACCTTCATCTCCAAGTCTGGGAATATCTGGTTTAACTTGGTGTGAAATCTTTTCCCCGTCAGCAATACTGCTGGAGCTATCCCTGTAGTTATGTGAGGGGTAGTTTTATAATCGAACAGGAACCGGGACAGTTGGTAATGAGTTAAGCTGTAGGCTTTTTCTTTCTGCCAGAACATTGAATGATGGATGATATGAGCTGTCCAAACATGCTGAAGTTTCAAATGTTGCTACTGACCTGCTTCAACCACTTTCTCTGGCAGCCCATTCCATGTATGTACCACTCTCCGCCTGAAGAAGTTGTCCCTCAGGTCCTTCCTAAATCTTTCCCCTCTCACCTTAAACCTATGCCCTCTAGTTTTCAATTCCCCATCCCTGGGAGACAGACTGTATGCATTCACTCTATCTATGCCCCTCATGATCTTATACACCACAATAAGGTCACCCCTCAATCGTGTGCAAACATAACAGTTGGAGCACAGAGTGAATCTTGTTAAAGACAGGTTCTCCACCCATTAATAACGCTGTGCCAGTATCAACCTCCATGAAAACCAGGTGACCACTTAACCAGACATTTATTTTAATCGGCTCTGATTTGGATATTGCTAAACAATTTAACCATTCTAACCCACATGTAGGTGGCATTTCCAGGGTGTGCACTTTCCTGGATTCCAGCCATTAAGTTCTCTTACTCAAGGCAAGCATCATAGGATTCCTTTACTGTCTCAAGTCCACATTCTGGCTGCAAATACAATGGTGTGCTAGCCTAAATTCTGAAGAACTTTTTAGCCATTTGGTTAAGGTCCGGCTTTGTTTTGGGGTTTTGCTGTGGCCTGAACTAAGTTCCTTCTGCTCAGGTATGTGCTGCATGAGGCTCTGTGATTGCTTACACTCAAAGTGGTGTTCTGGAGACTCAGACAGACAGGTGAGCGTGTCCACTCCACTTACTGCATTTTCTAATGACAAAGCCAACTGCAGTGTGCCTGCTTAAAGCCCAGTTGGGTTTCAGAGAGTAAGCATTTCAGCGTGGCTATGTCATTAATCCTACGTATCAAAGAGTCCTCAGCATCTTATTCAGGGTTAGCTCAAATCACATGCCTCTGCCAGTCATCATAACCTTGTCAAAAATCCCAATGCAGATTCCCTTCATTCTCAAATAGCCGAATAAAACTGATTAGAATTAGAGGAGGTTTGGAGTTGCAATATTCCTTAAGTAGATCTATCAACTCTTGAAAGGTTTTATTATCTTGTGTCTCTGGGAAAGTTAAGATCCTAATAACTGAAAATGCTGTGGGTCTGCAAGCAGTCAGAAGGATTACTTGGCGCTTTTCATCTGTTCCAGTCATTTGCCTGGAAAAATATCACATTCTTTCCAGATACCAGGCCTAATTTTCACGCTTCCTACATAAAGGTATGATGCCAGAAATGTTTACCCCAATTCAAAGATAATTGTTGCGAGCAAATTTTCTTTAGGCACAATGTTCTCTAATCACCAGTGAAATAACTGCACAAAGGCAGTGTCCCGTCACCAAGTCACTCTTCATTTACATGTACAGTGTACATGAGCTGTGACCAGTCTGCTCAAAGCCAGTCCCCAGACTGAGGAGACATTCTGAATCTCCTGTTTATTTTTCTTTCCTAAACTGAGATGTTCTGAATCTCCTGCTTTTGTTTTGTCCCTACACTACCACCTACCTGCTGTAGTGCTTATCTTTCCCTGGCAGCCATGCGAATCTCCTGTTTATTTTTTTAAAAATACCAACAGCAGTAAATAAGACACACTGACTGTGTGGTTCCAGGCTGTTCAGAGCTCAGTCTCCTCTCCTCCTTAACATGGAAAAGTGGAGAGCCCTTCACTCACTGATCCAGCTCCCTCAGAGGCAGCTCTCAGAGTAAACAGGAAGTCTGACACTCCTGTCCTTTTTCTTTCTCGCCTGTTTATTTTTAAAAAATGTTTCCCCAACACTCCCGCCTAACAGTGGTAGCCCACTCCTATTTTTTCTTTTTTCTTCTATTCTTTTCCTTTTTTTTCTTACGCTAACGCCTAACTGCAGTAGAGTTTATTTTCCCCCAGAACCTATGTGAATCTCCTGTTTATCTCTGTCATCCAGGGCTTCCTGATTGATTAGATTAGATTAGATTAGATTACTTACAGTGTGGAAACAGGCCCTTCGGCCCAACAAGTCCACACCGCCCCGCCGAAGCGTAACCCACCCATACCCCCACATCTACATCTACCCCTTACCTAACACTACGGGCAATTTAGCATGGCCAATTCACCTAACCTGCACATCTTTTGGACTGTGGGAGGAAACCGGAGCACCCGGAGGAAACCCACGCAGACACGGGGAGAACGTGCAAACTCCACACAGAGAGTCGCCTGAGGCGGGAATTGAACCCGGGTCTCCGGCGCTGTGAGGCAGCAGTGCTAACCACTGTGCCACCGTGCCGCCCAAAAATTGAATTTGACTCCCTCTCCTGTGGGGGATTTGAACTTGCATCCCCAGGATATTACCCTGGGATTCTGGATTCCTACTTCAGTGATATTACCACTACCCTAGTCCTTTTATTATTGGTCCAACGTAACAACACCAATCAAGAATCTCATAGTCAATGACATCCATGTGGCCATGGTTCCAATCACTACAGTTTCAAAGAAACTCGGACAAGTTACGTGATAGGGTATGAAATGTCAGATGGAATATAATGTAAATAAGTGTGAAATCTCATGACTCGAAGTGTGAGGATGTGGGAAGGGGAAAGTGATATAATTGTGGGTAGTTGTTTCCACAAACCACCATGGAATGCATAAAATACCAATGAGACCATCAAATTGACCAATTTGCCTGACTGACTGCTATTCAGGGCAAAAGAAATTTACATCAGATCCCTTCAGTAGCGGTAAAAGAAAACTCTATTTAGTGTAACACACTTGAACAACAAGCAGAGAAAAGAAAGGGTTTTAATTTATTACAATGCAACTTGAGCAATGTACCTTCAATATTACCAAACATACGCACATATATTTATGATTAATAGACTAAAGGCAGATTGTTGGACACTGATGAGTGGAAAATTAATACAGACAATGAACAGAAGTCCAAATATCAAAAGTCCAAATTTCATGGGTGGATGAAATTGTCTCACTCTTGATACTAACCATGATGACAAGCTGCTGTAGGTATATCAATACCATTCTTCACTTCGATATTTGGTCCAGCAGGTAACGCCTTTTTTTTAGATTAGATTAGGTTACTTACAGTGTGGAAACAGGCCCTTCAGCCCAACAAGTCCACACCAACCCTCCGAAGAGCAACCCAACCCACCAGACCTATTCCCCTACATTTCCCCCTTCACCTAACACTACGGGCAATTTAGCATGGCCAATTCACCTGACCTGCACATCTTTGGACTGTGGGAGGAAACCGGAGCATCCGGAGGAAACCCACGCAGACACAGGGAGAATGTGCAAACTCCACACAGATAGTAAACTGAGGCAGGAATTGAGCCTGGCACTGTGAGGCAGTAGGGCTAACCACTGTGCCGCCTGTTCTTTTAAGCTTTGTTGTTTTATTTTCACATTTATCCTTACGTAATGCCTAAATGGCTGGAGGGTGGGAAAGCTACATGCTTTCTGTTCACATACTCTTGATGTCTCTGCTAATCTTTCACTTAGAGCTTTGTGACAAACTGCAACTTAACCAATCAGATGACTGTTGTCAGGCAGAATTTACTTAATTCAAAGACTGTGCCAACACAGTGTCAAAGTAATAATCTCTCTGCTTCAAAAGAAAATTGTCTTGCAGAGCTAAATATGTGCAGCATTTGAGTTTTCAGTTGCAAAATGCTTCTACTTTTTCAGCTATATAGCAGTCCAATTTCCAAATATGGTCCATATTCCCCAAATGAAACATGTGATGCTCTTTTATGAAGTTTTGTAGAAAAGAAAGCAAAAAAGTAGGAGGTTCTTCAAATGGTGAGATGTTGGGAGGTTTTGGTGCCCATAGAATTTGAACTTTTTTGTTTGTTAGTCCATGTAAGAGTCCACGTGCTGAGGCAAATATTTTGAAGTTTATTAACGCTGGCTAAACCCACCATGATTAAATTATCACAGATTGAAGTCTGGATTCTGTGCTATTAGTGTCCATTACGAACACATAACTGACTAAGGACACTACACTGAGATAATTACACAGACAGAGTGACTGAAGACAATACCTTTATTCCAGAATGTCACAAGGTAGTCTTAAAGGTATAGGTCTGGCATCTATCCCATAAAAGAACAAAAGACTTCTTAATCATGAGTTGCAGGTGCAACAATAAACAAGGAAGGCAAACAATATGGGAAGGTGATGACACAATCACTAAACTATTAATCCAGAGACTCAGGTATTGTTCTGGGGCCCAGGTTCAAAACCTGCCATGGGAGATTGTAGAATTTAAATTCAATAAAAATCTGAATTTAAGAATCTAATGATGTCTCATTTTGCCATCAATCATCAGGAAAAACCCACCTGGTTCACTCATGTTTTTAGTGAAGAAATCGACTTTCTTTACCTGGTCTGGCCCAACTGAGACTGCAGACCTCCAGTTAACCCTTAACTGACGTCTGGGTAATTAAGGATGGACAATAAATGCTGGACTAGACAGCTGGACTAGACATTTTTTTAAAATGGCATGCACAAGAGTAAGGATGCTTTGCTGCAGAGCCTTGCTAAGTGCATTTGGAGGATTGTGTACGGTTTCGGTCTCCTCCTATGTAAAGAAATCTTTGTCACATAAGGAGTGCAACAAAGGTTCACGAGGATAATACCTGAGGTGACATTTATTTCTCTTAGGAGATGTTCTGTATTTCCTAGAGTTTTGAGTAATGTGAGGATGATGAGTTATCGAAACTTTCCAAATTATTTGAAGATCTGACAAGGTAGATGTAAATATTTTGTTTTTCTAACCACGATACAGGATCAGATTTTTTTTGGTTGTTTGGGGGGGGGGGGGGGAGCGTGGGGAGGAGGAGGAGGAGGGTGGTTTAAAACTGAGTTGAGGAGGAGTTTCTTCACTTAGAGAGGGTAATGAATATTTGGAACTCTGTACCCCAAAACACACCAAGCATACCAAACATAGAAATCAATAGATTTCTGGAGACTGTGTGGGAAAGTGAGATTGGAGTAGATGATTAGATAATGGAAAATTTTCCAGGCTACACATGTCGAATGGACTACTTTTGTTCCTATATTCCTATCGATGATAGGCAGACTGTGAAAGTGACAAAACAATTTAATACAGTTCTCACTCATTCACACTTGACTTTGAAAGAAACTTATATATGTAAAATTCATGCAAATTCTTTTTTTCTTCTTCATTCATTCATGGGATATGAGTGTCACTGGCATGGCAGGATTTAATGTCCATCCCTAATTGTCTAGAGGGCAGTTAAGAGTTAACCACATTGCTGTGGGTCTGGAGTCACATGTAGATCAGATCAAAAAGTGTGGCACTGGAAAACCACAGCAAGTCAGGCGGCATCTGAGGAGCAGGAGAGTCAACCTTTTGGGCCTAATCCCTTCATCAGGATTGCCACTGTTTAAGAAGGGTAGTAAGGACAAGCCAGGGAACTATAGACCAGTGAGCCAGACGTCGGTGGTGGGCAAGTTGTTCGAGGGAATCCTGAGGGACAAATGTACATGTATTTGGAAAGAGAAGGACTGATTAGGGATAGTCAACATGGCTTTGTGCGTGGGAAATCATGTCTCACAAACTTGACTGAGTTTTTTGAAGTAGTAACAAAGCGGATTGATGAGGGCAGAGCAGTAGATGTGATCTATATGGACTTCAGTAAGGCATTTGACAAGGTCCCCATGGCAGACTGATTAGCAAAGTTAGATCTCATGGAATACAGGGAGGACTAGCCATTTGGATACAGAACTGGCTCAAAGGTGGTGGTGGAGAGTTGATTTTCAGACTGGAGGCCTGTGACCAGTGGAGTGTCACAAGGATCAGTGCTGGGTTCTCGACTTTTTGTCATTTACATAAATGATTTAGACGCGGGCATAAGATTAGATTAGATTAGATTACTTACAGTGTGGAAACAGGCCCTTTGGCCCAACAAGTCCACAACGCCCCGCCGAAGTGCAACCCACCCATACCCCTACATTTACACCTTACCTAACACTACGGGCAATTTAGCATGGCCAATTCACCTGACCTGCACATCTTTGGACTGTGGGAGGAAACCGGAGCACCCGGAGGAAACCCACGCAGACACGGGGAGAACGTGCAAACTCCACACAGTCAGTCGCCTGAGGCGGGAATTGAACCCGGGTCTCTGGCACTGTGCCACCATGCCGCCCACATTCCGTGGATGTTCAGTTAGTAAGTTTGCAGATGACACCAAAATTGGAGGTGTATTGGACAGCGAAGAAGGTTACCTCAGATTACAACAGGATCTTGATCAGATGGGCCAATGGGCCGAGAAGTGGCAGATGGAGTTTAATTCATATAAATGCGAGGTGCTGCATTTTGGGAAAGCAAATCTTAGCAGGACTAATGGTAATGGTAAGGTCCTAGCGAGTGTTGCTGAACAAAGACCTGGGAGTGCAGGTTCATAGTTCCTTGAAAGTAGAGTCATAGGTAGGTAGAATAGTGAAGAAGACATTTGGTATGCTTTCTTTTATTGGTCAGAGTATTGAGTACAGGGGTTGGGAGGCCATGTTGCAGCTGTACAGGACATTGGTTAGACAACTGGTGGAATATAGCGTGCAATTCTGGTCTCCTTCCTATCGGAAGGATGTTGTGAAACTTGAAAGGGTTCAGAAACAATTTACAAGGATGTTGCCAGGGTTGGAGGATTTGAACTATGGGGAGAGGCTGAACAGGCTGGGGCTGTTTTCCCTGGAGTGTCAGAGGCTGAGGGGTGACCTTATAGAGGTTTACAAATTTATGAGGGGCATGGATAGGATAAATAGACAAAGTCTTTTTCCTGGGGTGGGGGAGTCCAGAACTAGACAGCATGGCTTTTAGGTGAGAGGGGAAAGATATAAAAGGGACCTAACGGGCAACTGTTTCACGCACAGGGTGGTATGTATGTGGAATGAGCTGCCAGAGGAAGTGGTGGAGGCTGGAACAATTGCAACATTTAAAAGTCATTTGGATGGGTATATGAATAGGAAGGGTTTGGAGGGATATGGGCAGGTGGGTCTAGATTGGGCTGGGATATCTGGTCGGCATGGACAGGTTGGACTGAAGTGTCTGCTTCCATGCTGTACATCTCTATGACTCTATTTGCTTGTATATAAAAAAAATTTGAACCATTATTTGTACCAAATTCCTGTATCAACTTTTTAAAAACTATCATAATATGCACTCAGAAAACTATGCAGAGATGATAATATTATTAATAATAATAGTTTTAAAAACTATTTTGGGAAATCTCAATGAAAACCTTCACTAAAAATCCATGAAAAGTGTAATGTAACCTCTGCCTGATCAAAAGACCTATACCAAAAATTGTGTTAATCAAAGCAATCCAGCAGTGTTATGTTTTAACTCTCACTAACAGACTCTGAATTACTTCCACATTTAAAGAGCAAATGATAAAAAATAATTTTCAGATCATGAAAATTAAACAGATTTTATCCCTCCTTCACGAGCATTTATGTCCACGACATAATTTAATAACTCCCACACTATAGGTTAAGGTAACTGTCCAAATTATAGCTTTTGGAACTTAGAGCTAAGTCAAAATTACACTGGTGAGCTTGGGTAAAAATGGGATGTCTGTAATTGTGGTCACATCTCAGCTCCAGTGAAGTCTTCCTGACTCCACAACAATCTGGTCTTCCTCAGTTCACATTTCAATACTGCGTTTAAACAATTACTTAATATCAACTTACTAAGAGACATTAAGAGGAATGATTTGGAAAACTAAACAAAATATTATGGTTTCCAAATATTGCTGAGGGCATCATTTGACTTAACAGGACAGTATTGGGTAGTATTTAACTATAACATTATTTTTTTTTAAAATCAAACAAAGCCAGAAAGTCTCACCGGCCAAGAACATCCTTTGGATCATATTTGGCATAAAACTCTTGGGCTCCTTCCCAGTCTGGCATTTCATCCTCGCGGGTCATACTTCCTGACTTATGGGAATGACTGTGCGACTAATCAGCAGTTTAATATTCTTATTGTGGCATCAATTATCTAAATCAAGAAAAGAAAACTGTATCTTCAAAGGTTATCAACACTGCTGGTGACGTGGTAATCCAACATGAAAAGAATTTACAAAATTATGGACATTGAATCTTTGAACCAACTAATGCAGTGTGTACAATTGGAATGAAACGAAAGAGGGAGGGAGGGAAAGGGGGGAGGGGAGGGAGGGGAAAGGGGGGAGGGGGAGGGAGGGGAAAGGGGGGAGGGGGAGGGAGGGGAAAGGGGGGAGGGGGAGGGGAAAGGGGGGAGGGGGAGGGGGGAGGGGGGAGGGGAAAGGGGGGAGGGGGTGGGGAGGGGGGAGGGGAGGGGGAGGGGGGGAGGGGGGAGGGGGGAGGGGAGGGGGGGAGGGGGGGAGGGGAGGGGGGAGGGGGAAGGGGAGGGGGGAGGGGGGAGGGGAGGGGGGGAGGGGAGGGGGGAGGGGGGAGGGGAGGGGGGAGGGGGGAGGGGAGGGGGGGAGGGGGGAGGGGAGGGGAAAGGGGGGAGGGGGGGGAGGGGGGGGAGGGGGGGAGGGGAGGGGGAGGGGAGGGGGAGGGGGGAGGGGAGGGGGAGGGGGGGAGGAGAGGGGGAGGGGGGGAGGGGAGGGGGAGGGGGGAGGGGAGGGGGAGGGGGGGAGGAGAGGGGGAGGGGGGGAGGAGAGGGGGAGGGGAGGAGAGGGGGAGGGGGGGAGGGGGGGGAGGGAGGGGAAAGGCGGGAGGGGAGGGGGAGGGGGGGAGGGAGGGGAAAGGGGGGGGGGAGGGGGGGGAGGGGGGGGAGGGGGGGAGGGGGGGGGAGGGGGGGGGAGGGGGGGGAGGGGGGGGGGACGGGGGGGAGGGGGGAGGGGAGGGGGAGGGGAGGGGGGAGGGGGGGGGAGGGGGAGGGGAGTGGGAGGGGGGGAGGGGGGGGAGCGGAGGGGGGAGGGGAGGGGGATGGGGGAGGGGGATGGTGGAGGGGGATGGGGGAGGGGGAGGGGGATGGGGGGAGGGGGAGGGGGATGGGGGGAGGGGGAGGGGGATGGGGGGAGGGGGAGGGGGATGGGGGGAGTGGGATGGGGGGAGGGGGAGGTGGATTGGGGGAGGGGGATGGGGGGAGGGGGAGGGGGATTGGGGGAGGGGGATTGGGGGAGGTGGATTGGGGGAGGGGGATGGGGGAGGGGGGAGACGGGGATGGGGGGAGGGGGATGGGGGGACGGGGGGAAGGGGATGGGGGACGGGGGGGAAGGGGATGGGGGACGGGGGGGGGGAAGGGGATGGGGGACGGGGGGGGGGAAGGGGATGGGGGGGAAGGGGATGGGGGACGGGGGGAGGGGGATGGGGGAGGGGGGAACGGGGGGGAGGGGGGAGGGGGGAACGGGGGGGAGGGGTGAGGGGGGAGGGGAGGGGTGAGGGGGGGAGGGGAGGGGAGGTGGGGAGGGGAGGGGGGGAGGAGAGGGGAGTGGAGGGGAGAGGAGAGGGGGAAAGGGGAGGGGGGAGAGGGGGGGGAAGGGGAGGGTGGAGAGGGGGGGAAGGGGAGGGGGAGAGCGGGGGAAGGGGAGGGGGGATGGGGGGGAAGGGGAGGGGGGGAAGGGGAGGAAGGGGAGGGGGAGGGGGGGAGGGGTGGAGGGGGAGGGGGGAGGGGGAGGGGGAAGACGGGGGAGAGGGGGGAGCGGAGAGGGTGGGAGTAGAGGGGGGAGGGGAGAGTGGGGGAGGAGGGGGGACGGGAGGGGGAGAGGGGGGAGTGGAGGGGGCGGAGTGGGGGAGGGGAGAGGGTGGAGAGGGGTGGGGAGAGGGGGGATGGGAGAGGGGGGATGGGAGAGGGGGGGCAGGGAGAGGGGGGAAGGGAGGGGGGGAAGGGGAGGGGAGGGGGGGAAGGGGAGGGGAGGGGGGGAGGGGGAGGGGGGGAGGGGAGGGGGGGAGGGGAGGGGAAGGGGGGAGGGGAGGGGAAGGGGGGAGGGGAGAGGAGAGCGGGGAGGGGGCAGGGAGGGGATTAGAGAGCGACGAGAGGGGGAGGGGGGAACGGGGGGAGGGGGGGACGGGGGGGAGGGGGGGAGGGGGGGAAGGGGGAGGGGTAGGGGGAGGGGTAGGGTGAGGAGGGGGAGGGGGGAGGAAGGGGAGGGGGGGGAGGAGGGGTGTAGGGGGCGGGGGAGGGGAGGGGGAGGGGAGGGGGAGGGGGGGAGGGGTGGAGGGGGAGGGGGAGGGGGAGGGGGAAGACGGGGGAGAGGGGGGGAGAGAGTGGGGGAGAAGGAGGAGAGTGGGGGAGAAGGGGGAGAGGGGGGGAGGGGAGAAGGGGGAGGGGATAGGGGGGATAGGGGGGAGAGGGGGGAGAGGGGGGGAGGGGGTAGGGGAGAGGGGGGGAGGGGGGGAGGGGATAGGGGGGAGGGGGAGGGAGGGGGAGGGAGGGGGAGGGGAGGGGGGGAGCGAGGGCAGGGGAGGGGTGGGGAGAGGAGAGGGGGGGAGGGGAGGGTAGAGGGTGGGGTGAGGGGGGGAGAGGAGGGGTGAGGGGGGGAGGGGAGGGGAGGTGGGGAGGGGAGGGGAGAGGAGAGGGGGAATGGAGGGGAGAGAGGGGGAAGGGGAGGGGGGAGAGGGGGGGAAGGGGAGGGGGGAGGGGGAGAAGGGGGGAAGGGGAGGGGGGAGAGCGGGGGAAGGGGAGGGGGGATAGGGGGGGAAGGGGGAGGTGGGAAGGGGAGGAAGGGGAGTGGGGATGGGAGAAGGGGGAGAGGGGGGGAAGGGGAGGGGGGAGGGGGGAGAAGGGGGGAAGGGGAGGGGGGAGAGCGGGGGAAGGGGGGAGGGGGGATAGGGGGGGAGGGGGGGGAGGGGGGGAGGGGGGGGGAGGGGGGGGAGGGGGGGGAGGGGGGAGGGGAGGGGGGAGGGGAGGGGGAGGGGGGGGAGGGGGAGGGGAGTGGGAGGGGGGGAGGGGGGGGAGCGGAGGGGGGAGGGGAGGGGGATGGGGGAGGGGGATGGTGGAGGGGGATGGGGGAGGGGAGGGGGATGGGGGGAGGGGGAGGGGGATGGGGGGAGGGGGAGGGGGATGGGGGGAGTGGGATGGGGGAGGGGGAGGTGGATTGGGGGAGGGGGATGGGGGGAGGGGGAGGGGGATTGGGGGAGGGGGATTGGGGGAGGTGGATTGGGGGAGGGGGATGGGGGAGGGGGAGACGGGGATGGGGGGAGGGGGATGGGGGGACGGGGGGGAAGGGGATGGGGGACGGGGGGGGGAAGGGGATGGGGGACGGGGGGGGGGAAGGGGATGGGGGGGAAGGGGATGGGGGACGGGGGGAGGGGGATGGGGGAGGGGGGAATCGGGGGGGAGGGGGGGAACGGGGGGGAGGGGTGAGGGGGGAGGGGAGGGGTGAGGGGGGGAGGGGAGGGGAGGTGGGGAGGGGAGGGGGGAGGAGAGGGGGAGTGGAGGGGAGAGGAGAGGGGGAAAGGGGAGGGGGGAGAGGGGGGGGAAGGGGAGGGTGGAGAGGGGGGGAAGGGGAGGGGGAGAGCGGGGGAAGGGGAGGGGGATGGGGGGGAAGGGGAGGGGGGGAAGGGGAGGAAGGGGAGTGGGGATGGGAGAGGGGGGAGCGGAGAGGGTGGGAGTAGAGGGGGGGGAGGGGAGAGTGGGGGAGGAGGGGGGACGGGAGGGGGAGAGGGGGGAGTGGAGGGGGCGGAGTGGGGGAGGGGGAGAGGGTGGTGAGAGGGGTGGGGAGAGGGGGGATGGGGAGAGGGGGATGGGAGAGGGGGGGCAGGGAGAGGGGGGGGAAGGGAGGGGGGAAGGGGAGGGGAGGGGGGGAAGGGGAGGGGAGGGGGGGAGGGGAGGGGGGAGGGGAGGGGGGGAGGGGAGGGGAAGGGGGAGGGGAGGGGAAGGGGGGAGGGGAGAGGAGAGCGGGGAGGGGGCAGGGGAGGGGATTAGAGAGCGACGAGAGGGGGAGGGGGGGAACGGGGGGAGGGGGGGACGGGGGGGAGGGGGGGGAGGGGGGGAAGGGTAGGGGGAGGGGTAGGGTGAGGAGGGGGAGGGGGGAGGAAGGGGAGGGGGGGGAGGAGGGGTGTAGGGGGCGGGGGAGGGGAGGGGGAGGGGAGGGGGAGGGGGGGAGGGGTGGAGGGGGAGGGGGGAGGGGGAGGGGGAGGGGGAAGACGGGGGGAGAGGGGGGGAGAGAGTGGGGGAGAAGGAGGAGAGTGGGGGAGAAGGGGGAGAGGGGGGGAGGGGAGAAGGGGGAGGGGATAGGGGGGATAGGGGGGAGAGGGGGGAGAGGGGGGAGGGGGTAGGGGAGAGGGGGGGAGGGGGGAGGGGATAGGGGGGAGGGGGAGGGAGGGGGAGGGAGGGGGAGGGGAGGGGGGGAGCGAGGGCAGGGGAGGGGTGGGGAGAGGAGAGGGGGGGAGGGGAGGGTAGAGGGTGGGGTGAGGGGGAGAGGAGGGGTGAGGGGGGGAGGGGAGGGGAGGTGGGGAGGGGAGGGGAGAGGAGAGGGGGAATGGAGGGGAGAGAGGGGGGAAGGGAAGGGGGGAGAGGGGGGGAAGGGGTGGGGGGAGGGGGGAGAAGGGGGGAAGGGGAGGGGGGAGAGCGGGGGAAGGGGGAGGGGGGGATAGGGGGGGAAGGGGAGGTGGGAAGGGGAGGAAGGGGAGTGGGGATGGGAGAAGGGGGAGCGGAGAGGGGTGGGAGCAGAGGGGGGGAGGGGAGAGTGGGGGAGGAGGGGGGGACGGGAGGGGGAGAGGGGGGAGTGGAGGGGGCGGAGTGGGGGACGGGAGAGGGTGGAGAGGGGTGGGGAGAGGGGGGATGGGAGAGGGGGGATGGGAGAGGGGGGGCAGGGAGAGGGGGGGAGGGGAGGGGGGGGAGGGGAGGGGAGGGGGGGAGGGGAGGGGGGAGGGGAGGGGGGGGGAGGGGAGGGGGGAGGGGAGGGGGGGAGGGGAGAGGAGGGGTAGGGTGCGGGGAGAGGAGGGGTAGGGTGCGGGGAGAGGAGGGGGAGGGGGGAGGAGAAGGGGGAGGGGAAGGGGGAGGGGGGAGAGGAGCGGAAGGGGGAGGGGGAGGGGGAGGGGGAGGGGAAGGGGGAGGGGAGGGGGAGGGGAAGGGGGAGGGGGAGGGGAAGGGGAAGGGGAGGGGGAGGGGAAGGGGGAGGGGAAGGGGGAGGGGGAGGGGGAGGGGAAGGGGGAGTGGGGAGGGGAAGGGGGAGGGGGAGGGGAGTGGGGAGGGGGAGGGGGAGACAGGGGGGAGGGGAGGAGGAGATGGGGGAAAGGGGAAGGGAGAGGGGGGAGGGGGGAAGGGAGAGGGGGGGAGGGGGGAAGGGAGAGGGGGGGAGGGGGGAAGGGAGAGGGGGGGAGGGGGGGAAGGGAGAGGGGGAGAGGGGGGGAGGGGGGAGGCGGGAAGGGAGGAGGGGGGGAGGGGGGAAGGGGGAGGGGGGAAGGGAGAGGGGGGGAGGGGGGGAGGGGGGAAGGGAGAGGGGGGGAGGGGGGAAGGGAGAGGGGGGGAGGGGGGGAGGGGGGAAGGGAGAGGGGGGGAGGGGGGAAGGGAGAGGGGGGAAGGGAGAGGGGGGGAGGGGGGAAGGGAGAGGGGGGAGGGGGGAGGGGGCATGGGGAGAAAGGGGGAGGGGGAGAAAGGGGGAGGGGGGAGAAAGGGGGAGGGGGGCAGAAAGGGGGAGGGGGGGAGGGGGGGAGAAAGGGGGAGGGGGGAGGGGGGGAGAAAGGGGGAGGGGGAGGGGGGGGAGAAAGGGGGAGGGGGAGGGGGGGAGAAAGGGGGAGGGGGGAGGTGGGGAGAAAGGGGGGAGGGGGGGAGGGGGGAGAAAGGGGGAGGGGGGAGGGGGGGGAGAAAGGGGGAGGGGGGAGGGGGGAGAAAGGGGGAGGGGAGAGGGGGGAGAAAGGGGGAGAGGGGAGGGGGGGGAGAAAGGGGGAGGGGGGAGGGGGGGAGAAAGGGGGAGGGGGGAGGGGGGAGAAAGGGAGAGGGGGGAGGGGTGAGAAAGGGGGAGGGGGGAGGGGGGAGAATGGGAGAGGGGGAGGGGGGGGAGAAAGGGGGAGGGGGGAGGGGGGAGAGAAGGGGGAGGGGAGAGGGGGGAGAAGGGGGAGGGGGAGAAAGGGGGAGGGGGGGAGGGGGGGAGGGGGGGAAAGGGGGAGGGGGGAGGGGGGAGAAGGGGGAGGGGGAGGGGGGAGAAAGGGAGAGGGGGAGGGGTGAGAAAGGGGGAAAGGGAGGAGGGGGGGAGAAAGGGAGAGGGGGGAGGGGTGAGAAAGGGGGAGGGGGGAGGGGGGGAGAAAGGGGGAGGGGGGGAGAAAGGGGGGGAGGGGGGGAGAAGGGGGAGAGAAAGGGGGAGGGGGGAGGGGGAGAGAAAGGGGGAGGGGGGAGGGGGGGAGAAAGGGGGAGGGGGAGGGGGGGAGAAAGGGGGGGGGGGGGGGGAGAAAGGGGGAGGGGGGGAGGGGGGAGAAAGGGGGAGGGGGGAGAAAGGGGGAGGGGGGGAGGGGGGGAGAAAGGGGGAGGGGGGGAGGGGGGGGAGAAAGGGGGAGGGGGGAGGGGGGGAGAAAGGGGGAGGGGGGGAGGGGGGGAGGGGGGGAGAAAGGGGGGAGGGGGGGAGGGGGGGAGAAAGGGGGAGGGGGGAGGGGGAGGGGGGGAGAAAGGGGGAGGGGGGAGGGGGGGAGAAAGGGGAGGGGGGGAGAAAGGGGGAGGGGGAGGGGGGGAGAAAGGAGGAGGGGGGGAGAAAGGGGAGGGGGGGAGTGGGGGGGAGCGAGGGGAGGGGAGGGGGTGGGGAAGGGGGAGTGGGGAGGGGAGGGGTGGGGAAGGGGGGAGTGGGGAGGGGAAGGGGAGGGGGATGTGGGAGAGCGGGGATGG